>NC_050579.1:209581502-209915341 GCF_011100635.1 Trichosurus vulpecula
TGTGGTTGGGGAACCTCTGGGAGCCTGGAAGTCCTTTCACGGTTGTCCAATAAGATCAAAACTCTTGATAATTCTAAGGCATTTTAATCTCTAATATAGTAAATATCATTAGATATAACCCATATTAGCAAGAGACAGACAGCTAGATGGCTCAGTGGATAAAGAACTGGACCTGGAGTTAGGAAGACCTGAACACACACTAGAACTTTGAGGGTATCCTCAGTTGTTAAGAGTTTAAAGGGTTACTGAGATCAAAGAGTTTGACAACAGTTGGTGAATAGGATGAATCCTATTTTTCAAACCTCAACTGCATTCCACACATCAAGGATATTCTCTACAATGAAAACAAAAGATCTTATTCTGTGGGACAGCAGGGAAGCATTATAATAACATAGACACATTTGTTTGCAACCAGTCCAAGTCAGCTCCTACAGAAAAATGACTTTCCATAAGATGGCTAATGTTTCTTATGTACTTTGAATCTGGGGAAGAAACGATGGTGTTGATTTAGGGAATCCTAGAGTCTCTTTAACAGATAATGTCTAGCAGAACTCAATTTTGGAAGGAAAGAAAATTAATATCCTCAAAAGGCAAAAGATTGCATATACGTGGGACAAGTGACCAGATCAGACCAATGTTGCGGATACTTGTATCATCAAAACAAATAAAAACAACACTTTTTTCCCATTAAAGAGCCATGAGAGAGTTAATATTGGTCTTGGCTAACCTACACACAGCTGGGAGTTTCAAGGATCCATACTACATTACCTATTCTAGCCAATTCCCAGAGGGCCTATTATAGTTAACATACTATAAATGCTATTTGTTAAAAAGCCTTTTTAAAGAACACATTAAGCTTACAAAATGTTAACTTGCTTTTCCCCAGACTCACTATAACTACTAATTCCTAACTGTTGATTTTTTTTTCTCCACGACTATGTAGGAGACAGATATCACTTGCAACATTAATATGCTTTCCAAGGCTTCAAGAACACTGGTTCAGCAAATATTCTCGGATGTCAGGAAACAGGTAAGAGCAGCAAGGAAATTTATTTTGATCGTATTGTGTCATCTCTAAAATAATCAAATGTTTAATCCAATTATTTGACAGTGATTACTCTTCCAATCACTTTGCAATCTTCATATTTAGAAATATTTCCTTTTGTCTCATTTAAGTATCTATATACTTTAGTATAAACTAATTTTCTACCTAGTGGAAGTGGAAAGCTGCTTACTCTGTTTCATAGAGCAGTGATTTATAAAAGTGATGTTCTAATACCAAGCCAATCCATCATTCTGGCTCTGCCTCTTATAGCCTGTGTGACCTTGGGCAAGTCACTTAACCTCCCTGACCCTCAGTTTTCACATTTATAAAATGAAGGAACTAGATTAGAAGACCTCTAAGGTCTTTCCCAGTTCTAAATCTATAACTACATGATCTATGACCCTAAGCATTTATGGGTTCAGCACAGAGCTAGGCATTGTGAGGAGCATGGGAGGATAAGATATCATTCTTATGCTTATTTGATTAGTATTTTTAAAAATTATTTGGGTGATAAGCCAACACACAAGACAGTATGCATATAATTAGAGTTGAATTGTGATGTATAGACTTTAAGTGATGGAGGAGATCAGAGAAACCGAAGTTTGAGCACTGTGGGCTAAAGCAACCAGGTGAAGCTTTGTGGAGGAAATGGAATTTGAGTTGATCCTTAAGTGGTGAGGACTTGGCCATTATCAAAGGGAGGATATTTTAGAAGAGGTGATCTTGAATGAAGGTACCTTTCTACTTTCTGTTCTCTAGTTTAAATAATTTTGAATCCTTTTAATTTGTTTTATATGTTATTGCCTTATAATAATTTTTCATTACTCTGCTACATTTTCTTCAAGTTTTCCATATTTTTGTTAAATGTGAGGCCCTGAACTGGAGTGTTCTGATGGTGCTTGAACAAAACCAAGGATGATATGAAAACTACCTCACTTTTTTGTATATATGTGTGCACATATACATTCATATGTACATATGAGTAAATATACAAAATACATACAATTACACAAATATATATAATCATATGTAAGACATACAAATGAAGTTATTCTCATTCATTCATACATATGTATGTATGTGTGCATTTATATATTATTATATATTATACATGCAGCTAAGTGGCAGAATAGATAGAGCACCAGACTTGAAGTCAAGAAGACTCATCATCCTGAGTTCAAATCTAGCCTCAGATACTTATTAGCTTTGTGACCCTTGTGCAAGTCACTTAACCCTGTTTATCTCATCTGTAAAATGAGCTAGAAAAGGAAATGGCAGATCACTCCAGTATCTTTGCCAAGAAAACCCCAGATGGGGTCATGAAGAGTCGGATATGACTGAAAAGTGACTAGACAACAATTATATATACATATATACATTTATATATTTACCTATATACACGCATATATGCATATATGTATATATGCATGTGTCTACACACACACACACAAATACATACACACACACACACACACACACACACACACACACACACACACACACAGAAACGCACATAGAAAATAACAAATCAATCTACAAATTGTTTGGCCTAGCTAATAAGTCATGTTGGAGCAGGGACAGGGGAACAATATGCCAAGCAATATCCTAAGTGCTTTACAAATATTTTCACATTTGATCCTCACAACAACCCTGTGCAAGGAAAGCTTAAATGGGTAACTGAAAAACATATCTAATGTATTAAAAGGTAAACCTATTAAAAACCTGTATATTTACCTCATTAAAAATATTAATGTTAACTTCAAGATTTTTCTCTGTACTTGGGCAGGATCTTTGTGCTGATTAACTGGTAAGAAATCCTGGTTTCTGCATATTGATCACAATGCATATTATTATGTAGCTTTGTTTCTTTTTCTTTTTTTTTAACCCTAACCTCTATGATACTGACATGAAGCCTAAGGATCTTATTTCTTTTTAATAGTACTTATATATTAATTTCCATATTCTATTGAAAAACTGTTGGAAACTATTTAAATCCTTGATTTTCTATTTAAAATGAATTTGAGGTGCATCTTCCTAAAGGTTCTCCATTGAATTCAGGGCTATGCTTAGGTATAGGGGAGGGTCTACTTTTAAAAAGACATACTCTTGGGCCCATAAATTTATTCCCAGGGGTGTGCACCCAGTGTGCTAGGCATCTTTCTCAGGTTTTCGTATCATTGGAAATAGTGATGCAGCATGTAAAGAATCTATCCCTTATTTCTTGCTTTCATTATGTGACCAAGCTACCTTTTTGGGTCATGAATTTTATAGCCTCTTTGGCCAGTTTTCCCTGAATAATTCTTTCTTGGTGATATGGTGTAGCTTGCTTGTGGCCACCATGTGCTTCTTTGTCTATCACCTTACCCTTTATTTCCATAAAAAATGAAAATTTCATTGAGAACATCTTTATTGAGAATTCAAGAAAATTGTAGGTTTCTGGGCAATATCTGAGAAAATGGGAGAAATCTACCATTTTTTTTTGCCTGAAAGAGGGTTCTTAATCTGTGGGTCCATGGATAAATTTTAGGCCATCCATGAACTTGCATGGGAAATAATTTACATCTTTATTCCATTATAATTGATTATATTTTTAATTTTATCATATGCATTTAAAATATTATTCTGAGAAGGGGTCCATAGCCTTTGCTAGACTACCAGAGAGGTCCATGGCATAAAAAATGGTAAGAATTCTTATTTTAAATGATATAACAACATCAATAGTTTATGAAGAGCTTTAAGGCCTTGTCTTAAGCTAAATCCTTTTCCACATTGTTAAAATATTTCTCAGGGGCACATTCAAACTTTAGATAGGGGGAAAAGGTCTTTACCCAATGCATAAAAGCCCTCAGCAGCTTTCTGTTCTCTCTGTCTCTGTCTCCCTCTCTTTCCTCCTCTGTCTTCAGACCAGCCCACTCTCTGAATTTTTACTTATGCACTTTGTGATTCCATGCTGTATATTTGTTTGTGTTGATAACAACCTTAATGCTAACCATATTACCAGTATGGTTAACTAAATTTTAACTCGCCATTTCAAATCAAAGTCTCAGTTCAAACACATTGACATCTTTCTTAATTCCTTTAGTTCTTAATGGTTCTTCTTCATCACTTTGTATTGATTTTGAATGTTTTTTTACTTATTCTGTAAATAAATTGTAACTCGCCTTGTTCCCCTCTTACAGAATAAAAATTCCTTGAGAACAGGGTCTGTCTTATTTTGGTAATTGTACCCCACCCCACCCTGCCAGTGCCCAGCAGGGGGTCTGATCTATAGCAGACACATCATAAGTATGATTAGCAGCTATTTTCTATTTTTATAGAGGACAAGGAAATGAATATTCACTATATTTAAGTTGCAGTTTGGTAGATTGTGGTAAAGGCTGGAAAGAACTCCAGTCATTAAAAGCTAGTGGACTTTTTAGTAGCAGAAATGTAACTAGAAATTCTGAAGTAAATGTGGAGGAAAGGACCACAAAAGTCCACAAAAGCAGCAAGGCAATTAATTTTTTAAGATAAATTCGGTGGAGGGGAGGTGCCCCATGGAGAACAGGATTTGGAGAGAGACATCAGGATATTGTCTTGCAAAGAGGGAAACAGATACACTGTGATGTTAACAAGGAAATTTTATCTGTGTTGGGGAAAGAACCAGGATTAAGCTGGGGACAGAGTACCTAGGAGGAAGAAGCCAGGTATCTGGTAGTTTCTTATTTATTTATTTCTTAAATTTTCACATTAGTCATGTTGTAAAGAAGACTTAGAACCAATGGGAAGGATCATAAGAAGAAGAAACAAGCAGCAACAATAACAAAAAAGGGAGCAAATAATGTGTTTCGATCTGCATTTGGACTCCATGGTCCTTTTTCTGGGTGTGGATAGTTTATTATTTTAATAACAACAATAATAATTTTGCTAACTCTGTGCCAATGTTGTTTCTATCTGCTGAAAGATACATGATTTATCAGCACCCTCTAAAAGTCAGCACCTCAGGGCAAAAACTTGTAGTTGCTTGTTGTTCAGTTGTATTTGACTCTTGGTGACTCCATTTGGAGGTTTTTTGGCAAAGATGCTAGAGTGATTTGCCATCTCCTTCTCTTGGGGAAACTGAGGCAGAGGGGGTTAAGTGAGTTGCCCAAAGCCATGCAGCTAGTAAGCACCTGAGCCTGGATTTCAACTCAGGTTTTCTTGACTCCAGGCCTGGTGCTCTATCCGCTGTGCCACCTAGCTGCCCTGGATGTGCAACCAGTTACACCCAGCCTAATTATGGAGCTGGTTATTAGAGGAACTGGAGCTACTAGGTTTTCTGGTATTTTTAAGATGATGCAATGAATATCTTTGTGTAATAAGGAGGAAAATAAGGAAAACAGACCATTTTTACCTACTTGATAATGTGTTTTCTTAAAGAATTAGTTGCTTTGAAAATTAAAAATTACATATAATTATTGACAAAAGAAAACCATTAATAATACCCCTTCAAACATAAATACTATGATGCAACCAAATAATATACAGTAGATAATACTTACATTAGCCAAATGTGCTAATTCTATCTCCAGAAAAGCATCTGTTGTTTTGGGTTCAGGCCTTATAGTCACCACAATAATTTTGGAATTAACGACAGTAAAATTTCTAGAAGAGAATAATAATTGTTACAAGGAGAAATGCTCAATCAATAATACTCATTGCTACTATAATCACATTATACCTTGAATTATAAGCAAACACTATTTAGCTCTAGACATTGTGCAGAAGGAGCTTTTCTGCATGTTTTAGCCTGGGAAGATTTGAAACAACAGTGACAGAACTGCTATTGCTTAAATTTGATTCACAGATAAGAGAGATGGCCTGGGAACTCAGACCTCCTGGCAATTTTTAAATGAGTACCATTTATTTATCTCAAGGTGGATTTAAAAGTTTTGTTCTCCAGGAGGCAGAAACCCCTTCCTGCTTTTCTTTGAATGTTAGACTACTTTAAAAGATGCTTAGATGGATAAGTAAAGTGAGGGATGTCATGTAAGCAAATAAGATTTAAACTTAAATAAATATTGTGTCCAGAGATGGAAGGTCTTACTTCTATAATAGAGATCTATAAGCCTTTGGTTTATCTCTATGTTCTTCAAGATGTACATTTATGCTTTTAAAATATCTTATTAAAATACAACATTCTCCAAAAAAAATCATGTTATTTACAAAAATGTCCTGAGAAAAGGAAATAACTTTACATACTCTATTATTAATTATATATAAACACATTTTATGGATAATTTGGTATGCTAATATAGCTTATTATTTTTCAACCGTAAACCTTTTTCCCACTAAAGTCCTACTCTGATGCCTCAGTATCGCATGGAGGTGACTCTGAGGTATCTAAGGCTATGTATAGCAATAGTGTGCAAACTCTCTCACAGGTTCTCCTAAGCTAGAAAACCCTTAACCTCAGGAATGGTTAATAACTGAGCCATTCAACTTTCAGGTGGCCCACACCCAGAAGTCTGGCCACTGGGTGATGAATGATTTTTTCACAATGGTTTCTCAAGGAACTGCTAAAAAGTGGCATGATATAACAGTGGGGAAAAAGCTCAGGCTAATGATATTAGAGGTTTGTTAATATATTGCATTTTAATGTATTATATTTAATATTTTATTGTATTTAATAATATTTTACTCAATTTGAGTATTTTTAGCTACATTTAAGATTTTAATGTATTGAATTAATCATTTTAAATGCCTATAAGAAAACCAGTGCTTTCTAAGCTATATACCTACACTAATTTGAGATCTGCTCACAAACAAGATTCCGCTAACCATATTCTTTGGGGTCCAAAGGGTTTAAATGAGGTGCCCATGACAGCAGATAAATCACTTATTTGCCTTCTCTCCGCTCTGCACTTTCCATTTGGAATAGGCAGCACGGTTTTCCATGAGTCATGCATTATTCAGGCCAGGCTTTAGCATCTATCACAAAAGCAGCTCCTCAATTTCAATACTGTTAAAACAATGTGGCACATCACCTCCTTGGTGATTTCATTTTCCTTAAGGGTATGGACTTTGGGGGAAAAATTCATGAAGTATTAGTGAGCTATGGAAAATTATTGTCTCTGTGTTAGGAAGGTAGCTTTTTTATTGGCTCAATAACTCTGAACAAGTCTTTTAAAAAGGGTGCCAGGTCTCCAGTCCTTCTGTCAAGTGTATTGTCTGACCTTTTCAAGAAATAAAGGCTTAAATATTTACCGAGTTTCAAAATATTTACTTCTATTCTCCCAAATCAAAAGAAAATAAATTCTTTTTCTTTCTTTGGGTGCAAAAGAGAGGAAAAATTATGCTTTCTTGGGATCTATTATTCCCATATCCACTATTAAGGCCTTCTAGTACTAGTATTAAGTACTAAGTATAAAGTATTAAGTACCTTCTAGTACCTGTATAGAAGTCTGACTCCCAATTCCTGATTTGTGGTTTAAAATGATCTAGGTTTTCAGAGACTATGCTACTTGACTGTACTTCCTACCAAACTGGGAATGTTCTGAATACTGTCATAGTCTTAGCCTGGGCTCAAAAACCAGCCTAGGTAAGTATGAATAGATTTATTACCAAAAAGGTGAGTGATGGATTTTTCATCTATTTCAATCCATGGAACAGAGGAAAAATGCATTTTGCATTTTGCAGCTTTCAGAGATGTGAATCCTCCTTCTATGGAAAGATCACTACTGGATAACTAGATACAGAAATTTATTAAGCATTTACTATGCACCAGGCACTGTGCAATGTGCTGGGGACACAAATAAAAACAGACAACAACAAACAATGCTCATCCTCGAGAAGCTTAAATTCTAATGGGTGAAGACAACACACAAAAGGGACAGAGGAATGGACATAGTATCGGGAAGATGTGAATTAAAATCTTACTTTGGACACTTAATAGTTGTGTGTCCCTGGGCAGATTACTTAACCTCTGTCTGCCAGTTTCCCAATTTGTCTTCCTAGGGCATATGTTTAAGATCCATAAAAGATAATGTTTTAATATTTATCATAAATGGATGAATACTACCATATGCATAAATGATACTGTTACAATAAGCCAAGAAAGTATTGCCAAGACTAGAATATTGAGAAAGAAATTAAAGACTACAGGAAACGGAGGTGTTTTGCTCATTGATGCACACTGAAGGAAAAAGATACAGAAGAGAAAAATTGATTTGGGAAGTAAATAGCAGTTTAAGAAGTTTAAGAAGGTAGTGTCTGATAGAAGATTTTGGATTTCTGGACCACACACAGCTTAAAGTATACCAATGAGTGATAGATTCCTGGCTAGGAATGGAGTGCCCGTAACAAAAGTTGAAAAGATCATATTTACCTATTGACCTGCAAATCTAATTAAAAGGTTTTCAACTATAAAAAATGGGAGGAGAAAGCAGTTTTGTATAGGATAACAATGTTAAATGATTCAGGGCTTAGCAAAATCCTTAAATTTCCTGAGCGCTACTAGATCTAACGCTGTTCTTATATTTCTCTTTGAATAGTTGTGGGGAGAGCTAGTCTTCCTACTACACCATCTTTTCTGATCTATCAAAGTCAATCAATGCATAAAACAGAGAGACATATTTGATGAATGCCTGCCAGTTTCATGTAGGATGTCTTGACTCAATTAAAAAATAGAAGAGGAATTCCCTATGGATAGTGAAATGCCTGAGATTGTCCTGTTTGTGGATATCACTACAGATTATTATCAAACCACACTACACTAGCTTCTTTATAAGATAAATGACAATTTAAAATAGATCAGCTGAGTTGTTCACATGGGATGAACAGGTTTAAGATACCTATCACATTGGTTAAAATGATTTAAAGAGAAAGCAACAAATGTCAGAGGGGGTGTGGAAAAATTGGGACACTAATGCTCTGTTGGTGGGATTGCAAACTGATCCAACCACTTTGGAGAGCAATCTGGAATTATGCCCAAAGAGGTATTAAACCACCTATACTCTTTGACCCAGCAATACCACTACTAGCTCTATTCCCAAAGATGATTAGGGGAAAAGGAAAAGAACTTGTATGTTCTAAAATATTTATAGCATCTCTCCATGGTGGCAAAGAACTAGAAATTGTGGAATGCTTGTCAATTGGGGAATGGCTGAACAAGTTGTGGTATATGACTGTGATGGAATACTACTGTGTTATATAAGAAATGATGTGCAATCATCTTTTTGTTATCCTAAGTTATGGAAATGCTTGTTTTACTTTATAAATTAAAAATAAAATTTAATAATGAAAAAAAAACACAGGTAGACTTGCACAAAATAAAGAAGATGAAAATGAGCAGGGCCAAGAAAACATTATATACAGCAACAGCAATATTGTTTTAAAAACATTGAGTGACTAAGTCAATTTGACTATTAAAAATACCCAAATTAGGGGCAGCAAGGCAGCAAGGTGAATAGAACACCAACCCTGGAATCAGGACAACATGAGTTAAAATCTGACCTCAGACACTTGACACTTACTAGCTATGTGACCTTGGGCAAGTCACTTAATCCCGATTGCCTTGCCTTCCCCTCTCAAAAAAATACCCACATTAACTGAAAAGAACATATGAAAGAAGATGCTACCTACCTCCAGAGAAGGAACTGATAAATAGAAGTATGTATAGAATGACTTTACATTTGTCTGTATATGTGTGTAGGTATATATGTATATATGTAGGTACATGTGTGTGTGTCTGTGTGTGTCTGTGCATGTATACATATATTTTTGTCTAATGGTAGCCATCTCTAGGGTGGGAAGGAGGGAAGAAAAAAAGAAAAAAAATGAAGTTTACATGATAACTTTATGACATATTTAAAAAGGATGACAAGTATATCACGGATTGTAGTTTCATATGCAATCTTTTTTTTATTATACTATGTTATGGAAATGCTTGCTTTATTCCATAAATTAAGAATACATTTTTAAAAGAATGCCTATAATCCAGATTTCATCATAAGGCTGAATGAACAACCCATTGAGTTAGCCATTAAGACATATGCCTTGGATAAGAACCATACAGAAATTGAGTTGGGCCCAGAATGGAATTGAAAAAGGACAGCAGACTGGAAATCATTTGGAAAACTGAGTGTTGCTTTCAATAATCCCAAATTTCTCCATGACATAAAAACTCATTTTTTAAAAATACTACTATTCCACTAATGATGCAGTTGCATATCATGAATACCATAATTTCCAAAGAATCAGAATTGCAGATGACCTAAAAATCAATGGAGAAATATGTGCTGGAAATAAGTAGTCTCCAGAAAACATGGTTTTGGAAAAAAAGTAGAATATGCCATGTAGCAAGAGTGCTGGATAGTAGATGGCAATTGAAATGCTGTACTGATACTCATAAAACATTAAATTACCTACCAAAGGCTACTGCTGGATTGGAGAGATGCTCTATAGATGGTTCATGTGAGGACATGAATAAAAATGACACAGGATGAGAAGAGATTGATGAGTTGCAATCTACTCTAAGAGGGATAGTACCCACATGTTTGAGATAATAGGTCCATCAAAGTATCAATATATTCTGTAATAGTAGAATATGAGATTTAAAAAATAAAGAATTTTCAAATACTGAGCTAACCAAGGCTGATATTCATTTCTTCAAGCTTGTTCATTTGAATAGAGTTAGAAATGAGTTCATATTGAAAAATATATGTAATTCATGTAGCTAGGAGGAAAGACAGGTCCACTTGGACAAAGAATTATGCTAGCAAAATAGCAAGGGCACCTAGGAAACATAAGGGTAGGATACATTCTTGTCATCTAGAAAAATAATTTCAATTAGGAGCTCATTTGAGGAGGTGGTATCATCCAGAAGTAAGATACCTTTGGGTATGCAAGTGCTTGAGAATTTTCAGTTAACCATCATATATTTAGGTCACCTATTTGCTAATCAAATAAAATAATACATACACCTATAAAAAATGAGAATTATTCTTTAGCATCCATTTATTTATTGTGTCATTTTTTACAATCATCTTCTTCACTATTTCTTGGAAGCAAAGCTAGAATAGGAACTCATAGTGAGGAAAATCTTCCTACAATGTCAATGTCAATGTGCGTATGCTGTATAACTTGTAATCTTAAAGAGTTGTGTAGAGGCTAAAGGGGTTACTCAGAGTCACACAGACTGCATATATCATAGGCTAGAACAGAAATGTCAAATATAGAACCCATGGGCCACATGCAGCCCACAACATTACTGAGCATGGGCGAAACTAAATTAAAATGCAACTGGGAAATATTTTTAAAATAAATAAATATGTAATAAAACATAGTTAATCTTACATTTTGAAACTAAGTCAATCAATGGCCTGCAAAGATCCATATGTATAAATTAGTGGCCCTTATTTCTCTTTGCATTTGGCACCACTGGGCTAGACTCAAACACAATTCTTTAGTGACTGATAGGCGGGCTCTTTTATTACACTATGTTGCCTTTTTTGTTTGCTATTACCTATTCAACACTTGTATTCATTTCTGTTATTGATTGATATTTGATAATAATGGATAAATAATAAATACAACAATAAAGAAATTTTGAGTGAGGATGATTAAAGAGAATGTCCAAGGTAAATATATAATGATTGTCTTAAAATACTTAGGAATATCATGATTTCACACTAAGGTAGGAAAAAAAACAAATCGACATCACACACTAAGAAGTACCTGTTACATATTATTTTCTTTAATTTATTGCATCACAGTGCCCTAATGTGCATAAGTGAATGCCTGGCTCTTGATGGGCCATGTCAGATTTTGCGATCCACTAATATTTCCTTGCTGTGTACAAGGTTTGCAATCATGTCCAGGACTTCAGATTTTGTCTCCCAGCAAAATGGAGTTCGTGATTGAAGCAATTAAACTTATCTTTCCTATTCTTGATATTTGTGCTGGGCAGTCTATTTAGATTTTTAAACACTCAAGTTATATAGCTGTGTACTGAGCATTCTTATTTGTGATTTTGTGATGTGTCTAGGAGGGGCTGCAAATTATATTCTAAAAAGCAAACAAATTTGCCTTATTACTGACACTGAATTTTATTTTTGTTCAGTCATTTCTGACTCTTTGTGAATACATTTGGGGTTTTCTAGGCAAAGATAAAGGAGTGGTTTGCCATTTCCTTCTCCAGCTAATTTTACAGATGAAGAAACTGAGGTACACAGGGTAAAGTGACTTGCTTAGGGTTATACAGCTTGTAGGTGTTTGAAGCCACATTTGAATTCAGGAAGATGAATCTTCCTGACTTCAGACCTGGCACCCTATCTACTGTACCACCTAGGTACTAAAGCTGAGTTGGTTGAATACTTAATGAAGAGATTCAATTTAGACCACTAAAAGGCAAGGGGACAAACATCGTCAGCTGAGTAACATTCCAGACCTTGGCCAAAGAGGGTAAGCCCACGAAAGCATAGTGAAGATCCTTTGGTTGGTAAAGGATTATTCAAAATCAGGGGATTTATACTTACTTTTAGAATTCAACTTAGTCTTTCAAATACTGGGGTTTTTCTTGACTTGACCTTGAACAATTCTCCACATTTAAAGAAATCAAGTTTAAAAAAAGATATGTAGTCTAGTTAAGAGGTAACACGAAAAAGTCACCAAGCTCAATAGATTTCCCATAAAAACTGAAGTCAATTGTAAACCGTCAGTGAAAACCAAAAGAGTTTGACTTGTGCAGCAGACAACAAGGAGACTGCCACTCTCCATGTGCAGTGATAAGGGTTTCATATTTGAACTAAGAGAACTTGGATTCAAATCTTAAATCTGCTGCTTACTATTTATATGACACTGTACAAATAATTTATCTTCTTTATAGAAGATAGATTATATAATGAGGGAATTTTATAATGAGGGAATTAAACTTGCTGACTTCTGAAGTCTCTTCTAGCTCCATCTATAAGTCTCTGCTTATATAAATACATATTATTTATTTATCTATTTTTTAATTTATTTGTTTGTCTGTTTATTTATTTGTTTGTTTTTGAGGGGAGAATGGAAGGCAATTGGGGTTAAGTGACTTGCCCAAGGTCATATAGCTAGTAAGTGTGTCAAGTGTCTGAGGCTGGATTTGAACTCAGGTCCTCCTGACTCCAGGGCCAGTGCTCTACTCACTGCACCACCTAGCTGCCCCAGTCCTCATATTTCTAAATGATAAATGCTTAATGACATATAGAGGAGAGGCAGCTTGGTAGTAGAGAGCTTTCCTCAGTCAGACAATCTGAGTTAAAGTCCCATCCTTCACATACTTGCTCACCATGTCACCCTGGGCAAGTCTCTTAACCTCTCAGGTAACCTAAGGTGACTTTCTAAGAAGATAAATTGCAGAAAAGCTGCTGATTTGCCTTGGAAAAGGGAATTTTCTCAGTGTGCTTCCTCTTGTCACTCCTTCCCCAACAATAATTGGTTCATTTTAATATTTCTAATTATGCATAATTTAATCTATTCATTTTGATGTAAAGCATTAATTTCTAATTAGCATCTGACAAAGAAGGAAAATGATGAAATCTATGACATAATCACATTTTAGTAAATCCTCAAGATCAAGAACTGAATCATAGGGTTGGGGCCTAAATATTACAGTTGCGCTCCTTGAGTCCACTTTGAAGAATTTGATCATTTTAGGTTGACTGTCTACAAGGTGCATTGTATTAGATGGAAATGTGATCTTTGGTCTTTTTTTCACCCTTATTATTTCCAATATCAGTCTGTTCAATTGCATTTTCCATTTACTCCTAATTTCTGTAATATTAGGATCTGAAATGAGTTCCATTTCCTAAATATAGAGAAATTTCAGCATCATTTATCTTTATTAGGTCAGAGCACTTGACAGCAAATTCCTGTGGTTTTGCAATATTTAAATTTGTTCCATTTTTAGAGGTTAATTTTTGGACCACTACTGATTTATTAGAAGGTTGCAGTTTTTCATTTTACTGTATTATTCCTGTCATTATCACAGTCTGGTGGAATTCATATTTTTATGTGCTTCTTTTTTTAAAAAATCCATAGACATTTAGGCTTTAATTCCTATATTGAAAATAGCTTATTGGGTTATACTATATATGCATTTTATAGAAAAAATAAAAGACAGAGCTCACCAAATATTGTTTCATTCTTATGGAAATATTCCCTTCATCCATCAATTGGAAGAATTTAGGAACCTGACTAGTGAACCTTAGAAATGGCAAGCTGCATAGACCCATGGATGCTTTCTTTGTACTTAGTGTGCAAGGGGTATGTTGGAGAGAAGGGGCTGCTTGGGCGGGGGGGGGGGGAATCTTGCTGTACAAATCTAATGTCCTTTTCTCACTTCTCAACCTTCTTGATATCCCTACAGCTTTTGGCATTGGTGATCACTCTCTTCTCCTTGATACTGTTTTCTTCTAGGTTTTCATGACAATCTTCTCTCCTTGTTCTCCTACCTATTAGCCTGGATGTATGTAGACATCTTAAATTCAATGTCCATAATTGAACTCATTATCATCCCCCACCAAAATCACCCCCAAATCCAAAGTTCCCTATTACTGTAGAAGGTACCAATACTTTCCCTGTCCCCAGACTTGACTCTTCACTATCTCTCACTTCCCATATACAATCTGTTGACAAGGCCTATTGATTTTACCTTGTTAATGTCTCTTGAAAACATACCCTTCTTTACTCAAGACATTCCTACCCTGATATAGGCCCTTATCACCACACAACTAGGACTATTGCAATAGATAGCCTGCTGGTTGATCTCCCTGCCACAAGTCTCTTCCCACTCCAGTACATCCTCCACTCAGTTAACAAAATGATTTTCCCAAAGCACAGGTCTGACCATGTCACCTCTTGCCCTTAATAAACTCTAGTGGTTCACTATGACCTCTTAGATCAAATATAGAATCCTCTGTTTGGAGTTTAAGTCCCTTCACAACCTGTGCCTCTCCCCTGCACTCTGCCAGTCTCCATATACCTTACACCTCAACGTATACTCTGCAATCTAGTTACACCAGACTCTTTCCTTGCCAATCCTCCCCAAGCTGCAAGCATTTTAACTGGCTGTTTCCCATTTAGCAGAATGTTATCTCTCATCTCTGCTTCCTGGTTTCCCTGGTTTCCTTTCATCATCCCTCTTAAGTCTAGTGCCTTCTCTCTAGTGACTATATCCAATCCAAGCTGTATATAGCTTTTTGTACATAGTTGTGTGCATGTCTTCCCCATTAGATTATGGGTTTCTCCAGAGCAGGGACAGTTTTTTTGTTTGTTTGACTGAACAGTGCACAGTGCCATTGTAGACACTTATTAAATGTTTGTTGACTTATTGATGAGTGAGATAATTATCTGTATTCTCCCTCACTAATGAAGCAGCAACTTCTCTATCTTAGTAGACTATAAGCACCTTGAGAGGAAGCTCCCCCCCCCCCTTTTTTGCCACTCTTTATAACCTTAGAGCTTAGTACAATGCCTGACACATAGCAAGTGCTTAATAAATGATTGTTGACTAGATTTAAGGTCTAATTTGAAAACTTCCCTTCACTGTTTATAAAGTCACAGACTAAAAGAATGATTATGAGGAGATAATTCTGGAAAAGTCTACATGAAATTTAAAATTACAGAGTACAAAGAGTGCTGAATTAGTTGCTAGAAGGTCTGGGCTTGAATTCTAGCTATTCTACTCACTACTTATGTGACCATGGACAAATCACTTAAACTTTCTGGCGCTTGACTGATTTTTCTGAAAAAAAAAAATAGGGGGCAGGGCATGGTTTGAATTACATTAGTTTTATGGTCCATGCCAAATGCAAGTCTATGATACAATCATTCCTCTGCCCTTCAATAGTGTATCAGGAAGAGCTGAATCCATTTAAATTCAAAAAACAAGAAAACCAAATGGTTAAAAAGATTATATCTCACATGATACAGGTATATATGTAAAGTCAAACATAGAAAACAAAAGACTTGAAATGTAAACACAAAATGTTGTTTCTCTTCTTGTGTGAAGGAAACTTTCAAAATTATCTGTACATATAGCATTTCATGTTTTCCCTCAGAACACCCTAGAGGGAAATTATACATAGTATTGTTTTGAAAACTTGTGTGCAGAAAATCAATTTTCTGTAAACCTAACAGTAATATGCGTGTGTATCAACCCTTGGGACCACACAACTATGGAAACATCATTCAGTCTGTATTAAACTAGACCCTAGAAATTTCAATAAATGATTAGTAAAACAAAGACATATGTTAGAAGAATAATGCATGTAATAAGGGTGAATTTTTAATGAGTTTATGAGACAAATTTAGTATACTTTTACCTTTCATGCAGAGATTTTTTTTCTTATTTGAAGCTAGCTAACCTAATACAACATGCTTTTCTTTGAAAATTCAAACTCTAATTTTCTCATAAAAGAAAAATGAAATAGGTAATATTTCATTAAAATAGCTGCTCTATAACACTGACCCTCTAAAAATTATTTTTAAAAGGAATAGAATGAATATTAACATTTTCAAAAAGGGAAGGTTGATATAGTAGATAAAGAGTTGGCCTCTGACACAAACTGAATATTTGACCGTGTGTGAGCAAATGAACCCCTTGGTGATGTAGGTTCTTTTCTAAGATGAGAAGTTGCAGGGAAAATATTGACCTGTGTGAGTGGGAGGATTTTCCATACGTGGGAACTAAGTGCCACATGATGTTTTTCTTCGCTTTTCCAAATATTAAAAGAACTGGAGAAATTATGAATTCAAACATTACTTATTGAGCACCTCCAGAAAGTCTCCCATGAGGTGCTTTAATGGTGAGAGTGGCAATGGGCACAGCAGTACAAAAGAAGAAAACAGAATTCTTGCCCCAAGGAAAATGTGAAATAAAAAATGAAGTCTGAAAGATGAAACCTAGAGGATATTCAATATAAGAATAAAGAATATTCTCAATGATAGATCAAAGCATAGCGTTATCTAAATGTATTAGAAGATTTATGAACTTTAATATTCTAAACAGACATTTTTATTGGTTAGTCGAATGATCACAATATGAATAATAATAGTTTTCATTTGATCCTCATACCAACCCAATGAAGTACTTAGTCCAGTCATTAACTCTCCTATTTTATAGACGAAGAGACTGATGATCAGAAAAGTTAAGCGACAACAAAAATCACACAGATAGTAATCATAGCTAGGATTCAAGCTCAGGTTTCTCTTGACTCCAAGTCCAGTACTCTTTTTACTAATGGCACATATGGTTGCTTTTGCTGGTTAGATTTGTAATTTAGGTATGTCAGCAGTCATTTCAGTATAAATATTGAAATTCAGATAGTCTGGACTTAACATCTAAAAAAAGAAGTCCTTAAATCTCTTGTTTCTCTCCACAGAAACTGAATTTTAGTATTGAACCATGATCAAAACTTTCACAGACTCAAATATGAGTTTTAGAAAGGAAATTTAAAGAGCACTGAATTCAAATCATTCATTTTGCAGATGAAGAAACCGAAGCCCAGAAAAAATTAAATGACTCTTCTAAGATCATACGTGTAGATAGTGTGAGATCTGGGACTAAAATTTGTGTCTCCTCACCCATAGTACCGATTAACCTATACAGCCTTTCCACAAGCAGTGGTGGTCGTAATTACCAGAATCTTGATTAAAATGTCATTTCATATTGAATGAACTCAAGTAAAGGATACTGATATATTTATAGATATGATAAAATTATTCTGGTATATGAATATTCAAATTCAAAGAGGTTTGCCTGAGAGTCTGATGACTTGGATTTGTATAGTTCTCTGATCCTGTTTTCCCATATGTAAATTAGAAATGCTGAAACCCATCCAACTACCTGTCTCATAGAGTTCTTGCAAGAAGTGTTCCATAAACCTTAAAGTTCTATAACTTATCTGTTTAGAAATTCACTTTTCAAAATAACATCACCACCATCACAAGATAATAAGCATATATTATAACAATAAAAATAATAATTATTGTGCATTATTGAAGAGAGACAATGTGACATAATGGATAGTAACTGGTCTTGGAGTCGGGAAGACCTGAATTCTTCAGCATTTGACACATGTGTTAGCAAAGATCAGTCTATTCACCCTTCAGAGCTTCAGGAAACCTGATAAGATAATTAGTAGGGGCAAAACTATTGACCTACATTAGTAGAAGAGGTTTACTCATAAATGAGTTCTCTCCAACAGTGAAACCACAGGTCCTGTCCCTATCCTCTATAAAATTATTTTTTCTACCATATAACTGTTCAAATGCACCTTCCAGCATTAGGTCTATTGAAATCCCCTAGCTGATAGAGTTCCTCCCAAAAGATGACATTTCCTATGTACCTACATTTTCTCTCCCCTGATGCAACGTAAGTTCTATGAAGGACGAGACTGTTTCATTCTTGTTTTTGTATTAACAGATTCTAGCTCAGCGCCTGGCATGTTGTGGGCATTTAATTCATTGTTTCTGATGGATTTATATAATATAATAATATATAATATTTTTCTGCATTTAAGTTAAAATAATGAATGTAAGAAAATAAAAGCATTTTTATGCTGAATATTCCATTTATTTTAATATCATCCCTTAGAGGTAAATAGGGCTATATATATATATATATATATATATATATATATATATATATGTTTATGCCTGTTTTACAGAAGGAGAAACAAAGATATTGAGTGAATCTAACTGGATCCTAGAAAACTGGATCCTGAGAGCACAAAGCAGATGAAATCAAAAGACCTGACTCAAGGAAAGATGGCCAGTGGTGTAACTGCCATCTTAGCTCCAGAGAATTACCTCAAGGTTTGTTTGTTATCTCAGTTCTTCCAGTCATTTGAAAACTAGATTCAAGCTTCCAGAAGTAAAATGGAAGCTGCTGGAAAGAGACCTCATATAGAACAGAAGGGAGACACTGGACTTAGAGAAAGCCATCATGATCCCAGGCCAGTCTACCCACCAATATATGGCTTTTGGGGAGGAAATTTCACCATAAGAGCCAAAGCCAGGCTTTTATAATATGACTAGAGATCAGCTTTAGGCAAACCAACCAGGACAGACAGGACGAGTGGACAAGTGGGAAAAAAAAAAGAAATTCTAAGGATCAAAGCATCCAGATTTCCAGAATTTTTTTAAAAAATAGGTGACTTCCAAGTTGGGGTACAGAGCCAATTGAGAAATAATGTGGCACAAAGGAAAAAAAAATAATGCTTTACTCGGGAGTCAGAAAGACTTGGGTTCAAATCCTCCATCTATTTCTGACACTTACTAGTAATGTGACTTTGGGAAATGTATTTAACTTTCCTCAATCTCAGGTTCTTCATCTATAGAATGGGTATAAAAGTAATTTCATTAGGTTGTTTCGAGAATCAAATGAAATCATGTATGTAAAACACTATGAAAACATGTAAGTGCTTTATAAGGATTAGGTACCATTGGCCAGAGGCAGTATAGCCTAAGAGTAAAAGGCAAGCTTCAGAATATAAACAATCTGGATTTAAGTTTGTTCCCACACATACTGAAGTTGTATGACCCTGGGAAAGTCATTTACTTCTCAGTATGCTACATAGCCAAGACTAAAAACTCAGAGAAAAGTGCTGACCTGGATTGGAAGATTATTTTTCTTCACTGGAAGCTCCCTATGGTGTAGTAGATGAGAGTACCTAGAGTGGACCTTGGGCAAGTCACTTAACTTTCTTCTGCCTCAGTTTCCTCAACCTCAAAATGGGTTTTGAGTACTTTCCTTCCTTCCTTCCTTCCTTCCTTCCTTCCTTCCTTCCTTCCTTCCTTCCTTCCTTCCTTCCTTCCTTCTTTCCTTCCTTCCTTCCTTCCTTCCTTCCTTCCTTCCATCCATCCTTTTCTTTCTCCTTCCTTCCTCTCTTCCTTCCTCTCTCCCTCCCTTTCTTTCTTAATGAAATCATAGATTTAAACAAAAAAAGAGAAAAAAATAGTGGACTAGAAAGCCTAAATTCCTGTGGGCCTGAGGTCTGAGGAAACAGAACAGGACTGTTTTAACCACAGTTCCAGGGAATGATTATGTTTCTTTACCCAGTTTATTTCCACAGGGTTTCCTTGTAAGCCTGCAGCCTAAGAGAAAGTATTGGTGGCTGAACATGCTTTATACTTTAAGCAATTGTGGAAATCAGAGGTAAGCATTTTCATTAACACACAAACACCATTCCCTCTCCCCCTCTAAACAAAACAAAATGAAACGTACACCTAGCTGACTGTGAAATGTGCAGTCCCACGCAAGAAGGGCATTAATGAAAATGTTATACTGTGCCCCCTCTGTACATTTTCTCTGCCTGACTAACGTCTCTTTGGTGTTGGAAGAGCCTGTTCCACATTAGAAAATCTGGGTGACTCACTGACTACACTAATAATGTGTCTCCCGAAGAAAGATTTTCCCTAAAGAATCATGACTGTTTGCAGCAGCTGCAGAGTTCAGAAAGGCCTGGAAGCTTTTGCAGGAGTCTGCTCTATGCTGGGTTGAGCTCTAATTGTTTTTATTCATTGTACTGTTTGTTATCTCCCCCTAAGAATACGTACATCATCCACATATTTTCTAGAAAAAATAGAGCTTAAAGCTTTACTCATAAAGGAGTAAGCAGGGTGGTTTGTAATTTTAATACAATATAGTTGGTAATTAGGAATGCTCATTAACATCCATCCTCCCAAGAGGGGTACTGAAAGAAGCAGCAGAAAGAAGTGCTATGAGTAGGTATACTAAAGGATACTTGCAATGAATTCTGGGAAAATTTTATGAGGCAAAAAAATACTTTAATGAGATAAGGTAAGATTAGTGATTCCTCTTTGTAATTACATTATTTCTGGCAGTGTATGAGGGAAAAAAAGAAAAGTACAAATGATGGGGTTTGTCCAAAAATAGTCACTTAACAGATCACAAGCATTATTTCTTAATGTAGATGTAATTGAAAATGTATTTAGAGGTAAATTGAGATCTTGTGCAAATGAAGGGAGGCATGGAGCACTTTAAGTGATCATATTGTATTGATGAGTGGTAGCATTGATTACAAATAATAAGAGGACTTAGTTTAATTTTTTCTACCACTCATATTAAATAGCCTTAAGGAATCTTTTTTTTAAGTTTGAGTCAAGAGAGAATTATTTAAAGAATCATAGGCCTATAATCAGATAATCCAACTTAATGAATGAATTACTATCATATTGGGATGTGGCCAGGGTTTTTATTTCATTGGGGGTAGAGAACTCTGGATGGGGAAATTCTTACCAAAGTAGATTTGCATCTCTGATGTTAGAAAGTTGCCTAGGAATATGAGAGCCCAGGTCACAGAGCCAGTATGCATCAAAAGGGAAAACTGAAACAAGGTCTTCCTGACCCTGAAACCAGTTGTCTATCCACTATTCCATATTGCCTAAATAGCATATTATACATTTTAAATTAACTTTGAAATAAAATTGTTTAAGATATCATTTGGAAAATTACCAGGAAAAACTATCTGTGATTACCCAAACCTATGTCAACTGGGTTGCCTTTTTTCATAGTATCCCCTATAATAAGTAGCATCTTCACATTTTTTCTTACCTCAAAGTAGGCAAAATAAGATCTAAATTTTTATATAGAACTGCTCCAAGGACAAACACAGAAGATTCATCTAATTCTAAAGGGAAAAAAATAAACATATTAATACAAAATGGTACATTTTTAAATACTTCAACCTATTAGACTTTTCTCAACTTTCCCACACTTCCTGCACTCATAGACAATATGAAAGCTGAACAGGAAGAGATTCTTTTCTCATTATTTCATTATCTCCCATTAAAACATAAGCTGAGGGCAGGAACTTTTTTGCCTTTCTTTGTATTCTTAGTGGTTAGCATAGTGCCTAGCACATGGTGTGCACAAAATAAAGATTTCTTGACTGACTGACTGGTTGGCTGAGTTTAGGGACCGCTATTTAGTTTCTCTGACATATGGGCCAAAGTAGGGAGAGTGGACAAATGCCAGGGTTTATATTATTTCTTCCATTGTTCTACCCCTGACAAAAGGCACTGGCTTTAATGGCAGCCAGACATGTAACTGTGAGGAAGGGGTAAAGTAATGTCAATGTCTCTTTAGGCCTTGGAGGAGTCATAGAGAGTATCCTCAAAAGCATGAAGGCAGGAAATAAGTCAAGGATCATAAAATCACAGAGTAAAAATTTGAAGCTGAAAGCAATTTAAGAGATTATCAAGACCAATCTTCATTTGATAGAATGAAATTTTGAAAATATGTATTAATTCTGGAAAATCATAGGATGATAGATTGAGAATTGGGATGGACCTTAGTGTTCATCTAGTCAAGCACTTTCCTTTTCCAGCTAAGGAATCTGAGGCCCATACTAGTTAAATGACTTGCCTAATGTCACAAAGGAAACAAGTGGAAGAACTACCATTTGAACCCTGCTCCTCTGACTCCAAATCGAGTAGACTTTTAACTGTACCACGTAAAATATATTCTTCTGAAAATATGAGTTTATCATATATACTGATCTTTTATTTTTTCTTTCCATTTTTATGGAATCAAGAATTTTTTTCCCCAGACATTTTGAGCCATATAGAATAAACAAACATGTTCTCACCTTAGTAGCACATTTGAGGAATTCTTTTTAAAGTATAACAAAGGTTATTTTTTCCTAGTCCTCCTTAATTTTAGTGCTTTCCCTCTGAGGCTACCCTCAATTTATCTTGTATATATTTTATTTTTACACAGTTGTTTGTGTGTTATCTTCCCCAATAGACTGTGAACTCCTTGACATTAGGGACTTTTTGTTTTTAATTATCCCAAATATTTAGCACAATGCTCTGAACAAAGCAGGTGCTTAATAAATGCTACTTAACTGACTGATTACTCATTTGACATGGAACTTAATTTTATTATCAAAAAAATACTTCGGTTCCAATAATATAGTAACATATTAAAAATGTGATATTGGTCATATGGTCATCTAAAATGTATCCTTACCTCTTGATGACATTGGTGTGAAGATATTTTTAGGAATAACTACCCTGTCTTCTGAGTTTCTTGCCCAGTCGACCATTCCTTTCCTTCCTTTCATTGGGAAATTGATGTCTGTTAAAACAGAAGCTGCAGGAAGCTTCTGAATACTAGCCACTATGAAGAAAAATCCCAGAATCAATAGAGTCCTTTGCCACATTTCAACATAGTCACATGAGATCAACTTAAGCATCAAAATTAATTTTCAAATAAAAGCCCAAGGCACAAGAATATTAAGATGAAGTTGAATTTAAGAATACCTCCAAGAACCAAGTTTGTTTTGACTCACTGTACTTTTTTTTAATCTTTAAGGGAAATAAAATAGAGACAGTAGGATGAATAAAAAAATATTTCAAAGTAAAATTGTAATATATGCTTGTAATTATTTGTAAAAGTGTATTTGCACAGACAAGATAAATTTTGGTAGATATATACATACATGTATATATAGGTACACACATATAGATATATATATGTATATATGTGTGTGTATATATATATATACATATATATATTCAAATTATATCTATTGATATGCCAGGTCCTTCTAGTGACCTTCTAGTCCTTCTAGTGCAGAACATGCTACAAAAATTGCCTTGGGAGACAGAACTGTTGGAGTCAGGCTAGTGCTAACAACATTAACATCACCAAGGCAGACACAATGGAATTTGAGAAAGACAGTTTGATAATAAAAATTAGTTTCCTCGCAAACAACTACTTAGGAAAAAAATCTTGATGGGGGTTTGTGGGAATGTGTGTGTATATTTGCGTTTATGTGAAGCCTATCCACAGAAGAAAGACAATTCTATTTTCCTCTATATTATCATTCTATTTTGAAAACTCGGAATGTTAGTTCTGTTTTGAAAAATCAGACTATCAGTGGGGAACTACTAGGGCAGAATATAATTTAGATTGTCAGATGTGGTCACCACACTGGACGTTTTTACTTAATTGTTTTGCTTTGCCATGAGGAAAGGTTTGGTGTAGAGGGAATTTTTTTTTTTACCACGGCTACAACATAAAGACAAAAGGCATCGATAAAACATATTAATAAAGGGAAAATCAAACCATCTGATTCTCTAGGTGAACCCATCACAGCATGTGAATTAACATCTGATAGCCCTTTACAAAGACCTTATCTCAGTTCAGCTGCTCACAATAACCTTTTCAAATAGGCAGTAGTCATTGTGATCATTTTTATGGATGAGAAAAATGAGGCACAGAAAGGAACTGATGGAAATTGAACATTTAGCTACTTTGCAGATCCTATAAGATGGTCACTGTGATACTTTGTTTACCCATTTCAACATTTTCTTTTTATAGCTAAAGGATTTATATAAACCACTCTTGTTATTTCCTGTAAAATCTGACACTGAAATACCATGGCAACTGTTAGTTTCAAGGAAAATTCAGGTTACTTTGAAGAAAATGACAGCCTTGCCAAAATTAGTATATCAAAAGATAATAGATTTAAAGATGGAAGGGACCTTAGAGGTCATTCGGTCCAACCTCTTCATTTTATAGATGAAGAAACTAAAGTAAAATCATACAGGTGTATGATTTTACTTTACAGGTGTAAATGGCAAAGCCAAAACTTGAACCCAGGTCATCCTCCTAAATCAAAAGCTCTTTATAGACTATTTGATGGTGTCAGGAAAATAATTCAGGCCAATCGCGCTGATGATCACTTGAACATTGTATTTTCCAATCAATTTCCAGTTAAGATAATGCAGGTCACTTAATTTTCACATGTGATCCCCATTAAGATTTTCTTGCAAGTGTCCCAGAGAGGGGTTAAATGGAAGGAAATGGGGGAAAGCTGTAAAAGCTAACACAACAGAAAAATTAAAGTAAAATCCATTAGGCATCTCAGAAGTGGATTTCATTTTAAAGGAAATTGTAATTTAAATCAAGATGAGAGGAAAATTAAGATGTTAACAATATTAGCTCTATAAATGTATTACTTGACAACTGGCTCTTAGTTCCAAATTAAATTGGTTATGTATTATAGCATGACATTAGTGAAACTGTACTTAAAGATTTTTCAGGCTTTCCATCATGTACCTCTATTATTTGGTGTTTATAGCATAGGATACATTTTTCCCTGGCCTGTAATTTGGCATAAAGAGATAGTGTTAGGTAATAAGCAAACACTTGCAACCAGAGGAACTATGTTTAAATACAAGGTTTGTTCCTTACTACCTTTGTGACTTTGGGCAAGGCTTTGCCTGTTTCCTCATTGACAAAATGAGAGAATTTGCCTGGAGGACATCTAAGGTCAGTTCTATCTTTAGATGTTGGGACATATAAAAGCCCAAATGATCTTTAATGAAAAGAGAACTCTAGCTATCTCAGACTAACAGATTAAATAGACACAAATTGCTGTTTTTGGATGTAAAAACGTGTTTAGATCTAAGGCTTTATTATTAGAATGGAAGCTATTTGAAGTCAGTGCATTATTTTTTGCTTTTTGATTAGATTCCCAGCATTTAGCACATAGTAATCTCTTATTAAATGTTTGGTAATGGATATTTCATTATTAAAATAAAAAAAATTATTTAAACAAGTAGAGAATAGTAAAAATTCTTCATTTTCAGTGGAGATTAAAAAAAAGATGCTTCGGGGTTCTGCTCAGTCCCATACTATTTGCAGAATTCATCAGACTTTACTTAGTGTTTAGAAATAATCCATTCTTCCTGGAAATCCCATGGTCCTAGCTTCAATTTTCCTAGTGGCTTTAAGAGAACTTATTTCTCCTCTTTATTATGCATATTGTCTACAGGGAGGAAAGGGTAGATGAAAGTCACCTATTTTTACCCCATTACTTAAAAAGCAAGGCAAAAGTTGCTGTTCCCTGAGGTATGAAGTATTCTCCATCTTTTTGCACGCATTGACCAAAGGAAGATAAAGGACTTACAAAAGGAGAGCATACTTTCTGAACTATGTTACTTTAACTGAAATCAATTCTACTTTCATACTGTTTTCATGAAACTATGGCCTGGAATGTTTGTAGCAACACAAATATATCTCATACGATAGAACATTCGCACTGCTGAAGACTAGGCATAGTAGTCAACAAATGCTTAAATTATGATCTGTGTACAATGACCTTATTTTGCTACAAATTCTGAATTAGGAAAAATACAAAAATGAATAAAGCAATTTTTTTTCAAATGCAATAATAATTACTTCATAGGACCATTATGGGAGATAAAGTCACTTAATTTCCCTGGGCCTCCATTTCCTCAGATGTAAACTAGACTAACTTGATTCTGATATTCCTTCCAACCCCTGATGAACAGTTATCACCTACACTTTGAGCTCTACACCTGGGAACATTGGGGGCTCTGAAAGGCAAGGTTTGCCCAGATCCATGTCTTCACCTCATTTCATGGTCACCTCCATACCATTTTACAATATACCGACTCTTGTCTTTCCAGCTCCCTTTTATGCATTTTATCCCCCCATTAGACTTTAAGCTCCCTCAGGCTAGTGATAATTTTTTATTTGTATTCCTAGTGCCTGACACCTAGTAAACACTTAAGTATTCACTTATCTATCTATCTATCTATGTATCTATCTATGTATCTACCATTTATCTACCTATGATCCTATTGCAAGGGCCTTAGCAAACTGCCAAAATCTCAAAGAGACATACCCCTTACACTATGATCATAGGGTCCTAGATTTAGAGCTGGAAGGGTCTCAGAAGTCACATAGACCAACTTCCTAATTTTTCATATGAGGAAATTGAGGCCAAGAGGAATGAAGTGAGTTCTCCAAGGTCACAGAAGTAGTAAGCAGCAGATCTTGGATTTGAACCCAGGTATGCTTAACTTCATAGTGCCGTGAACATAGTGGGTATTCAATAAGTTTATGGAGTTCCTATATTTTTTAGACAAAATAATGTTTTCAATATTTCATTCTTTTAAAAAAAGTCAATGTGGTCCTAAGGATTGATGATCATTGATATACTATCCTGCAAATGATCAAGATGCCTTCACGCTTCCAAGTATAATATCACTAGTGATGGTTTGCATAAAAGAAGTGTCATAAAAGTCATCATCAAGGATGATGTGTGCCTGGAAAAGGAAATTAATGGATCAGGTAGCAAGAATGAGGGGCAAAATATAGACAGTTTGAGTTCTTTGTGGGTACTCGTGACATCACAAGAGCCAGAGGGGAAGACCTTCACTGTACTGGGTAATGCCTCTATGGAAGATTTATAAAAAAGATAATAGACAAAAATCACAGAGGATGGGAAGTCATGGAAGAGGTATGAGCTGCATTTGTGGAGGCAATATCCACCACAGTGTGGCATCACAGTAAAACTTTAGAGCAAGCTGCTATTAATTGTGAATTATAAAATATTACTTAAAAACAGCACATGATGAATCAAAAATATTTAGGTAAATGATTCTGAATTCAATTTTGAAGTGCTTGAAGAGAAAAAAAATATACTAACAGAGGACAACTCCCCTCCACTTTGTTTATAGCAAAAAACTCTCCATTTGGGCTTAAGTGGTCTTTAGGGAAATAGGAAATATCTAAATTAACTGAATTCCAAAGATAGAGCATCTGATGAATTAAAATTGATGCCTTATACTGCATCCAGAAGTAAATATGTGGCTTTTACAGATGGTGGAACATAAGGGTAAAGAGCTTTGTGCACTCTACATCAAATCACTGGACTACGGCAATAATTGTTGCATTAGAACCAATTGCTGCAGTTTTGGTGATGGGGCATCTTTTCTCCAAAAAAATAGTACTGAAACGTCTCATAGAGAATTACAGTGTTTGGAAGCAGCCTCAAAGGGTACTGTGTCCCTGAACAAATAAGCACACTTTCACAGCTATGAGAATTATTGTGGATACACTGTTTCATGTTTTCATTACAACACTAGATCTAAATTTTCAGCAATAAAAGCAGGTGACTCATCATGGACGGACCTTGGGGAAAACTAGCTGCACTTTCATTTTGTGATTTCAATACTTTCCCATTGACTCTGGATTGGCAACATAACAAGGCATCAATTTTATTTAAACTCTCACAGAATCTCGGATTGAACCTCCCTCCCCCATGTTGAGTGTGTATATGTATATATGTATACATATATAGATATATAGATATATATATGGTTATGAGTGTATGTATGTATTTGTGAGAGAGACAAAGATACACAGAAACACAGAGACAGAGATAGAGACAGAGACACACAGAGACTGAGACAGAGAGAGAAACAGAACTAAAGGCAGAGAGACAAAGATGCACAGTAGAGACAGAGTGACCGAAAGAGACAGAGAGACATGGACAGAGAAACACACAGAGAGACAGACAGAGACAGGGAGATAGAGAGACAAGATCAGAGACAGAGACAGGTAGAGACATACACAGACATAACAGCCAAGAAAACCCCATGACTGAACAACAAAAAGGGGATATACAGAGAGAAACATACAATTTTTTTTAGCCTGGTTTGTAGTTGAACCTCTTGGCTGGTATTCACTGACACATTACCTTAACTAGTAAAGGCAAAACAATTCCTTTTTGTCCTTTTATGGACAAATACCATGTTGGTTTGAACATAGTCCCTATAAAACTCCTTAAGTACAGGGATCATGCTGCTTTGTATCCCACCTAGGGCAGTGAGCTGCACACAGAAGCTGTTCAGTAAATGTGTTGTGATATTGCAACAGAGGTGAACAGTCAATTAAGTGGCTGAAATAGGACTGAAAATAGGGCGAACATGACACTAGTATAAGAGTGCAGAGGGAATTGGTGACATATTTTACCACTTGATAATAAAGTACCTGACTTTCATTTGTCATTCTAGTCAATAGTGCTTCTCTTTCCTTAGGCTTTAGTTTAAATATTTAATCTTTTTGAATACATCCAAATGTCCAAGAGGCAGGAATTACATTTAAAATAAAGAGAGCTCATCCTTCTGTACTTATATTTGCCACCAAGGGAGTTCAGAGATCAGGCCTCTTCATTCCACTCAATCTTGCTTTTTTTTCTTTTGATAGAAATTGCCAGAGGAAAGGGATTGAGTTTTTTTGATCATTTAGTTATACAACGTTATCTGAGATAAAAATCTGTTGCCACAATAGATTAGGGGAATCAGAGCACTACTGTGACACATATTATTGCATTTCTGTATCTATCAAGACTAGGGAGAACTGCTCACTTCCTGCAAGTCATTCATGTGAGTACCTTAAATTGTACCCTCCGTTGTGTGGCACTAAATAAATGGCACACATGCAAAGACTTTCTTGAAATAGAAGTAGGCAGTGTGGTATGATGTAAAGTGAGCTGGCCTTAGAGTCAGGAAGATCTGTGTTAAAGCATTGAGAAGGCACAATAGATAGGCCTGAGTCAGGAAGATCTGGATTCAAATTCAGATTCGAACGCTTACTAGCTGTGTCACATTGGGCGATTTACTTAACCTTTGATTCAATTTCTTCATCTGTAAAATGGCGATAATGGTAGCTACCTTCCAGGGATATTGTGAGGATAACATGGGATGAGATTTGTAAAGTACTTTGGAATCTTTAAAAATCTATATAAATGCTACGTAGTAGCTATTGTCTTGATTGTGACACATATGACTACACAAGTCAATGAACCTCCCTGTGTCTCCCTGTAATGCTCTAGGACTATAAGTTGCAAAGCAGATGCCGATCCACTTTGGTAAAGGGAATTACCTTACTTTCTCATCAGGGAGTCTCTCCCTCACAGGGTCTCAGCTTATGGTCTGTAAAACTTTTTAAAAATTTTGATCACTGTATTTCATTCAATAAAACTTATCTGTGTGGTAATTCCAGGGATTTTATCTTATGCATTTAAAAATATTATTTTGGAAGAGGTTTCCATAGGCTTCACCAGATTGCCAATAAGATTCACGACACATCAAAAAAAGTTAAGGACTCCTGCTGTACAAAAATTAAATCATAAGACTAGTTTAAAAATAAAGAAAAAAATTTTAAAAAGTTATTAAGATCAAGTCGAGTCAAAGAGTGTGAGACTTCATTAGAAATTCTATCTTCTTAAAAACAAAAAATAAAAGCCTTTCTTCATATTGATGTTTCTGATGTTTTAAAGATTTGCATCATATTTCACATGGTTATAGTGTTGTTCGTTAGGCCTTTTGGTCATGTTGGACACTTTGTGACTCCATTTTCTGTTTTCTTGGCAGATAGTGGAGGGATTTGCCATTTCCTTCTCTAGTGCATTTCATACATGAGAAAATTGAGGCAAACAGGGTTAAGTGACTTGCCCAGGGTCAAATAGCTAGCAAGTGTCTGAGGTTAGATTTGAACTCAGGAGGATGAGTCTTCCTGATGCCCTGCCTGGCACTCTATTGACTGCAGCACCTAGCTGCATTACTATTATACTTTTACAGCAAATAGACATACTCGGAGGAAGGGTGCATGGGAAGCAGTAGTTCCAAAGGCATTAGCTTCAGCTAATAGCTCTCTATTGGATAGTGCTGGCTTGAGTCAGGAAAGCCTCAATTCAAGTTCTTTCTTAAATACTTACTAGCTGTGAAGCCCAGAGCAAGTCACTTAACATCTCCTAGACTCAGTTTCCTTGTCTCTAAAATGATAATAGTACCTGATTCACAAAGCTATTGTGAAGATCAAATGAGATAATATATGGAAAGCACTTTGCAAAATGTACTCTATAAATGCCAGCTACTCTATTGTGGTTGTTGTACTTTGTGAACCTTAAAACAACATATACACATCATCTATAGTTATTATATAAAAACACTTTTGCAAATCTTAATTCATCACATAAATGCTTGCTGTTATTAAATATTAAGCAATATGACAGAAAAGAAAAAAATATAGTTAAAGAAGATAAGACCAGTGCCTCACACCTGCAAAGGGCATTCCAGGGAACCAAACCAATGGGATTCTATAGAACAAAGAGGCTAATCCTGGATGTGCACATTAAAGACCTACTTCTGTTTATTTTCCCGATTATATAATCTGTATGCTGTATGATGGGCAAAAGAGTGTATTAAGATTAGAAGATCATAGATTAAGAGGTAGTTAATCAGAATCTCTCATTTTACAGTGAAAGGAACTGAGGTCAATGGAGGGTAAGTGTTTTATTCAAGGTCCCCCATGTAGTAAAGTTCCTGACTATCCTCTCTGAATGAACCAATAAAGCTTCTGTCCACTATATCTTAGGATGTATTTCAGTCTATTCCCAGATTTCCTTTCCTTCATTACAACTTCTGATTGAACACTGTCATTTTCCCACAAGGTTTGCATCATTTCCACGTCATCAACCAGTGCCTTTTTTTTTTTAGTGTGAATCAGATCCAGAATAATAGTTTCCCCTCACTAGTTCCTTAAGCTTTTGAAGGACAAAATTACCATTAAAGCAAGCCAAGAATTTATTAGCTGCCCTGCTTTTGGCAAAGAGAAGGCTCACTTTGTTTTATTTGGGAATTGCCAGTGACATAAAAAGTGCTGTCAGGATGCTTTCCCCACCATCCTCTTGTCAAAAGTATGGCAAAAATGCCAACAAAACCAACAATGATTTCTGTTGGTTATAGTTCTTCTTTACAATTTGACTATTGTGAAAATATGTTTAGTGTGAAACTCAAAAATCTGAGGAACTGAATGTCATAAACTAAAACTAAATTAATTAATTAAAAAAACAACAACAATGAAAATATTACTTTCAACATATATATGGTTTTATGGTTTATAAATATTATCTCACTTAATCCTCAGAACCCTACAAGCTACATGTTATCAGTATCTCCATTTTACAGATGAGAAAACTAAGGCAGCCATGAGTTAAGTAACATTCTTAATATGACTCAGACAATAGTAAGTATCTGAAAGCAGATTTGAACTGGGGTCTTCCTGATTCCACATGCAGATTTCTATCTACTGTGCTTACAACAACAACTACAAATTACATTTATATTGTGCTTTATGTTTGCCCACATATTTTATATTATCTCATTTGATCCTGACAATGAACCTCTGAAGTCTGTAAATTAAGTGTTATTATCTTCATTTTACAGCTGAAGAAGTGGATACTCAGAAAGTCAGCTGGGTGACACAGTGAATGAATAGGGTACTGGACTTGGAGTCTGGAAGACCAAAGTTTTAATTTTCTAAATCCAATCTCAGACATTTACTAGCTGTAGAACTTTAGGTAAGTCATTTAGTCTCTACCTGTCAGTTTCCTCATCTCTAAAATGCAATAATAATAATAGCTCCTACCTCCCAGGGTTGTTGTGACATCAAATGAGATAATATTTGTAAAGCACATTGTAAACCTTAAAATGCCATAGAAGTGCCAGCCATTATTCAATGACTTACCTACTGTCATACAGGGAGAAAGTGTCGGAGGTCCACAGCCTGGGTCCTCCTTAGTAAGTCTGGCATACAACCTAGTCACTATTCTACACTAGGTCTTTTAAGACACCGATACGGCATAGCTACACTGGAGGGGCAATTCTTAACCACTCCTTTCCACACAGCACAGCAACAAGGCAGAGAGGGACTAATAACAGAGAGAAGGATAGGTTGATGCGTGGTTTTTCTACATCACCTTCTTCAGAAAATATTTCAGCCCTTGGAGGAGTGCTAGGAGCTATAAAGAGATGGAGATAAAAATGGTCCTTTCCCTGGTCCGTGCAGGTTCTCCCAGATGAAAGTAACACATAAGAAGAAGAGGTAAATTCATCTGATTTGCTGTCACTGGAGTTTAGTCAAACTAAGTAAGCAAGCAGGGGAGTAACTGCATGTCATTGAAAGGGTTCTGATTCAGGATGTTACTTTCTAATGATACATTTTGGTTAGCAGGGATTTAAATGATCTGGGAGTTTGGAGAACACCCCTTTGGTGTCAGAGAAGGAAAAGTTATACATTAGTTACATCTCATCAAAAATTTTTCTTTTTTCAGGGAATGAGTCAATTTCTAGACCTAGAACACTACCATCCAGAGTTTCCTCAGGGCCTGGGGAGGCATGTTGGATGCTCTAGGAGCCTTTCCAGCCTACATTCTTTATAAACAGGTGACCAGGCTTCTTCCTCTCCTCCTTCTTAACCCCACTCATATCCTCATATTCACAACCCTGCTAACAAAAACAATTCCTAACTAAACATCATGTTCTGGTCAAGGTCAATTTGCCCAAATACCTTTTTTCTTCTTCATATTTTTGAGTATGCCAAATTTCAAACAGAATTTCATTTAAATGTTTTAGCTTCTTTACTTATTCTGATTTCCTTTCCATCTTTTCTTTGATTTGCTTATTCACTGAATATTGACAGAATGTAGCAAGGGCTTTTAAGCAGTTCACACTAATTTCTCTTTATTTTTCACAAAAGAGTGTGATTTTTAAAACGTATACTTGTCAATTCCTTGTCTTTTGTAAATGCCCTGACATTTCTGCCTAAATAGCTCATGATTCTACCTCTAGTATGAATTAATGATAAAATGTTCCAAAGGAACCACATTTACAAAGCATTTTATAATAGTAGATTAGATTATTGTATTTTTCTGTGAAAAAGTCCATGTGTGACAAAGACTGAGTCTAGCAAAGACTAGAAAAAAAATCTTGCCTGCTGTCACCCATTAGCAAATTCAATTTTAAAAAAATAGATATATACATTATGTATAGAATATTCATTCTCTATATAATATAGATATAAAATATATATGAATATAAAGAATATATACTCTATAAATCATATACATATAATATGTAGTAAAGTAGGAAAAGAATCAACCAATCTCCTGCCATAATAGGTGTTCAATAAATATTTTGTTTTAATTCAACTATTAACTATTAAACATGCTTGGAAGGGAAGAAGATTGTCAAGATGAATTGAAATTTTGGAGAAAAGGCTGCTTACATATTCCAGTTGCACTTCATTCAAGCTCCTCCTCAGAGGAGACATTTCAGAGACATTCTTAATATTAGGGTAAGGAATTTCTATTCAAGAGGAATGCCACAGGAAAGAAGAAAATTATGGACCAGTTTTATAAATGTACGAGGGTTGGAGAGAACCATGAGAAGGTAAAACTTACCCTTTGGTGAAGGTGGCCTCTGGTGCCACCAGATATTAAACCAAGCAACTATTAAACAATCTTACACAGTAAGCAAGGTAATATGTTATTTCATTGCCTATTTAAAAGTGTATTGCATATAATTATTGCATAATTCAGTGGATATTTAAGAATTATACTCTTCACTAAGATACTATAATTAAGAACCAAGAGATGACTTCTAGATGTCCATGGAAACTGACAAGCACGAACCTTTTCTTAGTGCCTTACCTCTGTGGTTTAGCCCCAATTTATTCTATATATGTCTTATTCGTATACAGTTATTTGTATGTTGTCTCCTCCGTTAGGTTGTGAGCTCCCTGAAAGCAGGGACTGTTTTATTTTGTTTTGTTTTCCTTCCTTTATAACCCCAGCACTTAGCACAGTGCCTGTCATATAGTCGGTGCTCAATAAATTCTTGTTGACTGATCTAGGTACATGTACTTTTCTAAGCTGAAACAATGCTCTGGTTGCTCGTAAAATATATCTTATAACACAGTAAAATTGATTGTTTGGAGATGGATCATAGAATTATAGATTTAAAGCTAGAAAGAACCTCAGAGCTTATCTAATTGAGCCCTTTCAATTTACAGGTGCAGAAACTGAGACCCAAAGAGCTAATGTGACTTGTCCAAGGTCAAATAGGCAATAAACAGTAGATCTGGACCTAGAACCTTGCTCTTCGAATCCAGCCTTCTCTTTGAGAAGAGATAGAAAAATATGGACTGTCCAAAAATAATAACATTTTAAAATCTGTGTATAAGTCTTATCAACTTGTGAACATCATCCAAAACCCCTTCAAGGGAAACATCAGTAAAAGACAGGAACAAAATCTTTATTAACAAAATACTAAAAACACTATTTTTTTCAGTCTTTCTGACTTTTCGTGACCTCATTGGGGGTTTTCTTGGCAAAGATATTGGGGAGGTTTGTAATTTCCTTCTCCAGCTCATTTTATAAATGAGGAAAAGAGGCAAACAAGGTTGAATGATTTGCCCAGAACCACACAACAGTAAGTGTCTGAGGCCACATCTAAACTCAGGTCTTCCTGACTCTCGGCCTGGTGGTTCTATTCACTCCTCCACCTAGCTGCACCAGTGTTAGGTAGACTAGAGTTCAAATCCTGTTTCCAACACTTACCAGCTGTGTGACCCTGGGCAATGACTTAATTTCTCTCAGTGTCAGTTTCCTTATCTGTAAAATAGGGATGATAACAGCACCTTCCTTTCAGGGGGTTTGTGAGGATCAAACGAGATAATATTGGAAAAAATGCTTTGCGATCATGAAAGCACTATAAAAATACCAGTTATTTATCTTTAGCAGTAGTAGCAGCAGCAGCAGCAGCCCCAATGCCCAACATTTGCATGGCATTTTATCATTTTCAAAGTACTTTTATACTTTATCCCATTAATGATACTAGACAAAAGAATTATAGCTTCAATTCTAGGACGTTATAGTGAAAATGTAAAAATACTGGCTTTTTTGGTGAGTATAGTCTAGATCTGTGACTTCAGTTAGGTATGGAACTCTTGATTGTGGAAATTCCCTTCACCCCCAGAAGATCAAAAACTTACTCATAACTTAAGATCTTAGAGTTTCTTAGAGTTACTGAGACTTTCTCTTAGTCATAAAGCTAAGTATCTTTTAATAGTCAGACTTAAACTTATGTTTTCCTCAAAGGCTGAAACTCTATCTGCTCTGCAACACTTCCACTAAAAAACAATAAATATTAATTTATGTTCATTTTAATTCCTTCTGTTTAGCCAGAAACAAAAGGATTCTAGCCCAAAGATCTTTTAATACTTGAGATTTTCAAAATGCACCCAAAAACTCATCTCTGGAATATGTGTACCTTCTAGATAACATAGACTTTTAGAATAAATTAAAAGATGCTTGAAAATAACATAGACCCTTAGATAGAACTCATGATAACTAGAAAGGATCTTGAAGGACACACATTCTTAGGATTATATATTAAGAGCAAAAGGGAATAGAGTCTATCTAGTCCAAAATCTTCATTTTACATAAATGGAAACTGATTCCCAGAGAGTTTGAGTAGTGTGCCAGTGTTCATGTAGTGAGTTAGTAGCAAAACTGGGATAGGATTCCTAGACCCCTTAACACTTGGTTCAGTGTTCTTTCTACCATGCCATTCTGATGTTGTTGCTGTCATTCTTATCGGATCAAGTATTTTCAACTAACAAAAATAGATTTTGTCTCTCTCCCTTCCCACCCCTCACTGGGGAAAACTGAAAACAAAACCTTTATAATAGATATTCATAGTCCAGTACACAAATTCCCAAAGTGCCTGTGTCCAAAAAATATATCTCATTCCTCCCTTAGCATATCATCTTCATGTCACAAGATGGGAACCACACTTCATTCTTGTTAAGGGAGTTTGTTTTTGAAGGCAGTGAAGAAAACAATGCAAAGCAGAGTGTTTGAAAGTTATAACAGAAATGATCAGGAATCATTTTGTGGTAAAGCAAGAGTGACAGTAAATGAGAACACAGATCAAAGCCCAGATGTAAATAGCATCATTCATAGGAGTATAGATTGTACCTCTAGAGCACAGGAGAAAAAAGAGAGCTTACAGACCTATAAGGCTGTTATGGAGCTTAAATGGACCTTAGAGATGATCTAAGGACCTCATCAATCCATCATTTTGGAGCTGAGGAAACTGATGTCCAGTGGAGTTAAATGACTTGCCTAAAATCACGCAGGACAGTTAGGATTTAAAGCCGGGGCCTCTGGCTCCAGATCCATTTTGCTTTTCAGTGTATCAAGAAGGGAGAGACTTCAAGAAGGTCCAGGCAGTAAAAGAAATGATGATGATGATGATGATGATGATGATGATGATGATGATGATGATGATGATGATGCGGCGGCGGCAATGGTGATGATGATGGTAACAACAACTCAATAATAAAATGATTACTATGTGTAGGCACAATACTAAGCACTTTACAAATATTATTTAACTTGATTCTCACAGCAAACCACTTTACTGTTGAGGAAACTGAGACAGAGTTTAAGTTACTTGCTCAGTGTCACATAGCTAGGAAATGTCTGAGTCTGGATTGGAACTCAGAACTTCATGAGTCTAAGCCCAGTGCTCTGTCCATTGCATCACCCAGCTGATGAATCATTTGTAAATTTTTTTACACATTGACAAACAGAACAAAGTTTTTGCCTTGATGTTATCAAATCTATACCTATGATTTTAGAGTATTTTAAGTTCATCAATAAAACGTTTAAATATAGAATTGAATTTAGCTGTGGCAATTGCACAAGTTTTATGGTGTTATAAGAATAAATGGTTTGGCTGGGAAAAAATCCCTTCAGAACTGGATAACCAAAAATGACAATGACATAATATTTAATAATCCTTTTCCACATCAGTATGGTTGTAACACTTTCTTGTTGTTAGAGTTGCCTAAAATAGTGTAGTTGCATTGAGTTTAGGGGCTTAGGCCTTCCTTTCCTGAACTATGGTCATACTTTTATGAAAACTTCTCATATAATATTCTTTTTTGTCTCTAAATTGAAAACATCTAACATGCTTTTAATGGAAACTAAAATAATTAGACACCAATGATAAAATATTTTGAAAACAAACATTCAAAACACAGACTAAATTAGCACAATTGAAGTTTTTATATATTTATGGAAATGGTTCATGAAATTTAAACAAAGCAGATTTAAATATTATGTTCTTTATGGGAACATAAGTTACAGAATTAAAGAAACAGTGGTTCTTTCTTACATGTTACAAAAGGAAGTATAATTGCCCCCCTAAGCTAGGGAAATGACAGAAATGGGTAGCTTCTGAGAAAAATTACATTCAGAGTTTTTTACTTGAACATCTGTTTGAAATATGGCTGTTGAAACAGGAGGCAACTGTATGTTTGGCCAATACTTGTATAACTTTATGACATAAATTGTTCAAATATCAAAACGTTAATTGACAGGAAAACAACCTGGGAAATTTTGGGATACCATTCAAGTAATTTTTTGTGAAATATGATGGCAATTTCATTGCCTTTTTCCAGCTTTCTTTTGAACTTCCTCTTAATGGTCTGAGTTTAGGGAGCATTTGTGGAGGGAACCATTCCCATCATTTTTGCATGTGTGAGTTCTGTCTGGCAGCAGGCCAGGTCCAGCCAGTAGTGACGGGTCCATTGTTGGCTATAGGTGTGTCACCTCATGTTTCAGGATTGGGCAGTTCAGAATTCTCTAAAGGAAAGATTTCATCAGGGTATCTGGGTACTGAGACAACATAATATATGCACTGAATTTCCTTCAGTTCTGTCCATGCATTGAAAAAAAAATGTCCTCAGAACGTAACATCTTAGCTAGTATAATAATCATGATTCATTTGATTTGATGTGTCACCCCAGTAATCTTAAGTATATCTTTCTGCTGAGACAAATTTTCATTTTCTATAAAAATTCTCATTTCCTTTTAATTTTTTTTAATTAAATTTCCTGTTAGGGTCTGTGATCACCTTTGTGGTCAAGATTATAAAAAGAAAATTGTGGAAAGGGGAAGGGACTCAGCACTGATTTCTTAGGGATAGTCAGAGAAAAGAAGAAAAATAATGAGTTGAAACTATAAATTCAGAAAATGAAGAAGTGGTTGGGGAAAGAAAGGAAGGAGTTAGTGAAACCACCCCTTACTGGTTATTGCTATAGAGACCAGACAACTATTGCTATAGAGATGGACAGTTATCGCTGCAGAGAAGTTTAAAATTGGATAGGAACATTTCAAAATGTTTTCACATTCATACAAATTTCAAGGTAAAAAAGAAAATCACTAAATCATTTGACTAATAAATAATAAAATGCTCTTTTTCAAGTAGCATTGTAAGTAAACAACTCATTATCTTCAGTAACAAAGAAATAGGAATGTACTATCTCGAACAATAAATAATCCCTAAATCGTATCTAATTGTCTTCAGACTTTTTATATATTTGTATGTGGTTGTATACTTACAGTTAGATATAGGTTTATCTTATGTTCTAGAAAGATAGACTCAGCTAAATAATGAAACTGGCATTGGGGGGCACGTCCTGGCAGAGAAGGAATGGAGAAATGGAACTGTTTCCCATTTGGCCTTAATGCCACATTGCTCTCTGCAGCCCTCTCACTACTGGGAGTAGAAGATAAGGTCTCAGACTAATGCAGAGACCGAGCCTAAGCAAAGATACTTTCTCCCTTTTCCAAACTACCATAGAGTAGAATGTTAATTAAGGGTTCCCCTGCTGAGCACTATATTGTATATAAAAAAAGTAATTAAAAAGAATATGTAACTCAGTTTCTATGCAGTACAATATTGGAGTGGGGGGGGCGGGGAAGGAAATGCTCAGACATCCATAGGGGTTCTTGAACTATATTTCTCTCTAAAATGCCATGTGGCCATCAGTCTGGCTGAAAGAATGATGGGTCGGTCATTTATGCAATATGCTTAAAAGTTAACGCAAAAATCCACTCCATGTTGAACGCTATTTTCAATGCACTTTTTCTAAGCTGTTTTGCTTAAGCTTGTGAAAAGTTATAGTACAGATCATTCTTTTCTCTGCCTTTTGCAGCCATCATCTACACATAGGAAATAAAATTATGCAGATAAAAGACTGGGTTTTGAGTCACGTGACCCAAATTTGAAATTCAACTCTCACACATACCACCTGTGTGGCCTTGGGTAAATTATTTAACCTCTCTGGACCTCAGTTTCCTCATCTCTAAAATGAAAAGGTTGTATTAGGTAGATTCTAAGTTCTCTTCTAGGTCTAACTCTGTGGTCCTATGATCTTCAAAATGTAATGCATCCTTTCCAAATGGGTTTTGCATGACTTTCTTTATACTTCTCTGAAGCAAATACACGATTACCCTGGTGAATACAGTGAAAAAGAAAAGGATTAAAATAAAATATTTATTTCTATTTCTAAGAGCTCTTCTTTGACCAATATAAGAAAGAATGAAGAACAAATAAATAAATCTGCCTCCAGACAATAAGCCAGTCAGCATTTTTTGAAAAGGAACCAAAAAAAAGCAGTGGTTCATTTTCATCATGAACACTTTGAGACCACCTGAGCAGCTCAAAATTGACAGAACATTTTACTTTCATCAGTAAAAGCAGATACTGGAGGCCTGAAGAACAGTATTAAAAAGTAAAGCAAAAAATGCAATAAGGACTTTCTTTAGCTTGATAAAAGGGTTCATTTCCCTTAAGTCATATCAGATATTATACAAGACTGGCCTAAGTAATAGAAGTAGTCAGAAATAGGAATTGGACATTTAATTTTGTTGAATAGACAGAATTCCCTAATGAGGATCCTCCCTCTACCAATGCAGTTTGGCACATTCTTTGTAACATATTCTTAGAGAGTTGTCCAGAGCACAAAGAGGTTAATTGACTTCCTTGGTGAGAATGTGTCAAAGGTGAGTCTGGGAACTAGGTCTTCCGCATCTGAGTCCAGTTCTTTGTACACTGAGCTATACCGCCTCTCACCTGGAGGTAGAGAAACTGTGGCAAACTACTCGTTATCATAAAATAAAACATGTAAATAGAAAATTCCTAAGGTTCAATGGCAAATAAACACCCCAACTTGGAAGCATTGATACAATACAAAGTGTTTTACTTCAGTTCTGGCTTCAAATATATTAAGAGTAAAAATAAAGTTAATGTTTTCTGGATTATTAATTTGGGAAATGCCACACAATGTGGAGCCAGGAGAAAAGACTTACCTATATTTTTTTCTGGGAAGTATTTAAAAAACAAGATAAGAAAGAAGCATTTTTCTACTTCCTGTACTTGAAGTGGCATTTCTAAAGAGATTTCCTTGGACTGACAGCAAGTGTAGTTCGGATAATGAATTAAGAGAACGGGTTCTCATTAAAATGTGTAGAAATGTAACAGGGTTAAAAATGACTTAACAAAAGGGACACACTGGGATAGAAAGTATACACACTGTTTCCTTTGTAGCAAGTGATCTCCAAAAATCTCTTCCATCAAACACAGGACGAAAAAGTACATGTTATTTAAACAAGATGTGGAGAATAAAAGCTTACAGGAAAATAGGGGAAATGATTGGGATTGGAAGAAAAGGTCTACTGGGAAAAGATAAGTGCATTTTGTTTATTTCAAACGGAGAGGGAAAGGTTGTCAACAGTATTCACCTACAGAATTACTTCCAGTAAGACCAGAAGCATAATAAGATACTGGCCACAAGAGGTGCTTGTGTGCTTAAGGCCATTTTCATTTAATCTGTAAAAAACAAAAAAAAAAAAAACCCAAAATGGGCAAATCAGGTAACTTTTGTCTACCTAAACTTAATTTGCTTAAAAGTCTAATTCTGCTAATGGCATTGATGTAAGACCAATGAACGTCAAGAAATAATATTCGTGACAATTATTGCTTTCATTTTGTATATTATTATTCATTATACAGTATTTTATAATATGATGTGATGATGTATTTTATATATTATCATTCATTATATATTATTATTCATCATGCGAATATAATTACTAACTGTTTTTCCCTCTGGAATTATAAAGATGTTACATGGATAACTTTTCAACTTTTATACCAAACATGTCTTCTCTTTTAAATGGATGATGCAGTAACATCAGAGATCAATGAGATAAAATGAGGATCACAGTTATATAATACAGAAGCATAATCTCAAATTGGGAGGGATATTGGTAGCCTTCCTTTTGCAGGTGAGGAAACTGAGGACTAGAGGGATTAAGTGACTTGTCCAAGGTTGCACAGGTAATAAGTGGCAGGGCCAGATTTCTGACTCATTTCCTCTAAGTTTCCTGCTCTTTATCCTGAAACTTGCATGCTGTCTACACAAATAAAAAAATCATTTTGATTAGATGTAAGATTTTATTGGAACTTCAGGTAAGGAAACTGAGTGTACCAATGTAGATCTGTAACAATTATGCAAATCATAGTCTTAAAGAGTTTCCTGGGGCATTGAGAGGTTAAATGATATTTCCCGGTCCACAAAGTATGCTGAGAATCCAGGTGTCTCTGACTCCAAGACCAGTGTGGCAAGAATAAAGTCGTTCTCATCATTTGTACAATGATTACTAAAGAACTGCCTCCTGGGGGTGAGAGGGTGGAGGATGTACTAATCAACTTATCGGACATACATAATGGGACCACTCTTGTCTTTACCTGAATATAAACCTCAATGATTAACAAACTCCTACCTAGTCATACCCTTCTCATCCCAGCAATTCTGAAACCCTGACTATTATTATTCGAACCCTATTCTTTGACCCCTACTGTCCATTTCCTTATCCGCATCCCTGTTAACTCTCCCACCTTACAATATTCCATTCTAAAGCTATTCGTCCCTTCCACTGTGCTCTATAGAATTTTTGCCCCATAGGTAGCACACTTGATTTGATCTTAAACCTTTTCCTTTCCACTCCTTCCTTCTTCAGGCTCTCATGGAGACCTGGATCCCTCTGGATGACAGCATCTTTGACTATACCTTTCAACACTACTTGTACTTTTACTCATCTTCCCAACATACTTGTTGAGGTGAGGGAATTGGAATACTCCTTGCTCCCTATTGTCACTTCCACACTATTTCTCTACCACCACTAACCTCTCTTCTTTTGAAGCTCGTTCAATCCGTATCCACTCCTTCATCACATTTCTGGTAACTGTTCTCTAAGGAATTCTTGGGCACTCCTGTTTTTTCTTCAGTGAATTCAATGTTAGGTTCACAATCTTTCTCTCCTCCCCAATACCTGACTGTAGCCAGAATGGCCTTTGTTTTCTTTGAATGACTCAGCTTACCTCATTGAGCCTCTGGACACTGTGGCTTGCTCTTCCGGGGCAGGAAGCCCAAAGAGCATTCCAGGAAGCAGACAACTTCCTGTGTGATGAGTCATGGGGCTGGCTGAGGGGAGGTGTTAACGGCTATGCTAGGGGGAGGGGCCAAGTCAAGAACCAATCGGCCCTGGTCGTTCAGGCGGTGCTTGATGATGTCAAAAACTCTATAAGAGGGGAGAGGACAGCTTGAAGATCCTCTCTTCCTTTTCCGGTTGGAGCCAGAGACAGTTACAGCGACAGTTACAGCGACAGTTACAGCTACAGTTACAGCCACAGCCACAGCTGAACCAGGAGCTGCCAGTAGCAGAGCTGACCTACGGGAGGAAGCTGAACAAAGACTTCAGTCCAGTGGGTAATTTTATTACCATAGAGGGGGAAACATGATTTTGCTTTACGCAATCATGCTTCTCTGTAGCCTCCTGGTTACTCTTTCAAGGCGTACTTATTGGGCCTGGAAGCTTTTGATCAATATATCAAAATGGGGTTGCTGGTTCATGGGTTGGTTACTGTGGAGCCTAAATAAATGTTTTGATTCTTCTGCCTTCTACTTTGAGAGTTTCTTATATCCGGCGGTTCCGAACCTTTCAGACATGTTTATGATCCTCTTTGAGATTATAAACTCTGCCCTCCTAATACATTTGGCGACGAGGATGGGATCGCTAGGTATAAGATCTCTATTTAGAAGCAGAACAACTCCAAAGGAAGAGATGAATATCCCAGGATGGGAGGATCCATTTTATTCCTCCCTAGCAAAAGAATTGGCTAAAAAAGCTGGACCCTGTGAAAACTGGGAACCAAGGCTACGGAGAGGAGATCCTAGGGATTTGGAAAAGTGTTTACGAGAAGTTGGGATTCAGTCAGGGGCATCACTATCTAGGCAAAGCTGGATAGTGTTATCAGCCTACCGGCTAGTATACGAAAGATTGAGATTAAGTGAAAGACATGGGGGCACTCCTACCCCACAGGAAGAAGAGGAATCTCAGATAGCAGGAGACCAAACTGACTCAAATGAGAACTTTTCTATTAATGTGGCTAAGAGCAACAGGAGACCAAAAAAGCCCAGAGTGCATTTCAACCCAGCCCAGAAAGAGCCTGACTGCCTGCTTCGTCCTAGCCATGGTGGCAGAGGAAGTGAGTGGGGAGAGAATGAGACAATGTTAGGGGCTGAGGCACAAAACACTACTGGGGTTCAGGATGTGCCTCACACAGAGAATAGGAGATGGTTAAATGATCAGACAAGGGCTCGACCCATACAAAGGAGGAAGACAGAAACCCGAGGTGAAGATTCAGTTACAAGGGAAATTCAGGAAGATTTCTCACCGCAAGAGGTCACAGATATTTTGAGTAGATTCAGCCAAAGAATAGGAGAACCATTGATATCTTGGATGGTAAGACTCAGTGATCAAGGGGCCAGTGGAATATCAGTAGATGGGACAGACTGCATGAGATTCATAGGTATCAGCCATGATCCTCTAGTTCAACAAGCTTTTAGGGAACATCATCAGCAAGGAGATGGTGATAGCAGGACTACTCTGTTGGCATTAGCCGCTGTGGGATGCAATAAGAGATATGCTACTGATTCTATGTGGCCCACTGAGCACAGACCCTGGTATTCACTTAGAGATTGTATCATGAGACTAAAGGAGGAGGTAATGAAGACTGCCATTATGATAGGAACTGCAGACAAATATTACAATGATCCAATGGGACTGCCTCATAGGAATTTAATAATTAGGACAGCTCCCCCTGCTTATAAACAACTAATTTTGAATTTATTACTTGGAGAAGTAGGGAGCCGTCTTACAACAGTGATAAATAAGATTTTACAGTTACATGACTTAGGTGACTGGGGAAGGGATAGATCTCCTCGAGAGAGAAGGGTGAATAACCAGCAAACTTGGCGCCAAAGGAGAGTAACAAGGAAAGAAATGTTTACTGCTTTATTGAGAGCAGGGGTAGGTTTTGAAATGATAGATGGAATTCCAACCAATGAATTATACAGAATGTATAGAGGACTTGATAACACGAGAAATAGGGAAATAAGAACTGCTCCTGCAAGCCCACAAGCCACTCAGACTGAAGGTGACCTTGTGTGATTAACTGATTTTATTTGAAGAATTATAGTCCATACTTGTCTATTCTTTTTGTCCTTTGTTTTGGCTAACCTTGTTGCTAGTTTTGTTTCCTTCAGGCTTAAGCACCCTGCACTTTCCGGTGACTGCCTAAGCATGTAGCATTCTTGGAATTCCTGCCAGCTCGTTAAAGAAATGACCTCTGGAATGGGACTTTTTGGGGGCAGGGCCATCTCTACATCCAATTTCAGCATGAAGAAGCTATGGAAAATGAGACCTTCACCCCTCACCCCAAGATTTTGAGCCCCAATCGTTCAAGGGGGGTGGAAATGATGATAGTGTTCTGTTTACTTATTTTGTGTTATCCTTTCTGTGTTGTTTTATTGTTATGATATTATTGATCCTATGTAATGGATACAAGGATTTAGGGGTGGACATTTGAATTATTAATAATTATTTTGGGGATGATTGATTGAAGAGATTATCTTGCTGGGATCTAGGGGTGGATCACATTTGAATCGTAAACCAATATTTAGGAATGTCACCAAATGATATGTTTTGCTTTATAATGAATGATATGTTTTAGTTTCCTTTGTAATTGGATCACAATGTATGTTCTAGGATACATGGCTGATTAGATTATGTATCCTATAACAAGGGGTGGAGTGTAGCCAGAATGGCCTTTGTTTTCTTTGAATGACTCAGCTTACCTCATTGAGCCTCTGGACACTGTGGCTTGCTCTTCCGGGGCAGGAAGCCCAAAGAGCATTCCAGGAAGCAGACAACTTCCTGTGTGATGAGTCATGGGGCTGGCTGAGGGGAGGTGTTAACGGCTACGCTAGGGGGAGGGGCCAAGTCAAGAACCAATCGGCCCTGGTCGTTCAGGCGGTGCTTGATGATGTCAAAAACTCTATAAGAGGGGAGAGGACAGCTTGAAGATCCTCTCTTCCTTTTCCGGTTGGAGCCAGAGACAGTTACAGCGACAGTTACAGCGACAGTTACAGCTACAGTTACAGCCACAGCCACAGCTGAACCAGGAGCTGCCAGTAGCAGAGCTGACCTACGGGAGGAAGCTGAACAAAGACTTCAGTCCAGTGGGTAATTTTATTACCATAGAGGGGGAAACATGATTTTGCTTTACGCAATCATGCTTCTCTGTAGCCTCCTGGTTACTCTTTCAAGGCGTACTTATTGGGCCTGGAAGCTTTTGATCAATATATCAAAATGGGGTTGCTGGTTCATGGGTTGGTTACTGTGGAGCCTAAATAAATGTTTTGATTCTTCTGCCTTCTACTTTGAGAGTTTCTTATATCCGGCGGTTCCGAACCTTTCAGACATGTTTATGATCCTCTTTGAGATTATAAACTCTGCCCTCCTAATACACTGACTTCAAACCATGGGATATATACATACTGCTACAGTTTTAAACATCCCAGTTCCTCTATGTACTTATTTCATATGACCAACTCTTCCACTACATGTCAGGTACACACAGAGATGATCATACGCTGGATCTCACAATTTACCAAGAAATTTTCCACGTCCATGTTCGTGAACTCTGAAATTTCCTTATCTGATCATAATCTGTTGTTAACCCACCTCCCCCTCCACTTTGCCACCCCAGACTCTTTCCTTCATCTTTGCTGTGACCTGCAATTCCTCAGCCCCCCAGTTTTTCCCCAGACCATCACTTCTGCACTGGCTATACTTTCCTCTCTTCCCCATCTTGACCCTTTGGTGAGCCAGTTCAACTCTACTCTGCACTCTTCTCTCAATTCCCCTGTTCCCTTATCTTAACAAGAATCTCACTTTGCTAAATGTCAGCCTTGGATTATTCCCACCATCTACTGCCTTGGGTCCTACTCAGGTGTTGTTAAGCAAAGCTGTAGAAAATCACAAAACCACAGTGACTTGGTCCATTACAAATTTATATTACAGCTTTTCCAGCTTATTGCCCCCATCATAATTTTTCTCCCTGTCTACTGGTGACTTCCGTATTGCTACAAACATGCCTGTTTTCTCATCCTCAAAAAAAACTTCCTGTTTTATCCATCTATCTCTACTTGTTTTGTCTCATATTGCCTTTCTCTTTTGTGGTTAAACTCATTGAGATGACCTTCTCTTATTGATTCCTCCTCTCTCTTTTCTCTTACTCTCTTTTTGATTCTCTACAGTCTAGCTTCCAACCTCATTATTCAGCCAAAACTCTTCTCTCCATAATAACTAATGATCTCTTCATTGTCAAATGTTTTTTTCTAATTCTCACCTTTCTTGATTTCTACATAGCCTTCGACATTATCATTGATAGTGACTATTGACTCTTTTCCTTGATACTGTCTTCTTTCTAGATTTTTAACACTAATCTATTCTGGTTCTCCTACTTCCTTTTTGGCTACTCCTTCTTAGTCTCCTTTGCTGTATCTTCATCCAGGTCATTCCTGGTGTATGTCCACCAAGGGCTCAGTTCTGTGCCCTAGTCTCTTCTCCCTCTATATTATTTCACTTAGTGATCTCATCACCATCCATGGATTCAAATACCATCCCTATGTTGACAATCCTCAGATCCTCTCTGCTGATTTCCAGAATTGCATCCTCAACTATTAGACATCTTGAACTGGATGGCCTATAAACGACTTAAATTTAACAGTGCTAAACTTAATTCATTAATCTTTCACTCAAATTTTCCCCTCTTTTGAATTTCCCTATTCCCCTAGAACCATCATACTCCCAGTCACCCAGGCTTGTTGTAGTTCATCCTTTGTTTTAGAAGAGGACCAATGACATCACAGGATAATATTTTGACTTGTTAATGAACTGGATTTAAGTGAGGCAGAATGGCAAAAAATAGTCAGCCTCACTCTCCTTTCCAGAGTTATCAAAGTCCAGTGACAAAACAAAAGTCAAGATGACTTACAATGGCCCAGGATGCAGTGGATTACCTTGGCATCTCTGATATCTGACCAAGCTCTAAGTGCTCCACAGCACCTGCTTCAGCTGCCTCCATGGCTATTGAAATAAATTGTTCTCATCTGCCTATTCGCCCCAGGGGAAGTCTTCACATGGTTGGGGTAGACATCCTCCTAACTCACTGACTGGTGTAAGGGCTGTTGTTATTCTCAACCTGGTTAGCCCATTTGCTAAGTTAGTTTTTACTGGGGTGTGGCTTCTTGGAGACACAGGTGAGTGCTGGGTGGCAGATAGACACCAAAGGTGGATAAGGAACCCTGAAAAGGGCTTGGCAAGCCCTCACACCAGAGGTGCCAGTTCTCCCTGAACATCCACCACACCCAGGCTCACAACCTATGTGTAATCCTTGACTCCTCCCTTTCTCAACACTGCATGTTCAATCTATCACCAGGGTTTGTTGCTTTTATCCTACAACAACCACTCTGATGTAGGCCCTCATCACCTCAGACCAGAACTATTGAAATAGAATGCTGCTTGGTTTCAGTTTTCTTTCTATTGCAGTCTATCCTCTACTCACTTCTCAAATTAATCTTCCTAAAGCATAGGTTCAACTCTCTCTCTCTCTCTCTCTCTCTCTCTCCCTCCCTCAATAAACTTCGGTGGTTCCTTATTACCTCGAGGATCAAACATAAAAGCCTCTGTTTGGTATTCAAAACCCTTAATAACTAATATCCTCTTTTATCTTTCTAATAATCTTGTACCTTACTCCCCATATAGACTCTGCAATCCAGTGAGAGTGTCTTCCTTTCTGTTACTCACACAAGACACTCCATCTCCAGACTCCATGCATTTTCACTGACTGTTCCTTATGACTAGGATTTTTTTCCCTCCTCATTTCTTCCTCCTGATTTTCCTAGATTTCATCAAGTTCCAGCCAAAATTTCAGCTTCTACAAGAAGCCTTTACTGTTTGTCCTTAATGCTAGTGCTTGTCCTCTGTTGATTATCTCTTATTTGTGCTCTATATATCTTGTTTGTTGTACATATTTGTTTACATATTGTCTCCCCCAACGGATATATCATCTCTCCCATTAGACTCCTTAAGAGTAGGTAGTGTTTTGCCTTTCTTTATATCCCCAGCACTTAACATACTGCCTGGAACATAGTAACCACCTAATAAATGTTTATTGATTGACTTTCCCTGCAACAGCAAGCTCTAGAGAATTATAGCCAAGGCCTTCTCTGGAATCCATCATTCCCCCAAACTTCAGAAATTTGGGGGGAAGAAGGGTTGTTCACCATGCCATTGTATTGTAGACTGGATATTTTGGATGATGGACTCCTCCTCTGACTGTATGACTATATTCAATTGGGGCAGACTGTCTTCATGTGCCTTGACCAGGGGAGCTGCAGTACATATTTCACAAGATCAACTATTATACTGGTCAAAGTGGAAACCCAGGGCCTTTCTTCTAAATTAGGTAGCATTTTCTCTGTCTAGACATGCCTTGATTTTTTTTTCCTATAGGCCTCCCAAGTAGCAATGTCTCAAAGTGTCTGTCCCTAGGAATCAAATTTGTGCCTCCTTTATTTCTCCAAGGTATTTGCCCATATTAGACAGTGTGTTTTGAATTCTCTAAGATTCCCCAGAATTCTACCTTCCTTCCTCTTTTGTTTGGATATAGTGCTGGGTCCAGAGTCAAGAAGATTTATCTTCCTGAGTTCAAATTTGGCCTCAGACATTTACAAGCTGTGGGACCCTGGACAAGTCACTTAGCCCTGTTTGCCTCAGTTTCCTCATTTGTAAAATGAGTTGGAGAAGGAAATGGAGAACCAACCCACTATCTATGCAGAGAACCCCAAATGGGGTCAAAACAGATATGACTGAAATTATTTAACCACAATGAACAAATACTTCCCCCAGGTGGTATCTCAGAGTATTTGCCCATATTAGATATTGTGTTCTGAACTCTCTATGATTCCCTAACTTCTACCCTCCTTCCTCTTACCCCTTTCTAAGGACTAAAATTCATATTTTATAACTAAGGTCAGATCACATTGAATTGTATCTGAACTCTACCTGTAACTAGCTTTGTGACCTTTGGAAAATCACTTCCCCTCTCTTGGTCTTGGTTTCCTCATCTCATCCTCCTTATCCTCATCTTCATCTGTCAAGTGAGGGAGGGAGATTACATGACCATTAAGTTCCCTTCCAAATCTAAAATTCCACGACTCAAAGTTAAAGTGGATTAAAAGTGAAAAAGTAGAAACTACTTCATTTGCTAACAAAGCAGTTTGCTAGGATGTTCCATCCAAGGCCTTGATTTTATGGTCTGTCAGCCAAGTTTCTGGATAGTAAAGTGACAACAGGATGGTATATATGGCATCCAGTGATGAGGTCCTAAATTCCACCAAAGAAATAAAAAAAGTAACAGGTTTAAATTTCAGTAGGATGGATTTATGTTGGATCTCAGGAAATGTAATCTGTGTTTTACAAGACATAAATACGTTACTGAAGCAGTATGAATACCTTCTTTTACAATATAGCTAAACTAGAGAAAGGACTGGGCAGTAAGTTGTCTTGATTCCAATAATATAACTATGAGAAGCTTGAGGAGTAGCATGCTTGGTGAATAGAAAATTAGACTTTGAGTCATGAAGACCTGGGTTCAAATTTTGCCTCTGGTATTAGTTATGTGAGAAAGTTATTTAAATTCTCTAAGCCTCAGTTTCCTCGTTTGTAAAGTGAGGAGGAATCACTAGATAGTTTCTAAAGTCCTTTTCAGTCCAAAATTTATGATTCTATGATCCTGTGAAATATTCCAGACTGCTACTAAAATTCCAGGGCCTGGCTAACACTAGAATCACAGGAAATGCAGTTAAATGCTTCCTTCTGTAAACAAACAAAAAACAATCAGCTCCCAACAAAGCTTGAAAACATAAAAATGAAGAGTGCAACAAAAGGTCATTTGTTTTACAGTGACTGAGGAAAGTGATTTTATGTTTTAAAGTGACTGGGGAAATTTTTATCGAACAAGGAACCAGGAACACACTAGCAACAGAGGGATTGGGACTTTTTATGGCTTTTCTTTCCAAGCAACAAGAAAGACCCATCATTTGCTCCACCTGTCTAGCAAGAGTTGTAGAAAGCCAGAAGGCAGAGGCATGACCTGACACTTGCAGACAAAGTCTAGCTGATTGAGCAGATGTCAGGTAGTGCAAATAAACAAAAAGATGTTATCTTGTATTTCTCAGACCTGGTGTCAACTGTCTACAGGCATCTTTTCTTTTCTTTTCTTTTTTTTAAGGATAGATTTTATACCAAGAATGTAAAAGTGTAAAGCAAAAAGTAAGCAGTCCTGAAAATAGGAAATATGTATGAGAGGAGGCGTTGCCATTATTTCTTAAATTGCATCATTCACTGCAAGCCAGTTACTTAAAAGGGGAACACACTGTCCTACTGAGGAAATTATTAAATCTGACCACCAAGTGTAAGGAAGCAACAGCCCAGATTCTGCTGAAATGGCACTACAGTGGTTGAAAAGGGAGCTATAGAAATTGCATTATTAGAATAGGGATAAATTCAATTTCAGTTTCAAGAGATAGCGAGTGTGAATGTTCACTCTGAAGTCCTAGTATTTCATGTGATTATATTCTTGGACCCCAAAGCGAATGACATTTACATTTACATTTACATTTAGGTCAAGGGAGGGAGGGGGACGAGAGAGAGAGAGAGAGAGAGAGAGAGAGAGAGAGAGAGAGAGAGAGAGAGAGAGAGAGAGAGAATAAGCTTTATCTTTAAGTACCATTAGGGCTCTGACTTAGAGACTATTTAAGATAAATTTAGAACCTACTTCTTTGTAGACTGATTTTTTTTTGTCATAGAGTTTAGTCCAGAGATTCCAAAATTACTTTGGCAATATCAAGCACATTTGTGCTTGATATATATTGAAAGGACTCATACAGAAGGGCTTTAAAACATGGAATTCCATGTTCCATGTGTCATGGAAGTTTGTGGAAAACCTGCAAAAATAGAAGAATTATGTTTATTTTCACCCCTCCCCCCCCTTGCCAACCCCATAATTTCATCAGAGAGGCAATGTGGAATACTAGTCTTAGAGTCAAGAAGACCTGGGTTCAACTTCTATTTCATCCATATTGGCTTTGTTGGCAACTTACAACTTCTCAATGCCCTTTGCAAATCCCTTAGACTCTAAGTTATACATGAATTGTTTATCTACATTAGTATAAGATGTTTACATATTGGGAGTTCCTCACAATTTAGTTCCTAATAAAAATTTAGTTCTGAATAAAAAGAAAATATTTTCACACAACATTTTGGAAGACAATATATAGCCCACATTCAAAATTTTGCTTATATTTCAAGGAACATCAGATTTCCAAAAAAAAGTACACTTTGGGAAATACTATTTTAGATGAAGGGAGGATAAATTTTGAAATTGCTTTTAGCTTTAACATTTTACCACTCTCTAATGCCCAATATTCTAAGTATGAATCATCCATTTTCCTTGTACTCTAGAACAAGGTAGGCTTTCAATTCTACAAATATAGAAAACACTGGCTGTTTCAACATTTTCAAATGGTCAATATTGTCAGTTTGTACTTCAGTTTCGGTCTGCGTTTTGGAAGCTCAGGAGACCCAGGTTCCAATTCTAGCTCAGATACTTATTAGTTGTGTGACAGTGGGCTGATTGTTTTCTCTCTCTGAGTGTCAGTTTCTTCATTTGTAAAAAGTAGATAACAGTACCTGTGGTACCCGCTTCCCAGTGTCGTTGCAAGGGTCAAAAGAAATAATGCATGTAAGTTACTTTTTTAAAAGATCCAGCCTCATGTGATGGAAAGAGTGCTTGACTGGGACTCAAGACACTTGGGTTCAAATCCTCACTTTTGTTGTTTATTATCTGAATGTCCAATGGGACCAATTGCTCAATTGCTATGAGCCTCTCTTTTCTCATCTGTAAAACAGGAAAAATACCTGAGTATTATAATAACCTTACAATGTCATAATGAAGAGCAAAGATGAGATAAGGTGTGCAAAGCACTTTTTGAACCTTAAAAAGTTCATGCTTAGTGTCCTACTGTCATTTATTTAAAATTGGATGTTCAGATACTTTAATTCTCTTGTTATATAGATGAAGGAACTGAAACTCTGAAGTGTTAAGTGACTTGTCAAAATGCTCAGAGATAGTAGATTATAGAGCTAGGATAAGAACCTGGATCCTTATTCCAAAGAAATTGGTCACTCTTTCCACCCTACCGTGCTGCTTCATTACACATTGATCTGTCCTCATCTGTAAAATAAAGGGGTGCTAATAGAGGGTGTCTAAAGTTTTTCCAGCTCTAAAGGATTCTGTGACTCCAATAAATGCAAATCTATTGAAATCACATCAAAGTTCAAAAAAACAAAATAAAATCTAATCTGATTCACATTTTTGAACTGCTGATGAAATATGACTTCTTTTTACCCAACCATATATTTCATATTTTTAAAATAGATGTGGTTGCATTCATCCTTTTCTGTGGGGATTACTTTTCTCTATTCATTATGCTTTTTTTAACAGAATAGAAGTTATAGAGAAGACATCAGACTTCGGGAATTGTAATTATCATTCTTTCATGTAGCTGTCAAATACTAGAAGCCATTCTTCTCTTAACAAGTTTAGATTTGAAACTATTTTTTCCAATTTGCTAAATGGCTTTGAAAATTGCATTTGAAACATTTTCTGGGTAGGATAGAGACTGAACCTTTGATTCCATTGGTATAGGCAGGTCCTGTAAGTAGAGCTTGGACCCAGTTCTTGTTTCTGAGGCTAGCTTTCTATCCACTACTCCTTTCTTTCTCACATACTCATGTTCTCAGAAGGAACATCATGAAAGGTTGAATGCTATATATCCATCTTTATTCATCCCCTCTCTGATTTCTGTAACTAAGCTGTTTTTTTGAATCTATACATTATGTATGCATATGTACTATGTAAAATGCACTTACCCACCCCAGGTTCACAACTCCAGTCCTATAATATTTCTGTGGTTTTTGTATTTAGAGGTTTTCCAGATCTTGGATACACATAAATATCTAATCCTTTTTCTCATGTTTCTGAGTATCACATTCTACCTTTTCAGTCTAAAACAGCTAGACCACAATATTTTTTTTCAGATCATCTTTCTTCATATCCTATGTCATATAATATTAAGCAAATTATTTCACATCTTCCATCCTATTCTATATAATATTTCCAGGTGGTGATTGCAATTCTTTACTTTCCCTGTTCTATAGTATATCTGCACATTATTCAGCTGAAATAAATTAGATGCCTAGAGCTATTAAGGTGATTTTATTTTTTTCCTGGAAATTAGAAAAGTTAAAAAATACCCTTCAGCTTCATGCATGTTTAGATTGCCTAAATCTAAATATAATCAGACAGCAAAGGATTTTCTTTGCCATCTTGTTCTTTCCTCTCTACAATAGATAGGCTTAAAGTCTAGCTTGAAATAATTGCAGCATATGGTTCTTTCTCACCTGACAAAGACATTTTTTTAAATCTCACATTCACCAGGGAGACTAATACACTGAGGTATTAGTTACTGAGATCTGTCTTCCATAGCCAAACTTCTTAAATCAATTTTACAGGAAGATACAGAATATTCTAATTAATTTTAGTAATTTATCAAATGTGATGATAATAATTAGAATAATAGTTGATATTTATGTAGTAGTTTAAAATTCACAAAGAATTTTACAGATGGCATCTCTTTTAGATCTCATAACTCAGAAAATGCAAGTAGAAGTATAAGAATGCCAATCTTATAGCTAGGTAAATTGAACCTCACAGAAATTAAGTGATTTGCCCAAGTTCACATCGCTAATAAGTGGCAGGTCATGACTCATACCCAGTCTTGATTCCAGATTTATTGTTCTTTTCATTATATAATTGCCTTAACCAAAAGGAACTGTTTTGTGGGAATACTAGGGATGGTATTATGATTGTTATCACCAAGAGTTTGAAGAGATATCATGAAGAAGAGGGATTCTGTTTGGAAGAATTATGATAAATGATAAAAGTTGTAGGGGGAACATACCTATCCCTTCCACATTGTGACTTTCCTCATCACAGTTTTGATATATCACAGGTCAGCATAAGAAATTACTCTAAATGAGAATTTTTAGGGAGTTTTATGGAAGCTACAGTAACTTAACGTTGATCTACATATAGCCTATGACCAAATGCCTAATCCCAATTTTCCTACTATAACCATCCCATAAAAAAAAAAAAATCAGACTTCTCTGGTACAAAGGGATGGCCAAAAATTTTACACAGATTTTCCAGATCTTGAGGTTCCACATCACTAATCCCTGCAATGTGGAAGAAATAACTACGTTTCATCTCAATGTAAGTGAAACAATTTCTAACAAATAAACTTCAAATATTGGATCGATTGCCTATCACTGAAAATTGTCACATAGAAGTTGGATGACCAAAGGTTGCCAATGCTTGTTCATATATGGGTTGGACTACCTTAGAGTCACAGAATTTGAGATATAGAAGCTATCTTGATGGCCATCAGGTTTAACTTACACGTGAAAAGAATTTCTGCTATAACATATATCTGGCTTCTGTTTGAAGACTTCTGAGGAAAGGAAACCTATCACCTCCCAAATTCCCCCATTTCACTTTTGAATAGTTTTATTTGTTAGGAAGGGGGTGTGTGTGTGTGTGTGTGTGTGTGTGTGTGTGTGCACACGCGCACGCGCGCATGGGGGGTGGCGGGGGAGAGGGGGTTAACCCACCCCCTCACCATCATAAAGCCCAACCTGGCCTCTTTACAACTTCTATCCCTTGCTTCCCTATATAACCAAATGTTCCTATATAACCAAACAGATCATGTCTAAACCGTCCTTATGACATTCTTCAAGACAACTATCTTGATGACTCTAAAAATGCTCATGTCCTTCCATTGATCCTTGCATTATATTGACTCAAGACCCTTTGCCATCCTAGTTGCGCTCCTCAAAATAACCTCCAGCTTATCAGTGTTCTTAAAATATTGCTTCCTTTGATCTTCTGAGGGTTAGGAATCTATATTCATTAGTTAGAATTGTGTTTAAATTAAGGATAAATAGGCATTGAGTAAATAGGCATTCAGGGTAAGGAACATAGGTTTCTTTATTTCTTTACATCTTTTGTGACCACTCAAGTTCTCTTTTTCTTATTTCCATACTCAACATGTTTTGGATATTTTAGATTGTCAATAAGTGACCTTCAGATGAGTTAAGTGAATTTTTACTTAAAATTAATACTCTTCAATAGATTCTTCATTTGTCCAATCAAAGAGAAACCAGGTATTAAAAACATTATATTCCTTGCTAGACATCAGGAAAGAAGTATTATCATGTATCCCCAGCTAGATGCCAAGAATATGAAAACAAAAGTAAGACCCTCCCTTCCTTCAAGGAGCTTACATTGTATTGGATTTTTCAATCAGAAGAACTCCATTTTATCTGTACAAATAGTAGCCTACTTACATTGAAATTCAAATATCTTTTATATAACTCTTCTCTCTGTCATCATTTTCATAATAAAATCTACAAGTGGGTAATAGTTATCCCAACACACTTCTGAAATTACCTCAATCTTAAAAAGCAACAATTTTTATGGCTATCTAGGACACTAGTGGGCATTCAAATACTCTAATTATGATGACAGTAGTATCTATTTGAGGTAGATAACTCAACCTGAGTTGTAGAGCCTTGAAAATTGGGAAGTAAAATATGATTTTCACAATTCATTACGACTGAACTCCATTTCCCCCCCCCATTATTCACCAGCCAACTTGGCCCCCTGCCCTGAGCAAATAGGCTCTGGACGAGTTATTTAATTTATGCTGAACGTACTGCACCTTCATCTAGTCAAATGACTGCAGGAATTTCAAATGACCATTCCAGGAAGAGTGGGATTCTGTTACTATGATGAATATAAGCATATCATCAAAAAACATATCCCTTAAATATATTTCAGTAACATAACTAGAAATGAGGCCAACTTCATATTTCAGAAACTATAATACACATGGAGACTCAGTAATGAGTGTAATGTGTATATTATAGATAATGTCCATGAAAAATGAAAATACTTCTTATTGACTCCCCCATGTATAATTTTTAATTTGTGTGCTTCTTAAAAAGAACTCTCAATTATGTATAAGGTCTATACTTTAAAGCTAAGGAGGAGAATATTTTTCTCTCAATTCAAGTACCACAGATCCATAGGGATAGGGTGGGGAAAACAAATTGAGGGCCAACATACATAAAGAGAAAACCAATTAATCTGAGGAGGGGTAGCTATTTTTTGGCTTTTCTTTGATTTTGGAGAATTAAATTAATAAAGTTTGGTTTAGTTTCTTTTTTTCATTGAAGAGTTGTAAACATATCATAAGACATAATATGAATATGCTTAATAATACAGTCAGCACAAAGTCTAAGAAGTTTATTTCCAGTAACTGCATATGAAAGATCTGACCTTAGAACAAAGAATTCAAGATGGAAGATTTTGGTATTTTTTTTCGTTCCTTGGCTTTTTACCATCTAGGTATTTGCATTGTCAATCTCAGAGATTCTTGGGGCTGAAGAAAGGCCTGTGGCTTCAGACCTATACAGTCATTTGCAGTTCATCGGACTATAAATTTCAAAATGATTTGAAAGAGAATATAGATTGATAATCAGGAATTGAATGCTGTTTAAAGGAGCTTTTTAACCCTAAGTCAGATAGAGGTTAGATATGCTGATCCTATTAGCAGTATGTTCAAAGATAGGCTAAATGGCTGAAGATACTAATTATCTGGCTGTCTGGTCAGTACTCCAAAAGAATTTAGCCACCAGGATTAAGACTCTGGGAGATGAAAAATCTCTTGTCTCTTGGATAAAAAGTTATACATGGATGAAGACCCTCCCTTTCCCTTCCCCTCCAGTCCAATGACGAGGGGTGTGAGGGCTTTTTTTTCCCTCTCTTAAAGAGATGAACCTCCACTTCTGGGATACAAGGGAAAAAAAAAAACAATCAAACAACTATATAAAAGATGGATGGTAGAACCAACTGCCCTTATAGACAAGAGGTAATAACAAAAACAGAATGGCTAAAGAGAAAGCAGCAGAGACATGCCAGCAGAAAGCAAGTGAGACAAGATACTGTATCCAAAAGGGATATAGCAAGCAAAGCAGCCCAATGACATCATCAGAAGACATTGTTGGCCTTGGACTATAAGAGACAAAAGTTGCCATATGTGTTCCATACATGTACACCCCTCCATACATGTGCCATGGCCACATGAGTTCCATATGGGTGGCCTACTCATACTTAAGTCCTATGTATGTCAATTCTTCCCACAGATAATACATGCATTTTTGGGAAAATGTGCCCTAAGGTTATGGGGGAATAATTCTATTGCTGTTTTTCATGCAATTTAACTCTTTGTTTCAAACTAATTCAAGCATCTGGTTGAGTAGTGAAAGTAATCACATACATGGGGGTTTGTGAGCAATGAAGTTGAATGTATGTGGACCCATAGAAATCCTTGAAACTGAAATAGCTTTTTTGTACCCACATTGGAGAGGCAATGTCCAATGTTCTATAGAAACATCTATTGATTTCTACTGAAGCTAAGGAAGAAGAAACACCTAGGAAAAAGACTCAACCTTTTTCATATCATGAACTCCATTGATGGTTTGCTGAGGCCTAGACCCTTTCTCAGAATAATTTCTCTAAAAAATAAAGGTAAAATTGAAGAAAATGCTGGTTTTCAGATAGAGATTGGTAAAAATAAAGATGTAATTTTTTCCCCATCCAAGTTCACAAATACTTTGAAATCCATCCACATATACCTTGGAACTCCTGGTCTAGAGGGAAAGAGGGAGGCAGAAATATTGAGAAAAGTTGAGAGATAGTCAAAAGGAAAAAAATGAAACTAAGAGGAAAATAATAACATTGCTCACCACTTAACCAATTTCATAGTCCAAGAAAGTCCAATCTTCTACTGCACTTGTCTTGGTCCAGATTTCCAGATTTCTTTTCTTTAACCCAAAGTTAATCAAAATGCTTTTTTCCAGGCTTCCTGTACCTTAAAACCTATTTATATCCTCAAATTCCTGTTTCCATAGAAATTCTAGTCAATTATTATGGAGTTATCTCAATGATGCTGCAGCTGACTTCCTTACCTTGGCTTGCCTTAAAAACCAGTCAGGTCCTTTTTAGGACCTCACAAGATGCTCTTCAAGTTTTTTTTTTCTTCCTGGAATGCTAATTAGCATTAGCTAACTAATTGTCTACATTGTACTTGACATACCACACTTTATTTACTGCAATATCATACTCACTTATATGGGTTTTTTGAGTTTTGAAAGATGTCTTTTGCCCTTGCAATATGTGCTTTATCTTTGCCAATCAATAATACTGAGTTATTTCCCTCATCATGGCCTATTTTGGTCATTAGCAAGTATTTTTAGGAGGAGGGGCATTTAATAAAGAATTTAACAATAGTTTTCAAGCTTTCAGTACCTTTCTTATTTTTAATTTATTTTTTAGTTTTCACCTTGCCAGGGTCTATTTCAGAGTTCTCTATCAACAAAATTGCTAAACTATATGATTAATTTCCTTGCTGTTTCTTTTTTCTCAAAGAAACACTGGATTTGAGTGTTATGTGATCACTATTTCATAATAGCTCACAAAGGGAGAAAAGGGGTTCTCTATGAATAGGAACTTTCTGTTGTAGATTCACTGGATACTTTCTTTTAAGCCACTTAAAGTTATGCTAAAAGTTCACAAGTGTAAGGTTTAACTGGACTTCATTGCATCTTAACAGACATGATATTAATTTGAGGGATTAAGCTATGCCAGTGACAAGAACTACCTCCTAATCCCTATTCTTTTTTACAGCTTATTACCAGATAGAGTGCTGGGCCTGGAGTCAGGAAGACCTAGGCTCAAATCTGGCCTTAGACACTTACTAGCTCTGTCACCCTAGGGAATTAACTTAACCCTTTTTCCTTCAGTTTCCTCATGTGTAAAATGAATTAGAGAAGGAAATGGCAAACCACTGCAGTATCTTTGCCAAGAAAATCCCAAATGACATCACAAAGAGTTGGACAACTGAAAATGAGTGAACAACAATAATAAATAAAGCTTACTTTAAAGACTGTTCAAAAACTAAGTGCATGCAGACACAAGATGGATCAATTCATAAGGTATATGAAGGTGGGAGAAATGCCAAAGGTGCAGAAAATATCTTGGGCCTTATTACTATCAAAAAAGATGTCTATGTCCTTTTTCTCAGTTATGTAAGAATTTTATGAGAATCACATTCATGTCTTGAAGGAATTCTTGATTAAGATATTAGTAGGGAAGACAAGTTATTTTTTAAATCACTTAACAGAATTCAATATTCCTCTATGATTACCTTTTGAACAACACACAATATTAAAGATTTTCTTCTAACAAAGTGATTTCCTGTGCATATATACAAAGTTTACAATATTCTAGAAAGTTTAATGGAGAAAATCTTATTTGATGACCTGTTCATGTTTATCATCCTATAAGATATAAAATAGGGAGATACATGTTTTGTGTTCAACACTGTCATGGAGGAGATCTAGCATAGAGATTAAGTAGGAAGGCAAGGAGAGGTCATTCAGATGTTCCTGTTTGGGATAACATAGCATTTCTATCAATCCGTAGAACACTGTTGAGTCTCCTGAATAAGGTTCATAACCACTCAGAAAAATGAGGCCTAACCATCCACATAAGAAAAATCAAGAGGAATGTCTGTTATCTAGTCTAGACTCTAAACTATAGCATAGAGTTTGATATATAATCCACAGGGCTGATTCATTAAAATACACCTTGGAGAGACATTGCAAATGTAGAGTGAGTTGATGGAGGAGATTAGTTTGGAGTATGAGAAATTTCAAAACTCCTTTATTGACTATAAATTTCTTGCTGAAATAAAAGCCAGACTTTTTAGTAACAACAAAGAGTCTACCAGGGTGATTGTAAGTCATGAAATAATAAATTCTCTAGGAATTAAAATTGAGTGTCATTCAGAATACAGTAGAGGGGTAAATTATGATATGGAACAAATAAAGAACCATTAAGGAGAACCAGAAAAAAAAAAGTATGTCAACAAAATAATTTAAGTTGAAAAAAAAAAAAAACAACTGCTTTGCTCAAGTGGTCAGAATGAGGAATAACTGATAGCCAGCCTTTGTCTTTCACTGGTATCCTTTGAGAAAGTGAGGAAGGCCTTAGTATGTTGGGCAAACCCTTGATGAAATTCTATCGGATATGGATGAGAGGAATCCTCCATGGGCAGATGTGAATGGGGCACAATGTTCTTTACTGAACACAATATCCACACTGATGAGATCACAGAACCATTTGAGTATTTGAGTAACAGGAGAAGGCTATTGGAAGTTAAAAATTGAAAGTTAAGTGACTTTACTTCCCATTCCATTCAGCAGAATTCAAGTAATAGGTGCTTACTATGTACAAGGTACAGAGACAAATGACACTCACTCTCCTACATTCCAGTAATGGGAGTAAGACACCACCATAAGCAACAGGAATGAGAGGGTGTGGTTAATAGTTCTCAAATAGCAGGGAATGTGACTGATGTATAATCTCGTATAAATGATCTAGGAAATACTTAATTTACATTTCCTTGGCTAATTTTTGACTATGAAGGACTAACGCTACTTTTGAATCCTGGATTAGCTAATTAGGGCTACTGAATAATAACATTAGTAATATTACTACTTTCCCCCACCCCCCTACCCACCCTAAGAGTTAAGAGCTTCTTTTGTCCATATAATAATCTGCACTCACAGAGACACATATGTGTGTATACATATATATGTGTGTGTATACATATATATATGTGTGTGTATATATGTGTGTGTATATGTATGTATGTATGCATGTATTTATGTATGTATGTATATATAATTTTTGCATGTGGCTGAATAGAAAGCCAGCTTTAGTTAGAGACTTGGTTTGAAATTGGTACACTTACAATTATCAAGATATGACTATATATATATATATATATATATTTTTTTTTAGTGTCCTCATTAACTATATAAAAACAAAAAGAGAGTCTAGAACTGAGGCTTTACAACTGTAAATTATTCTATGTATAGTCACAGATATGTTATAGAAGGAAGGTGCAAGAAACATAAAAATGAAATTACTATACTCCTAACTCAGTATGTATAGCATTTAAGAAGATAATTTATTTGTCCTTTCTAGTTCTAACACTGGGAATAGAAGGTACATTTTGGTTATTATAGCTATCAGTTGACTCTTGATATAATTATGATGCTATAAAAATATCTGTGTTGCTATATGGTGTAATTGAACTCAACTGGAGAATATATAACATTAAGAATGACTCTATGAGAAAAAATATGTTCTGAATTTTATAGGTTCTTATACCGTACTACTCTTTAAACAAGCATATAACTAGTTCAGAGGGATCTGAGGGATCCTAGAGTCTCGAAAAGTGGGTCATGAAAACCTCCATGACTGCAATAATACTGGAGACATTAAGTAAATAACTGAAAAAATCCTTTGATATATGCAGAATCAATACTTGAGGAAGATAATTGAAACCAAATAATTGACTTTATAGTAATATTGTAAGGAAGAATATGAAGACTTGCCTGATACACTGTGCAGGTATGCTGAAATTACATTAGATTATGATAAGTGGGAGCACCAGAATACACGTGCCATACCTATGGATAATATTCACATGTGAACACACATATATGTGTGCCTCTTCAATGCTATATATGCATATGTAAATATACATATGTATATGCTTTGTATGTGGCAATGGGAAGCATTTGTTAAAAACTAAGTATATATACATATAGATATATGTATATTATATATCATATAAATAAAATCTTTACATAATGCTTAAGAAATCTACTTATTTTAATTCCCCTTAGAAAAAATAAATAGGAGTGTAGCAGATTAGGTATTTATAGATACATATGTATACATATGTCTACAATCTACATAAATATACATAATCAATATGTAATATTTCACTGCATATATATTGAAAATAAAGCACAGATAAAAACTAGCTATGGCATATGCACTGAAATTTTCTGGAGTATGGAGACCTATGTAAATTGCACACATTAAACATGACAATGTGTAGAGTGCATACTTGCAATTTGTGATTTTCAGTAAAAATGAGTTTGACAAAATATATTCCTATTTCTTACCTACATTTCCAGTCATTAGGTATGAATTCTGAAAGTCCATCATCCCCATTCCAACAATGTGTATAAAATCTTCAATCACCTGCATTAATTCTATGGAGCCTGGGTAGATCTACAGAAACAAGCAAAAATCATATGAAAAATAACACTGTGTCCTATAAGTCTAAAAGCATCAAGGACAAGTCTCCATTCTGTTTTAAGAAGGTCATGGAATATGCAAAGAGCTGTTTGGTATTAAAGAATTTTGTGAACCAATGGCTTCGAGCTATTAACAGGAAAGATGCTGGCATTATCACAGTAAATGGAACTTTATAGCAGTGTGTAGCAGCGATTAATCATCCATGATAAAAAAAAAGGCAAAACATTTAAGGATTGTCAACTCAGAAACAAACAAACAAAAATAGCTGTTGATGGATTTCTTGTTATTGCAATCGCTTAAACACAACATTGGAGCAAAACAACTCTAGGTCTTTTATTTTAGCTTTTAATTTTAGTAAGTCATGCTTGCTCACAGGTAGGGTGGAGAACAAAAGGAAAGGAGAGCACTCACTTCCAAAAATAAGGCAATTATAATATAGTAAGTCTGGAATTCACCTTTACCTTCCAAAATCTGTGTAACAAAATGACCTTGCTTTTTTTTTTTTGCTAAAAGTGGCCTGATGCCAACAAAAGTTAGAGTCTTAGCAGAAATTAAGGGGGACAGCTACATATCACAGTAAATAGAGTACTGGATTTGGAGTCAGGAAGATCTGAGTCAAAATCCAGCCTCAGACACTTTGTAGCTTTGTGACCTTGGGCAAGTCTTTTATCTTCTGTCTGCCTCAGTTTCCTTACCTCTAAAAGAGATATTTTACTTTTGGTGGTTGTTGCTAAAATAAAATGAGATAATATTTGTAAAGCGTTTTACAAACCTTAAAGTGATATGTAAAATGCTAGTTATTTCTTGCTTTTGCTATTATCATCATCATTGTTCTTGCTAGCTTTTAGTATACATGACTAATAAAGTAGTGAAAATTTTATTCTTAAGGGTCACTACTTTTATCTGATTGCATCTAGATAAGTGATATGGAGGAAAAATGTTTGAAATTAGATATTTTGGATTTTTGGATTGATTATTTTTCACCAAGAGGCAGAATGGTATAATGCATAGAGAACTGATTTCAGATCTTAGGAAGACCTTGGTTTAAGCCCCAACTCTTTGACACATATTGGCTGTGTGACCCATGGCAACTCACAACCTCTCAGTGCTCTAAGCAGCTCTTTAAAACTATATATCAAAGAGAAGGTGCTGACCTGCATTGGTTGAAGAAATTTCTTCATCTAGGAGTTCTCTATACCAATGAAATAACTGACCTAGCACCTATCCCTGTCCTTACTCTTCTCCACTGCCAGCTTCCACCTCTCTCTAAAATAAGTGATTTATTTCCAGATTGGATTATGTGGATTTGCAAAACCATATAGGAGGTTATGAGAGATATTGACCAGTGGCAAAAAACACAGTATTGATACCAGGGAATTGGGGTAGGAATAGATTTCAGGCAGAGTAGACAATAGGCACTCTATTTGGGTGGACTTGGAGGATTTTTTTTTTTACTTCATCACATTAGCCTTAAAAGCCTCCACAAACTTTACTTCTGGAAAATACCACCACGAAAATCACCCAGTATTATTTACTGGCATAACCAGTCCTTCCACAGATAAATGCATTTTCTGACTTGAACATATGGCATATAAGGACACAAATGAATTAACTGGGGCATTGCCAAAGGGACTTATGATGCCAACGGTCCATAAAAGAACACTTTCTAGAGCATGACCTTTTCTCATAATAGTGTAGTATGTTTTTAGGTTAGCAATAGAATTTTGGAGTCAGATGGATCCTTGGAGACCACCTAACCTCTAACCTCTTTATTTTCTGTATTAGAAAATGGAAGCTGAGAGGGAATAAATGGCTTATTAAGATAAAACAACTTGAGGCTAGAACTCAGTTCTTTTTATTCCCAGGCTTGAAAACAAAGGCATTGTCCTTTTGCATCCTCAAAAAGATATTAATTCCTTGCAAATAATGCCAATTTCTATCCACATACACATACCATTTGGTATATGTGCATGGGAAACAGTGATATGCCTGAGAGAGCTGGACTCTCAGCTCACTCTATTTTGCATCTGCTGCTGGGTCTGGTTAAACTAAGAACAAGCTCTCCTGGCCAGGATAAACTCATCACTTCAAATCTCACCACCATTAAATCAAACCTCCTCTCCTCTCAGATTGGAGGGCTAGAGGGCAGAGTAACAAACTGCCCCCAATGTCTTCCTTTATAGAGTGTCAGCTCATTCCACTTTGAATCTGCTACTCTGCCTGGTTTCAGCTCTGTAGAACAGCTTCCAATGTTCCTCCTCCCCCTATTCTCCCCTTTCCTGTGATCTTTTGTATGTCATCTCCTTAAGATGGTAAGCTCCTTGAGGCCAGGGACAATCTTTCTTTTTAAAAGTTGTATCCCCAGTGCTTATCACAGTGACTGGCACACAGTAGGCACTAAATAAATGTTTATTGGATTGGATTAGAGAATTTATCTCATAGTCAGGAAGACTTTTGTACCAGCTCCACCTTGGATGAACACTGACTATTTGACCCCAAATAAGTCATTTAATCTCAGTGTTCCAAGCAACTCTTGACTCTAAGTTACAGAAAAGTTGTTTATTAGGAGGAGTTTCCTCACTAGAAATTCCATGTAAGCATGTCATCATATGTAACATTTTATGTAGTAAGAGTCTTCCAAATGCAGAAAGTGTTTTATTCTACTATGGTTTCAGATATATCTTTATTTTTAAAAATAATGAATATCAATAATGCATCAACCCAGAAAAAACTTAGAGATGAGTCTTTTCACTAAGATCTCTAATTAGTCCTTTACATAACAAATTCAGGGGGTGGGGGGTGGTTATGAATTTTCATGTATAATGCTGTATCTTTTTAACATAGTTGCAAAACAATTTTTAACTATTTAGCATCTCTATTTTAAAATAAAATTATACTTTTTTCTGGAAAGCAATAAACAAAGATTATTTATTAATCTAAATCAAAAGTAACCAGGCAGATTACGGATTTAGGGATTTGAATTGACTACAAGAAGTTCTGCTCCCATTTATCATTTGTTCATGTTGGGAATCTCGCAGTAAATCACAGAATCAGATGAATTGCAGCTTTTTTTTTAAATAGTGTTATGTATTTGTTCTAAACATGCTCATAATTAGTGGTCTCCAGTGCTCTAAAAGAAGGATAGCCTATGCAGCTATATTCTGAAGGATACTCAACTATTTTCTTACAGTGAATGAGGTTTTCCGGTTAAAGGATGCCAAACACAAATGCATAATTGAAACTAGTAGAAAGAAATAGAGATTTGGTATCTTAACAAAAGCAGTATTTATTGATGTGGTACAAGTTGTTACATTTAATTAAAATTCATGGAACTTGTGCTTCCTAATAGTGGGCTATCTTTAGAGATCCTATCAAAGGGAAAGTAATGGAGACCCATGTAACACGGATATTCAGGAACAGTGAGTAAAAGTTGTATCATAGGGCACTGGAATATTAACGCTTTTCATCTCCATAAAGGAGGAGCATTATTTAACTCCCTGGGACAGAGAGGTCTGTATCTCCTAGTATTCTGTTAGGTGAGGGCATCCAAAGAACATAGATGAGCAGTTTCCCACAGGGGCAGAGGGGAGCTACAAGATTACTTTTGAATATGACCTCTATTCAGGTCTCAGAAAAATCTAAACAATTCATGAATCACAGCAGGAATCAAGAATTGTTTAGTCTCTCATTAATCTGGTGGTCAAGTCTTGATTTCCTTACCTAGCAACCACTGCCTCCATGAAAAAAAAAAGTTTAGATTGAAAAATTAAACTGGAGGATTGTCAACCTTAATTTTTCATTAATGGGGGTAGAGGTTTGGATTAATGGTTTTAGAGGTTTCATTAATGGTTTAGGGGAAGGATTCCTAGCATTTAATTAAATTTGAACATTCTTTAGGATTAATTCATTTGAAAGATTAGCATGTAACTCCTTTAAATTTCATCTCTTTTATGTATTTACTAGAAAATAATACTTTTCTATGAAAACAGAGTTTTGAAAAGTGCTCTTGAAAATAAACTAAGATAATTATACTTGGTTTTAAAAGAGAGAACATAAACTATTGTCTGGATATGAAGTCAATAGTGGAGGTATATCTCATAAAAAGCTCACAAAATATTATTTTTAAGTTTATATTATCAACTATGAATACTTAATAATACTGAGAAGAAATGAATCCATTTAAGTCATTTTTCTTTCTGAGATGTTTATTTTTAATATAACAATTCTTCCTTCTGCGAATCCTCACCCATATTTTACATGATAAAGAAAATTTATTGGTATTTATATAGTTATTGACTTTTAATGAAAATTCTACTGTAATGCTTTATGAAGTGATCCTGATTCTGGTTTCTGAAAGGCTTATAATCAGTGGTGTGCAATCTCTGATAGACTTCAAATACATGACAAAACATCAAATGAGTATTTGTCATTGAAGGTCCAGTCTAGTGAAGTTCAGTGAGGATTTTCATCAGAAAGTTGCCCATGAGGGTGTGACATTTGAGCCATAGCAGTTCATGAGTTACCTACTAAAGTTGCGTAGGAGTTGAGGTTGGTAGTGCCCATTCCTACAAAATTGATATCAATGCTTTTTAAAAGAAAATCGTTGTTGATAATTAGGCAAATGAGAGTTAAGGGGGAAAAACACATTTAACAGAGACATATGAGGCCACTACTAAACTACTAAAAGTTGGAAGAAAGGGCAAGAAAACTCAAAAGCCAATGTTATTGTTTGAGCTCTCCTTCACTTTTACAAATCTTAGGTGAGTATAAAGCTTTGAAACTGTATGGGTGATCTTCATTAGATTATAGTTCAGTTGTAAATACCAAAGACAGGTGGTCAAAGTCACAGTATCCTGCAAGTATATTTCTGTTTGTTTTCAAAATAATCAGCTTTTCTTTCTGTAAACATGAGGAGGATAGTGAAAGTGATCATGCAGCACAAAGTTGTTAAGAATTCATCCCTAAAAGAAATACATTACTGAAAGTAGCAAAATCTTTTCAGGACTCTAGAGTAGTCTTCAGTCCAAAGTGTGACATCAGGTTATGTGCTGATCACCTTGTTGAAAATCTGTATGATTTCATAGGATCAAATCTGAAAGGTAGACTAGAGACATTTAGTCCAACTCATTGCTTTATGCATGGGGAAGCTGAAACCCAGAGAGGCTGTGAGACATTTTTAAGATCACACAGCAGTGTAACTAGCCAAACCAGGATTTTGAACCCAAGGGCTCTTGTTGTCTATCAAGTATTCTTTCCACTGAAGCTTGGTGCACCTTCTTCTCTTCCATTTCTTGTTCCCCACCACTAATATCCCCAAAGTTAGTTAAATATTTAATTAAACTATTTTTACAACTCTAATTGGAAAACATTATTTAAAGCATCCAAATACATCTTACCTGCTGGGCATCTTCCCATTTTTCCTTGTTTTCTTCATCTAGAAGGTTGCTAACTATTTGAAAGAAGTTCTGTAAATTAAAATGGATAAGACATTAACTATAAATGAAGCATTCTTTCCTTAAACATTATTCATTTGAGTTGGTCCTATAGTGAAGGTCTGTCTAATCAATATATAGCATATCACAGGTGGGGAACTTTTGGCCTTGAGGCCACATGTGGCCCTCTAGGTCCTCAGGTGTGGCCCTTTGACTGAATCCAAACTTCGCAGAATAAATCCCCTTAATAAAAGAATTTGTTGTGTAAAACTTGGACTAAGTCAAGAGGCTGCACCCTAGGTCCTAGAAGGCCACATGTGGCCTCAAGCCCACAGGTTCCCTACCCCTGTTAGATGATCTCCTTAGATTTCCTTCTAAATCTAAAATTACATGATTTTTACATGCTTTATACATCTCAATAGATTTATACTTTAAAAAGTAACCTGTCTCTGCTCATATTTCATTTACGTTTTTTTATATCCTCTACACTATTATGTCACGCATGACTGCATACTTATTCATTTTTATCCTTTATATATAACAATTCTAATAATCCACTTTTGGTAAGATACACATTTTATGTTTTTTTTTTTCCTCTTCAGAAGCAGGGATTCCTTTGTAGGAAATAGTGCCTTCATGTTCCCTTCTGACCAAAATAGTTGTAGGCAAAGTTCAAAGTTACTTTATAAGTAATGATAATGACAGCGTTTTATTGAGGTTACCAAAGTGCAACTATAGTCCCATTTTATCTTCACAACCTGAGAGGTGGGAGCTATTATTATTCCAATTTTATAGATGAGGAAGTGTTTTAGTAACTTGCTCAGGTTCACACAGCTCAGACTTTTCGGAGAAGGAATCTGACCTCAGGGCTTCCTAATTACAGGTCCAACACTATCCATGGTGCCACCTAGCTGCTTAAATAAATTCGCCTACTTTTTTGAATAAGAAAACCAAAGATGCATCATTTCCTTTGATATTACCAAAATACTGCCTTTAATCAACCTTCACCATGTACATTTCTTACCACTCCCATATTACAGAGATGGTTCCATTTGGAATTTTAATTCTAAGGCCCCCTTCAGCTCTAAATTCTGTGATTCTCCGATGTCAACAATCAAAAGCTCTCTTTGTGCTTAAAGACTTCATGGTATGGGGTAGAAGATTTTACTATTCAACATCCCTCTCCTCCCTGACACCCTCCCATGGTTTCTCTCCCATTATTCCTGTAAAATCCTCTGGCAAAGGGCTGGCTGGCCACAAAACTATTTTGGATTTATAGCTCCTCCCCATTTGGGAAGAAAGGAAAATAACCCAGCCTTCTTGGTGGTGAGTGGGATGGTGAAGCCCTCTCATGGAATCTGGATCTCCGCCTTCCTGTGAGTTAAGTGGGATGAATGGGGGTGGGCATCTTTCAGCATGGCTCAGGGCTTCTGATTGACAGCTAGGCCTAAGTTTCGAGTTACTAAAATCACCTGAACTGTGACCTTGCCAAATAAGGATAAAAGTGATTTTAAGAAGTTGGCATTGGCTAAATTGTACTGGGATAGTAGATTTCTGGGTTTAGATTGTGAGCCTGGATTCCACCAATGAGAGTAAAAGGTCAGTGGTGGGACAGGGGTTGTTTTTGTTAGGATACAAAGCTAAATTCTGCCCTCTGGGCGCCGCCTCTCCCTACCGATTGTCTATCGGTTTGGAGACAGCCCTTTCTCAGGAGACACCTCTGACTCTTTTAATTAATTGCTGGCGGGTGGTCTCACCCCATACAGTGGAGATTGGGGGTGAGAGAGAAGTGGATTATTTTGCTCATGGGGAAGGTGAAAGTTTGTAAACTTTCCAGGAGAGAGGAGTAAGATAGAGGTCATCTCATGGCATCAGCACTACTGGGTCAGTAGCTAGCAACTACCACAGCTATAGTTACCTTCTCTGGGACTGGGAGGAACTGGAAGATTCCTGTGACTATGTGTGTTTTTATCATAGGTGCCCTCCCCAATAGCTGTAGCTAACAGAGACACAAGCAAGCCCAAAGAGAAAAGAAGAGACAGTCCTTATCCTGCCCCAGCTCTACTTCCTTTATTCCTATATTAAATTTATTCTGTTAAAATCGCATCTCATAAACACTTGTTGACCCTATCCTCAAGTTGCTTAGTGTCCCTTTGTGACATGAGGGTGAAATGGGAGCCACACAAGACAGAGAGATCTTCACTAGGGCAGAGCTGGGAGGGATACTCCTCTTACTGACCATGCTACTTGCTCCCTATTTTTCTCCTTCCTATTACTCCCACTTCTTTCCTTCCTCTTATTGCCTTCTATATTTTCATCAGTTCCCCACTATCCTAGTCTTGGTCACTGAGCCAACATAGGAGCAATTAATAGACACATCAAAATTTTCTTTTTGCTTAGCTTAATGTTGCTAAGACATAATCCTGAAATTATTTGGTGCGATCCTCACTTAATAGTACTTTGAATACCTACTGGTTTCTTCTTAATAATAAAACACATTTATTGTAATCATTGTTAATGTCTATGTGTTTTCTATTCTCTTTGGTGGAATAGGGCTTGTAAATTGGTTATGAAAGAGGGACTCTCACAGATACAAATACAGAAATAAAATACTTCACTTAGTGGTTGGGAAGCCCAGCCTGGAAGCAACCTTCTTTTTTTATATATCACTGTAATGTTTGGTCAGGATTGAAAGTATGTCAGCATGTGTTTAGAAGGGGCATTTCTAGGAAGAAAGGAAGGAGGGCCAAGAGAGCTATGTAAGAATTTTCCTCTTTCAAGCCCCATATATTTAATTTTTGTTTGGTAAGAGAATAGCTCATACTATCTTTGGACCCTTTCCTTCAAGCCCACCTTCTCTAGCCAGCCTTTCGATATCCTGTATCTGGACAGAATCACTGATTCTAATGGGCTTCAATCCTGATATACTAGGTCAGGCAGAGCTCCCTAGAAAAGATTATAAAATACATGTAATGGTGTGGTGGGATAGCATATAATCAAGTTAATTGATAGTCAAATCAATTATTCCTGTTTCTTGTCCGTTTGGAATGAGATCAGAAATTTTGAAGATGCTACAGAAAAGAAGCAGAAAACATTTTATTAAGTATTTTTCATCCTCTTACCATCTCTAGTTTCCCAAAACAGAAATTTTTCTACTCTTAATTAAGTTCACCTTGGTGTTTTTAGATGAAAAACAAAGATGCTTCATATCCTCTTTCCTTGTGGCTTGAAGTTATGTCTATATTTAATTGTTCTATTTATATTATTGACTTTTATTTTAAAATTCTTAGGATATCACATGGTTGAAACATTTTAAGTCATAACCTCTACAAAAGTTACAGAAATATTTTATTCCACATGTTTTTGAAAGTTCAAACCTATTTTAGAACTATTTTCACCACCTTTAACGTTTTATCTTCATTTTATTTCTTTTCCTACTAACAGTGTTAAAAATGTTTACTTCATTATGGTACACCTACTTCTATGGCCAGGCAATTATTTAATATTCAATATTTCTCAATTTATTATGACCAGTTAACTCACTTGGAAGCATTGTGTTAATAAGGCCAGACATACAAGTCTGATATCTGTAAAGGCCAGTTAGTTTCTCTCTGTTCCATAACTGTATTACTCAGTTACCAGGATACCACTAACCCCTGCCAGCTATTTTACAAATACATGCTGTTAAACCAAGAGAACAGGGATCAGTTCCTGCAAATCTATCTCCATAAATGGAGAAAACTCTAAACGTATATCCTAGTTACGTTGAGTTGGTAATATCATCCCAGTACATGAAGAATAGCACATACTCCAACTTCTGGATATCAGCCAACCTAACTAAGTGTCATAGCCTTAGAACTGGAAGGGAACCCAGCTAGCCCCTCTATGGGGCCTTAGAGGCTAAGTGACATGCCCAAGGTCATCTAATCAACAATTATAGTTTTCTGGATTTTTTTTAAAGACTACTTTGTGCAAATGTACAAAACAGGAGGTATTAAATTACAAGTAAAACTTACCAACAATGGACAGTAAGCAAACCTAAATAAATCAAAGGCAGTTATATTGCATCATATTACTGATGTGGATACAACTGGTGCCCTAAGGGTTAATATTAAGGTTACTTTCCCAGGCCCCCTGAGGGGGCTTTGAGTCTCATTCTGTAGCCCATCCTGTAACTAGAGATCCTGTAATTTAAGGGTGTCTTCATGCTCTTTTCACCTTATCTTGAAATACCATACAACTTGTACCAAAAGAATTGCTTTTGTCCTCCTCATCCTGTGTTCCCTATCCTGTCATTTATCCTCCTCATCCTGCATCATGACAACTTTTCCTTATCTTGCAAGTGACCATCTTCCTCACCCTGTTTGTACTTATCCTGTCACTAAGTCTCCAATCCCCATAAGAAACCCTAAAATTACATCATCATCCTACAGGCTTGTAAGTGCAAGCAAAATGGGACTTTTTGCTGTTTTTTCTTTTGGAGTGCTTCTTATCACTAAGGCATTCAAGTGCCTTTGAGTCTTGTCTTTGTTTGAATCCAGTCTTTGATTGAATCAAGAGTCTTTGAGGACCTGCTTAAGTCACAAGAAAGCCTAAGTCACATGAGTTTGAGTCACATAGTTGTGACGCCCTCTGGGGGCTGACCTTGAAGAAGCATATATATATATACATATATATATATATATATATATATACTCAGAGGTTAGCATTTTGCTTTGAGGGCTCACTCATTGGAAAAGTGTTCCTGTGATTTGGCCACACAAGACCCTGGGTAGCCGTTAAAGAGCCCCCTGACTTTGAAAACCCAGATGTTGGTACTTCTGTCTCTCGTAACTATGTATGTATTACTATAGAATGACAGTTAGAAGCCCTGTCTGCTGATTTGTGTTATTTGCTCTGTTTATATAATTTCTACTTATAATTTCTGTTTGTGTTTTCTCTGTAGTTCAGGGTGCTGACTTTCCCCCCTTGAACTAAGTGAATGATATATTTATATTTAATTAAAGTGAGATTGTAAACCCCTTAAAGTTGCTTTCATTAGAAAAGCAGGTCAAAAAATCTGTGCTAGCAGCCCTCCTGTGTGCTGGTGTTATTGGCCTTACACCTCCATAGCAGCTGCAAGCAGCATTGTTGTTACAAGGCTATATAGCTTTCTGTCTATATAAGTCTGTTTTTTTTTTTTTTTTCTATATCAGGGCCTTTAGGTCCATGTGCTTCATGTAATAAAGCTCCCAATGAATGGCTAAGAGAAATCTTCTAAGTGAATTTTTTCATATCTGAACCAGCCTTCCCAACTGGCACCTCAAAATTACAAGGTCACCAACCTGGCACCCTATTGAAGTAAGGGCAGAGTGGAAATTACAAGAAAGATACCTCTACTCCCGTATGGAAAACCAGCTGTTTTCATTCCCATAAAAATGGAATTTGAAATAGTCATCAGTAGCACACCAACCAACAGTGGCTGTGATAGGGACCCACAAATATCATTTTTCTGGTCCCAGTAGCAATTTGCACCATAGGCCTCCCAGAGCCCAAACATTGCTTCTTAGGGCACATCAAATTGAATATCAGTATCACCTAGGCAGTTTCAGGCATCTGACAGAAAAATTTCTATTTTAATTTTAAGTTCCTTCAAGGCAGGGTCTGTGTCTTATCTGTGTCTGCTTCTCCCACATTCACTTGGAACAGTGCCTAGCACATAGGAGGTGCCACAAAAAAGTTACTGAATTAATGTCATTTAATGTCGCTATTTTGTAACATTTACATTGTTGGTCCTAACAATGATGCAATTCTCTCAATGTTTTGATTTTTTAAAAAATGTATCATCCGTTATGGCTGAACAAAGTTTATTACAAATAGACCAATTTACTTTGCGTGGTAGGAGATTTTTTTTTAAAGGTCAGAACATTAAAAAAAAACCAGTATTTTGAGGGATAGAATTTGTTATTTTAGGCCATGAGCCTAGAATTTTGGAAAAGCACAAATTAGATAATATGGTAGTAGCACTAGTTTTCTCTTAAACCTCCTGCTAATGGTGTTGTTACTTGATTCTCATAAATAATTGTGAAAGAATTAGATCACTGTGGTTACCTCACATGATATATCTGACAGCATGTTGTCTTATTTATCACCAGTTATCAAGCCCTTGCCTGGTTTGAATAACTTATTGGTGTCTAATATTCCTTTTAGTTCCTTCTACATAACCTTCTTACATTTGGATGACCTGATTTGTGCTTAGAGTCAGACTGCCTGGATGACTTGAAAGCTGAGTGCCTTCCTGCCCTCAGGCACTAACCCTATCTCTTTTCTATTTAGTTCATCTCTTTGTAATGCATAGATCAGGTCTAATTCATTTCTTCCTCTGGGCTTATAAATCCCTCAGCAGAAGCTAGCCTTTTCTTGGAACATCCCTGTAAACTCTTTAAGTGCCACACTGTGTCTCCTCTAAACTCTGTACTTCCTAGGCACCTCTTCATGTAGCAGGCTTTGATAAATACTCATCGAATGGATCAAAGATATGAAATTAGATCCTAGATGAGAAAAGAAAGTCCCCCATATGCAACAAAAGGGGGGAAGTCAGTTATATTTCATAGGAAAACTATGTTCATTGATTCCAAAGCATTTCATCTCACAAGCTACAGTGACATAGGAAACCTGAGAATACCTCAGAATCCGTGGGTGATAGTAAAAAGAAAGGATAGGGCTCGAGGTGTTGGTGAAACTAGTGCAGGGCCTGAAGAAGCAGCTACAACAGGAGAAAATACAGAAGATCTGTTTCAGAACTTAACATTTCCTTCTCCCTTCCAATTGCTTCTTGACATCACATCTTGCTTTGGACTGCTGTGTGGCTAGGGGAGAAACAGGGACTAGAGATAAGAGAATAGATACTTAGAGTGGACAGGAGAAGAAAATGAAATCCAAAGTGGCGAGAGAAAAAGGGAATACCTTGAGGCATCTCTTCCTTAGTAGTCACTAATGCAGTACAGAGACTGACACATAATAAGCCCTTAATGAATGTTCATTGCTTAACTTGAAAGGACATTTGTCCTTCCAGTAGGTTCTTTGAGGGTAGGAAAAATTTTCACTTTGTCTTTGTATCACTAGGATCTAACATATTGCTTTGTATATAGCTGGTTTTCCATATACTAGGGCTTAACAAATGTGGGATTGGATTGGACATACTGTTGAGGTTTAGGGGTGTTCAGGAACCCAAAATACAGACGTGCCAGGTACTACATGAAAGAATTTGACCCAAGCCTTCTTTCAGTCAAAGAAAAACAGAGTTTATTAAAGATGCTCCATATTGGGTAGAACCTTAAAGAGCCTGAGGATCTGTATTGCTTGTGTTGACAAGGGGGCCAGAACAATCTGACCCAGATTGAGTCTGAGCTAGATTGAATCTGAGTGCCTTTATGGAGGCAGGAGGAGACATATACAGGAGGACTGTGGGAGAGATCTAAGGGTCGTCAAGTTGGTTGGCTGGTTGATTGTTGTCCTTTGTTCTGGAAGAGGACCAAAATGACATCACTATGCTAGAGTCAAGTTTCAATGTGTCTGACTGTGGCTGATCAGACCAATACAAGCTCAGAATGCTCAGTTGGGTACAAATAGTCCATGTGAACATTTGGGGTGGATATTCTAAATTTGTGCATCCTGTGTTTCCTTGAGCTGTTTCAATTCTGCTTTGCTCATAGAGCCTAGCACCTTCTCTGATGTGGGAACACCATGCTGAATGGTCCTATGCCAGTGTGTCCCATGTCATACAATTGTTTCCAAAGTTCTTAAGAGAGACCTTGAGAGTGTCCTTTTATGGCTTCTTCTGAACACCATGTGAATGCTTGCCCTGTGTGAGTTCTCCATAAAATAGTCTTTTTGGCAAGCGTATGTTTTGCATTTGAACAACATGGCCAGTCCATCAGTGTTGTGCTCTTTGAAGCAGAGTTTGAATGCTTGGCAGTTTAGTTCGAGTAAGGACCTCAGTGTCTGGTACCTTATCCTGCCAGGTGATCTTCAGAATCTTCCTAAGACAATTCAAATGAAGTGATTCAATTTCCTGGCATGGCACTGGTAGACTGTCCAGGTTTCAAAGGCGTACAACAGTGGGGTCAGCACAATGGCTCTGTAGACCTTCAGTTTGGTAGTCAGTCTAATAACTCTTCTCTCCCATACTTTCCTTCAGAGCCTCCCAAACACTGAACTAGCCTGGCAATGAGTATGTCAACCTCATTATCAATGTGTGCATCCCTGGAAAGTACACTACCAAAGAAAGCATTCAAAACTTCTCCAATTGCTGTAACTGATGGTTGCATGTACGGATGCTGTGGTGGGGGCTCATGGAGGACTTGTGGTTTTCTTGGTGTTAATTGTTAGGTGTCAATCTGTTTGCAGATGATTGTGCACTCAATGCATACCCTAAAACTGAGATGCAACAAAGTTTGGATCATTTCTCTGTTGCTTGTGCTAATTTTGGTCAAGTAGTCTGGGATGGCTAGAGGAGGAGTTTAGGGAGGCTCTTGATGGGAGTGGCTAGTAGCTGAGGTAACTAGAGGTTAGACACCAGGAACCAAGAAAATGGGATTTTGATGGGATCAAGGGTGGGAAGATTGCAGGAGGCAATCTTGAGGTAACAGACAATGGAGGGCTAGGCTAGATTAAGGGTAACAGAGATTTGGGGCTACTGATAATGGAAGGCTTATGGCCTCAGGGGAAAGCCAGATGGAGTAGGAAGATTCAAGGAGAGTTCCAGGGGGTTCCCAAAGCCTATAACCCATCAATACTAATTTCTGTTATATGTCAATTAGCACACATGATTCTAGGATGGTCAGTGTTATTATTTTGCACTAGATACTTTTCTAGGAAGTATGATATAGAGCTAGAAAACTGGAATTTGAATTAGGAAGGTTGGCATGGTGCCTAGAATAAAATAGGCACTTAATCTATGCTTATTGACTGACTGGGTTCAAATCCTGCCTCTGCCACATAATGGTTGCCTGACTTTGGGCAAGACATTTATCAGCTCAGTTGTCTTAGGCAGCTTACTAAAAGAAAAAAGGCATATATTGGTAGAGGGAGTTTCTCCCAGCAGCCTCCTGATGGAATCATAGGTGAATTAAAAGTAAATAAATAAAGATGCCTTTTAAGTTGCCTTGAGTTATTTTTTTTGGGGGGGTGATATTGGGGAGGTGTTGGTCAAGTTTATTTTTTTCTCCTCACATGGAGATTGTTTGATACAAGCCAATAACTATACATTCTTTTTCATAGTCTTTTATTTTTATTCCCTCAGCAGAATTCAATCGTATTGATTTGTAAAATAGGCTTGGCTCCTTAAACATCTAGCACATTTAAACAAGCTATTTAGCTCTCATTTCTTATTGCTGTGTTTATAGTAAGGGCCAGGTTTAAACACTGCATCAATAGTGATTTTATTTACTAAGGGCAACTTCTACCACCATGTAACAAGAGGAAATCCTCCCTGGTCGGTAAGCAGGAAAATGAACAATGCATTAAATAATAATATTAATAATTATTGAGTCATTGTCATGAGTAAATATTATAGGACTACACATAAGCTGGTTCCCACTGAGATGGGAAACCCTGATATTGATTCTAGTCAAATCTTCTGTGTTAATCTTTATTATGATGGTGTCCTAGCATCTGCAGTGATGCTAATTGGTCCCCCACCCCCATTTTGCATTATCTCATATCTAACTCTCTCTTTTATGCTAAATTCCTTTAGGAAGACAGTATCTGCTCTGTCTCATGGTGCACCTCTATCCTCTTCTACCTCTTCTCTGCCTTTGTTTAAGCCATCTACCATTACTAGAATGGACAGCCCTCCTCCTATGATTGCTATTGACATCCCCTCATTCTTTCAGGGCCCACATCATTTGTGATCTCTTTCATGAATCCTCCTCTGATATGTCCCAAGTTAAGCCTGGATCTTCCCTACTTAAATCTCTTTGGCCACTGGGTCTGAGATCTCTTAATCATTTAATTATTGTCAAACTGATATTATAGTTAGCATTTATATATGGTATATCCCTCTGTTGAAGAAGGTCTTCCAGAACAGGGGTTGTTCCTCATTTCGTTGTTATCTCATTGCACCTAACATGTTATCATATATTTAATAAATATCTGAATTAAATTGAATTATAAGGTATGGGGTATAGGCTTTGGGAACCCCCTTGAACTCTCCTTGAATCTTCCCACAGTTTAACAACTAATATTATTAGGTAACCCATCCTATTCTTCATTTGGTCAAACCCCATTTCCCAATCTAGCTCAAAAGACATTCTCTCCCTGTCACAACTAAAGGCATGGTTGAATAATTTGAAAACTTCTACCCTACTCCCCCTGATGAGGGCACAGTCTCTGGGAACCCCCTTGAATCTGGAATACAGTCTCTGGGAGCCCCCTTGAACTGTCCTTGAATCTTCTAACTGGATCTGGCCTTCCCCTAAGGCCACAAGCCTCACATTATCATTAGGCCCAAATCTCTACCTAGCCTCACCCTTTATTGTCCAGCTACTTCCCCACCCTTGATATATCAGTATCCATGCCTTCAGCTACTTCCCATCCTTAATTCCATTCTCTAGGTTCCTGGACTCCAACCTCACCTTATCCTCCTTAGACCTCCCCTCAAGACCCTCCCTAAACCCCTCCTCTAGTCACCCCAGACCACCCCTCAATCCCTCCTACAATCTTTGTGTATATAATCTCCATCTTGCCTCCATGAAGGTGCTCAGATGCAATCTAATTCAGTAGGTTGAATCTGGCCAGCTTGCAGAAACAGGCATCACAAAGCGGGGGATTTCTTAAGATAGCCCATTGTGGTGAATCCCTAATAAACTTTCTCTTTTCCCTTGGCTGAGAAGGCTTGAGTTGAATTCTTTCTGCAGGACCCAGCGTGTAGGTATTTTGGGGCCACGGCGGTCACCCCTAGAAACATATGGTTCCCCTACAATCATCACTTTTGCTTTAACCTCTTCACCCCTTCAGCTTGCCAATTAGTCTAACCTAGGACTCTTGCTTCTGTTTACCCCATAGACAGAGAACCAGCTTAGGCTGAGACTCTCCCCAGGGTACATATCTCTTGTTCTTACTCTTCCTCATCAAAGTCAGAGGTGACTTGGTCTCCAAGGGGAAGGCTAAGGGGCAAAGTGGGGAGATCCTGATTGGAGGGGTTTTGATTTTCTGGTGAAGATTACTGGAAGGAGTTGGGGGTGAGGGGTGATCAGCCACACCTAAGAACCAACCCACTTTCCTCCTCTAATCCTATCACTTGATGATTACTCTGGTCTCTCAGCAAGGAAGTAATAGGGAGGAGCTGAGATAACTCGTAAGACCTCCTCATTAAAATGTCTACCAAGTGGGATTGTCTTTCCTTTGCCAGGGGAGGTCAAATTGATATTATTGTCAGGCCAATCAGCAGGAAGACACACCTAGATTTAAAAGACCCTGTTGACCATCACTAGGGGTCCTGGGTCATTGTGAGACTCCATTGACCCAATTCATTAGTTATTGCTAGTCTAACTAATAAATTGACTGTGCTCAGGTCCCTGGCTTCGCTGAAGCAGCCAGTGACCCATTTTTTATTAAGTTATCAGCATCATTGTTCATAAACTTTTATCTTGCCTAGAAAACTTGCCTCAGTTTACTTTTGTTACATTTTTACATGCCACACATATTAATCATTTTCTGTTTCCCTTCCCTTCTTCTGTATTCCCTCCCACCTAAACCAAATTATGGCAGCAGTTGCCTCAGCAAATCACATGAAGTCCATTTGATTTTTTCAGTCCTAAGATCACTTAGGTTTCTGTATTAGCTGATTAGAAGGATGGTCTCAAGATGTCATATTACATCTCTGGGACTGCTACAAGTTTACCTTGTCACATGGCCATCTTGCCATCTGTCCTTCCACTAACCGTTTCTTCCCATTTGACTAATACTCCAAACAAGGACTTCCAGAGGCCAAATCTTTCTTCCCTAGGGAAGTTTATCCATCAGCTTTGCCACTTTACCATAGGTCTGAATTATTCAGACTAGAGGGTAAATGAGGGAAAAGTCACTTAATCAATTATATGTTAGGCTCAGATCATTCTTTATCCAGCTATTCACCAAGATGCCTGGACCTACCTACAGCAAATATCTTGATATCTGACAGTTATGGTAATTAGGTAGATGGTTTTTTGGTGTTCTTCTCTTTTGGAATGCTAAGGCCATCAAGTGCCTTTAATGAATCTTGCCTTTGTTTGAATGGGGCAGGTAAAGTGGGACCTGCCTTGTCTTTTGTTTTAGAGTGTTTCTGAGCCCTAAGGAATCTTTGATTGAATTGGGAGTCTTTGATGACCTGCTTGTGTCAAGAGAAAGCCTAGTTCACACGGGCTTGAATCTCTTGGTTGTGATGCCCTCTTACCCTGAGCAAGCATTTAAGTCACAAGAAAGCCTATATCGCCCTGAAGAAGTATGTATATATACTCAGAGGTTAGTGGTTCACCTTTGGGGGCACACTCATCGGAAGAGTGTTGGTGATTTGGCCAGACGAGACTCTGGATAACTGTTGGACCACCTCCAGCTTTGAAAAACCCAGATGTTGTTGCTTTTCTCTCTGGTAACTATGTATATATTGCTATGGATAGGCTGGTTTGCGTTATTTTGTTGTTATATTATATGTTGTTGCGTTATATTATTCTGTTTACATAATGTATGCTTGTAATTTCTGTTTGTATACTCTCTGAAGTTCAGAGTGCTGGCTTTCCCCCGTGAACTAAGTGAATGATGTATGTATGTTTAATTAAAGTGAGATTGTTAACCTTTTAAAGTTGCTTTCCTTAGAAAAGCAGATCAAAGAATCCATGTAGCAGCCCTCCTGTGTGCTGGTGTTGTTGGTCTTTCACTGCCACAGCAGCTGCTAGCAACATTGTTGTTACACTGACCTGCTGCCTATACTTTGCATTCTCTTCTACTTCTGTTTCTTGCTTGTGTTCTGAGAACAATAATCAAATTAATTCTAATGTTTCAGTATAAAAAGGACTAACGATCTACTGCCCTATGATCCATTTCCAATCCCTCTGATTGCCTAGAACGAAATTTTCTTCTCTGACCACCATTACCATATAGATTCTATATTCTGCAATAGAATATAAACTCCATGAGGGTAAATGTCATCTCATTTCTCTATTTGTATCCCTGATACCTAATGCAGTGCATAGGTCACAGAAGGTGCTGAATAAATGCTTGTGGATTTTTCAATTATCCAGCCAACATTCACCCTAGTATGCTCTGCATTGCATACTAGATGGGCTTAATAAATGTTTGTTTGTCTTAAATGATTTGACCACGTGCTCTTTATTCCTGCCAGGTTGTTTTGCTCTCTACCTTATTATACTACACCTCCTTCTACTTGGTATTACTCAAACTATTCAATCAATAAATAGCCTGCTTTTTATTGAGTGCCTTCTAAGTGCCTATTGCTGCTTTCTTCCTTCACTTTATTCTGCTTATCCAACTCCTGTTCATCATTTCAGATCCACTTGGAGAGTCTCCTGCTCCATCAAGACTCTCTTAATAATTTTTGCACCTAGCATGGGTTCCAAGAGACCCAGAGCTGCTTGTAGTGTTTGGGGACCTTAGATAAAATAAGAGGAACAACACGTACACTGATACCAAAATATCTTGGGAAACACTGAAAATACACTCCATTAAACTGAAGTCTTCCTTTGAGGATATTTGGGGCTTATCATATAGTTTGTTTTCTGAACTCCTAAGTAGTTAAGTACATGTGTAATTATTTTGTGTCATCAATTGCAGATTCTGTGACTGCTGGGATTGATGAGGGCACAGTCTCTAGGAACTCCCTTGAACCTGGAGTATAGTCTCTGGGAACTTCCTTGAATCTTCCCACTTGATCTGGCCTTGGCCTGAGGCTATAACCTTATATTATCATTAGGCCCAAATCTCTATCTAGCCTTGCTCTTTATTGTCCAGCTACTTCTTACCCTTAATTCTGATCAAAATATCTATATCCTAGCCCTGTTACTCTAGCCTTCTGTTGTCTTTCATCTCCAGGTAGCCTTCAGCTATTTCCCACCCTGGGGTCTTGTGTTGGCAACCAAAAATGGGCTCCTTAGCACTTAGTCAACAAGTGCCCTTGACTAGTTTGGCTTTTTCCCCTGAACTGAATACTGTTTGTATGTTGGACTGGAGTAAGCTTGTCGGCCCCTTCACCTTGCTTCCCTTGCTTAAGCTGATGAAAAGAACCTGTGCTTTCCCGGTCAACCCCTTCACCTTGCTTAAGCTGATGGAAAGAACCTGTGCTTTCCTGGTCAACCCCTTCACCTTGCTTAAGCAGATTGAAAGAACCTGTGCTTTCCCTGGCGTACCTTACACTCCCGCAGAAGCCGGATGGTTAAAAGCAGCTCCCGTTGGAGCCAGAGGCTGCTATAGCTACAGCCACAGCCACAGCCACAGCCACAGCCACAGCCACGGCCACGGCCACGGCCACAGCTGAAGCAGGAACTGCCAGTAGCAGAGCTGACCTACGGGAGGAAGCTGAACAAGGACTTCAGGCCAGTGGGTAATCTTTTTACCATAGAGGGGGAAGCATGATTTTGCTTTATGCAATCATGCTTCTCTGTAGCCTCCTGGTTACTCTTTCAAGGCGTACTTATTGGGCCTGGAAGCTTTTGATCAATATATCAAAATGGGGTTGCTGGTTCATGGGTTGGTTACTGTGGAGCCTAAATATATGTTTTGATTCTTCTGCCTTCTACTTTGAGGGTTTCTTATATCCGGCGGTTCCGAACCTTTCAGACATGTTTATGATCCTCTTTGAGATTATAAACTCTGCCCTCCTAATACAAGTCTCACCTCATCCAGGTCCCATCAGGTCCCATCCTTAGACTCCTCCTCAAGACCCTCCCTAAACCCCTCCTCTAGTCACCCCAGACCACCCCTCAATCTCTACCACAATTTTTGTGTATATAAGTCTCATCTTGCCTCCATGAAGGTGCTCATATTCAATCTGGCCCACTTGTGAAAACAGGCTTCACAAAGGGTGGGATTTCTTAGGACCACCCCTTATGGCAAACCCTTAATAAACTTTGTCTTTTTCCTTGGCTGAGGAGGCTTGAGTCGAGTTCTTTTGGCAGGACCTGGCGTGTAGGTATTTTGGGGTCTTGAGCATCCCTAAAAACCTATGGTTCCCTACCATCATCATTTTTCTTTAAGCTCTTCAAGATCATGTGTTATTTTTTTTTATCTTCCACATAAAAATATACATTGCTTGTAAACAATAGGTGCTCAATAAGTACTGATCAGATGGTTGATTGATCTACTTGTCTTTTTAGATCCTTATTAGTGAGTTCTCTTTAACTGCAAGTATTAAAGTAGAGGCTGTATAACTTTGTTAGGGATAGAGTACATTCCTGTAGGATGTAGGATTTTTGGATAGGTGATCTCTAACGTGTCTTGAAATATAAGGCCATATGATTGACTGATCTTGCCTCAACACAGAATGGGAAGCAATGAGCAATTTTTTGTTGTGGTGGTGCTTGTTCATTGCCCATTACTGACTCAGGGGAGGGGTAGTGGAGGTAAGAACCTTTCTTTCTTTTTCTTAGTTGGATATTTACAATTCTTGTCTTGTTTAAAATGCTATGAATTTACAAAACATCCCTAATCCAGACATTGTCATATTGAAATGTCAATACAAATATGCATTAGCAATGAATTATTTGGATTATCTGCTTTATTGTTTCAGTATATTATTGTTTATAATTGAAAGTCAACCAAAGAATAGTGTTGATTTTTAATCCTAAAGACATTATTGTATTAAACTGGTTAAAGCATGTTTCAGAGATGTTTCTAATTTACATTTTAGCTCTTTATTTCCAGTTGTCAACTGTAATAGAATACTGCTGCTAAATAGATGCAGAAGATTTAATAATTTTTATAAAACAAGTTTGAAATCCCTTTTGAAGAAATCTACTCTAATTCACTGGTAACATGAACTTAACTTCATAATGTTGTTGGTCCTGCTTTTCATCTGGAAGGAGGACTAAAACCATGTAATAGTTTAAGATTCATAATCAATACTCATCAACTCATGATAGGGTGAGGGTGAGGTACAAGAACTGTGATTACATAGAAATAGAAAACTCTCAGAAGAGAAAACGGGTCATCATCTCTGCACTTTGGAGAAGTCTTAGATGTCAAAAGTTCTGAGAAGTGAAGTGATTTGACTAGGGTCACACAGCTAGTATCTGTCTGTCTGTCTGTCTATCTATATGTCAGAGGCTGGACTGGAACCCTGGTTAACCTGGCTTCAAGACCAGCTCTTTATCCATTATTCTATGGCTACCCCTAACTTACAATAATAAGCTTAAACCACAAATTTACTTTTAAGAATAAACAATAACATTTGAAGTAAAATCTAATATTTAAAATTTTAGCGGTGCAATTGTGAGGGATTTGCTATTTTTTAAACATATTTTTAAAGTTATTCATAAATTTCCAGAAAATTTTGGATAGAATAATGAATTCAAATAGAAATATATATATATATATATATATATGTATATATACGTGTGTGTGTGTATATAAACATATTAATATTTCCCTAAAATTCCTGAATCATGTTTCCCATGGATAGATTTATAGGCGATTAGGAAAAAAAAAGTAGAGTGGAAAGAATTCTGGATATGCAGAGGATCAGTGTTCAAGTCCTGTTTCTGCAGTATAATAGCTGTGTGGCCATGATATAATCATTTAATCTCCCTGATCCTCAACTATAAAACTTTGGACCTCACTGATCTTTTAAGTCTCTTACTTTTAGAGCTATGATCTTATGAAATTATTAAGAATGAATATAATTCCATAGTTGCCACTGTGGACGTAAAAGGCATGGATTATACTAAGTAATTATAGGCTTTTCACTACTTAATATTATATTTATATGCCATGGTGTAATGATTAAAGAGATGGCCTCAGAGTAAGAAAGTCATGGGTTCAAATTCCCCTTTTGGACCTCATTGGCTTTGTGACCCTGGGCAAGTCCATTAGCTCTCAGTGCTCCAGCCAATTCTCTCTTTCTCAAAATTGCAGAGCAAGTATGGATTGGCATTAGTGGAGAAAGTTCCTCACTAGGATCTCCCCTTATCAATAAAATTATAGATCTGGTTACAAACAAACAAAAAATTCCTATTATTCACTACTAATGATACTTTACACTTACATGGTGCTTTTTTCCTTTTTTCAAAATGTCCTTATGTTAACAAATACTACTAATGAAATTTATGCTAATCAGAAATCTCTAATATTAAGCATAATGGTTGACATTCCTCAGTAATTTTACATTCTTTTATTTATTAAATCCCACAATACCTGAGTAAAGGATTCCAACGACTCCAGATAAAACATCTCTAATGCCAGAACTGGCCATCTAGGTGGCACAATGGATAGAGCACCAGGCCTGGAGTCAGGAAGACCTGAGTTCAAATCTAACACTGTGTGACCTTGAGTGAGTCACTTAACCCTGTTTGCTTCAGTTTCCTTATCTGTAAAATGAGCTGGAGAAAGAAATGGCAAACCACTGCAGCGTCTTTGCCTAGAAAACCACAAAAGGGGTCATGAGGAGTTGGACACGAATGAAAACAATCCTAAAACCAGTCTTCTCAATACTATGTACCGAAGTCTAAGTACAACACTTGTACCAATGTGGGGATAGTAATAGTACTTACTTCACAGGGTTATTGTGAAGAACAAATGAGATAATATACATAAAATTCTTTGTAAACCTTAAAGTGTTGTTTAAGTGTTAGCTATTATTTCTATTAGAAAAAAAACTTGAAATATTAAGTTTAATAAATGCAGTGCCTACAACATAGTAGGCACTTAATACACGTTTATTGACTAATTGAAAAATGAAATAAAACAGAACAAACCTGCAACAATGACAGATTGATGTATTTTTTCTCTCATTTATCTTGGGGTTGGGGGGCAAAGATGGTGGAATAAAGGCAGGGACTCATCTGAGCTCTCACTCAACCTCCCCAAATACCTTTAAATAATGACTCTAACCAAATTCTAGAGTGGCAGAACCCACAAAAAGACAGAGTTAAAAAATTTTCCAGCCCAAGACAACTCAGAAGGTTGGCAAGAAAGGTGTGTTGCACCAGGGTGGGAAAGAAGTACAGTCCAGTGCAGCCATGCAGACTGGGCCCCAGAAAACCAGGACCAGGCTTGGGACAACTGAATCAGTGGCAGCAGTGGCAATTTCCAGACCTCTCAGGCCACAGATAATAAGGGGATTGGATAACCGATCAGAAGGAGATTTACAGGGGTCCCTTTGCTGGCACCAGGGGCAGGGCTCTGTTGCATTGCCAATACTTGGATCTGGGTTACAGTCTTGGGTCCTAGTCCCAGTGTGAGGGGAAGAGCACTAGAGGAGGACAGCTTGTGGCAACAGGGGAGCAGGGACCCTGGTCACAGTTCCAGAGTTGAAAAGGGTTCTTGTGGTAACTCACAAACCAGTGCACAGTACAAGAGAGTAGTAAACACACCTCTCCCTAGGAGATGCAAAAGAAACATAAAAAGTTAAACAGGAAACAGAAATCACTAGGGATTTGATAAGGTTAAATTATTTAAATTCCTACATGGGAAAATGATGTTTATGATTCTTAAAAACTTTCTCGTTATAAGGGAATTAGAAGGAGTATACATAGACAGAAAGCAGAAGTTTGAATTGAATATGATGATATAATTATCTAAAAAAATAAAATTAAAGGATAAGAGAGAAGAATGCACTAGGAGAAGGGGAAAGAGAGAGGTAGAATGGGATAAATTATCTGACATAAAAGAGGCCTGAAAGAGATTTTATAGTGGAGAGGATTATGGGGGAAGTGGGAAGGAGAGCACATGAACATGGGGAGGGGAGCTCATTGGAATTGACTCAAAGAAGGAATATTATACACATTCATTTGAGTGTAAAAATCAATCTTATCATATAAGAAGGTTGGAAGGAAAGTGGGGTAGTTGATAAAAGGGAGGTCAGTTTGGGGGAGGTAAAAGACAGAAGCAAAACACTTTTGAGAATGGACATGGTAAAAAGAGAAAAGGAGTAGGAGAAATGGGGGAAACAGCATGGAGAGAAATGCATAGTTAGTAATCATTACTGTGAAAAAATTTTTGCAGAGATTTTCTCTGATAAAGACTTCATTTCTCAAATATATAGAGAACTGAGTGAAATTTAGAGAAATAAGAGCCATTCCTCAATTGATAAATGGTCAAAGGATATGAATAAGCAGTTCTCAAAATAATCAAAGTTAACCATAATCATATAAAAATTCTCTAAATCATAATTGATGAGAGAAATGCAAATTAAAACAACTCTTAGCTATTATTGCACACCTAATCAGATTGGCTAATATGACAGAAAAGAAAATAAGAAATGTTGGAGGGGATGGGAAAAATTAAAACACTAATGTACTATTGGTGAAGTTGCATACTGATTCAACCATTCTGGAGAGCAATTTGGAACTATTCCCAAAGGGCTATAAAACCATGCATACCCTCTGATCAAGCAATACCACCACCAGGTCTGTATCCCAAAGCTGGGGAATAAAAACAAAAAGGAAAAAGAACCTTTGTGTACAAAAATATTTATAGCAGCTCTTTTAGTGGTTGCAAAGAATTGGAAACTGAGGCGATGTCCATCAATTGGGCAATGGCTGAATAAGTTGTTGTATATGATTGTGATGGAATACTATTGTGCTTTAAGAAATGATGAACAGGATGCTTTCGGAAAAAATATGGAAAGACTTGCATGAACTGATGCAAAGTGAAATGAGCAGAACCAGGAGAACATTGTACATGGTAACATCAATATTGTATGATGATCTACTATGAATAACTTAGCTATTCACAGCAGTACAATGATCACAGACAATTCTGCGGGACTTTTGATGAAAAATGCTATTCATCTCCAGGGAAAGGACTGGTAGAGCCTGAATGCAGATCAAAGATACTTTTTCTTTATTTTTCTTAGGTTTTCTTTTTGTCTGTGTTTTCTTTCACAGAATGACTTACATGGAAATATATTTTTCATGACTACACATATATAACCTATATCAAATTGTTTTCCTTCTCAATGAGGGGGAAGGAGAGTAAGGGACAGAATTTGGAACTCAAAATTTGAATAAAAGAGAATGTTAAAATTGTATTTACATATAATTGGGAAAAATTAAATATAACTAGAGAACAATACTTTATCTCTTCAGGTACAGAAAGAGTCAGGTTGCTTACTAGTTCAAAAATTTGCTTTTCAGCTTTCAAGGTCAAGTATATATTTCTGTAAACTAAAAGAAGTATTCCTTACTATAGACAGCATTGAATTAGTAGCCATAAACTCCTTGAAAATAACCAAACAAAAACGCTACTAAATTTACTTCTTATGAATGGGAAATCCTAGTGAGTTGGCCAAAGTAACATTTTATTTCCTTCAGTAGAAAAGAAAAAAGTATATTCTATTTTTTAAAATTTCTATCTTTAAACATTTTTGTTTGATTCCTTTTCCTTTTGTCAGGCCCCATTCCTCTCACAACTCATTTGATCCTCACAACAACCTAGGGAGGTAGCTATTAAGGAAACTGAAGCAAGCAGACATTAGGCCTGGGCTTACACTACTAGCAAGTGTCCGATGCCACATTTGAACTCAGGTCTTTGTAGCTCCAGATCAGTACCTCTAAGCTGGCCACCTGGTGACCAGGATTCATTTTTGTTTGTGGCCACTGCAACTCTTGAAGGCAAGACTCTAAGTTGTGTATTGGCAGAGTACCCATAATAATAAAAACCATAAATCTTTTTAAAAGATTGAAATACTCTTTCTGGGTGCTGGTTGTTGGTGGATCTTACACCCCCACAGAAGCTGCTAGCCGGATTGTTGATGCATTATGTCAAGAAACTTTTCATAATTTGGGTAAAGCTAAAACAATTTGGCTATCACTTACGAAAATTGTAAGATTGTTGGTTATCGTTTTAATGCTAAAACCTAAAGCTAGTAGTTGGTTACTGTATGTGTGGAAAGGAGAGCATGAGATGAAAGCATCATCTAGATTGGTTCTGTCTATTTGAAGCAGTCCTCAGCTCTAAGCATGGATGGGATGGATAGGAAGCCCCTACTCTGAGTCCCCTGTCGGTCCCCCTTTATTTTGTAAAGTTGCCAAAAAGCTTGTTTGGGTTGTGGAGCTCTTAAATGATGAACTTGGTTTGCTGAGAAATTGCAAATATATAGAAATGATCTTTAATGATTGGCTTTTACACCAAGATAAATTTAAATTTGAAATGTAAATCCTAGAAAATTTTTCCCTAAGCTGTTACTAGTGAAACTTGCTATTTGAAGTGAATATTCATGGGACTGTAACTAATTGTCTTTTGAGCTGTCTGATGGATCATAATAATCCTTCCATAATCAATAGTCAATAATCCACCACCTGAGCTACTCAGAGAAAATGTCATTTAGGTAGAGGTCGTCACCAGGAAAAGCAGAGAGGACAATTTTTGCCTCAGTCTAAGATGGGATCTTCCTGGCTCAGTTTCCCCACTATGTTCCTTTGAAAAGCAATGTTACCCACACAGCTATCCCTGAGTTTGGCTATGAGGTGAAATTGATACTGCATGGTTGGAAAACTGAATTATCTGAATTCTAAGGATGTTTTATCTTGTCATACCTGGAAAAAAGTCTCATCTCTGTTTTCTATAATTTCTTTAATCAGAGCAATTGGATTGTAAACAATATAAGCACAATGCAAGTGTGTGAGATCTTGCTTTTTTGACCTGACCCTGTAGTCATTCCATATCCCAAAACAACTGAAATTAAATCAGAAACATCTTCACTTTGGTTTGGGGAAGAGAATTTCAGTGCAATCAATTTTCTTAGAGGGAGGTAACCTATTTGGCCTGTCACTTAAGTATCCTCCCAAGTCTTTTGTGATAATTGGAATAAAAGGAGGTCTCTGGCAAATTCATTTGTGTAAATGGGTGGAAAACTTTTACCTGCAAAAGTATTGTCATTTCCCAATAGCATCCAATCCTCCTAAAGGAATTTGGAATCAGAGTAGAAACTTTGGAGAAAGTAACAAGATCAGATAACCCTGGAGGTCAAATGTAAATGATTCTAAAGGGGCTTTTTTTTTCTCTCCCCCCCCATTATGACATCACCATTAATTCTCCTTATATTTGGGCCAGACTTGCTTGTCAGATGTGTTGTGTCTTCCAGACTACAGTCAATTCACCTACAGTTGTTAGCAAACAGTGTCCCTTCCTCTCCCTTCCCCCCCTCCCCAAATAAAAGAAGGCTTAAGTCTAATATTTTCAAGGCAGACCTGCACCTTTTGCCCTTGAATTTTGGGGTTCCCAGAACCCCTAGACTGCAACAATTCCATTCCTGACTCAGACATTTAAAAGCTGTTTGATCCTTTGCAAATTACTTAACCTCTTTCTGCCTCAGTTTCCTTATTTATACAATGAAGATAATAATAGCACTTACCTCACAGGGTTATTGTGAGGAATAACTGAGATAACATATATAAAGCACTTTGCAAACCTTACAACATTTTATAAATGCTAACTATCATTTACTTTGGAAATCTCTTCTTCCTGAGCAATGCAAATGCAACTCCAAATGAAGAGTTGGCTGAAAGCAAAAAAAAAAAAATCTCATCTGGGAGTTCTGCCAAACTCTTATTTTAATGAACTTTATGCAAAGAGATATAAGGATAAGTCATTATGCTGGAAATTTAGGAATGAACAACAATGTTTTCAGCTGTAATGAGTCAGCCTATAGCTTAAAAAGAGTTAATACAAAATTCAAATTGGACCTACATCAAAACATGACTCCCCTATTTAAAGAGCTTTAATTGTTTTTTGTGGCCTGAGAAATGCTGAAACTCTTGAATGCTTGGACTTCAATCTGAACTTGAATGGACTTACTATAAAACAACAATACAGTCTTTTTATACATGAAAAATATGCTGTGAATAGTTACTAGATTATTTTTTCTTTTAAAAAATCCATTTGCTAATATTTTATGACTGTACTATTATAAGCACAATTTGACTACTCTTCCCCTTTCACTTCTCTTAACACATCCTAGGTGGGACTCATTAATTGATTTATAAAATGAAAGCAAAAGAAACCTAAAATTTCTCAGGATACTCAATGTGCTTCTACTGGATCTAATGAAAAGTTTCTATATTTTCCCAAGGCAAAGTGGTGATATTAAGTGTGAAAATAAGGTCTTTAGAATATCAGTTAAAATTTTGATAGCTTTTTTTTTTAATCTGAGAAGCTCAGAGAACTTCATAGATCTCATTGGTTATCTCTGTGTGAAATATTATTGGCTTATTTTTGTGGTATGGGGCACTGAGGCACAGAATGAACCACCTTAAGTGAGTCAAGGTCATTTTTCTAGGGCGAGAATAGTTCTCAAAATCCTCCTCATTAAAACCAAATTCTCTTTCCATTCTGCCAAACTTCTTGTCCTGTGTCCAACCCTGGCCCTAGATCCTCTGATCAGTAAATTGATTTTCTTTCAATCACTCCCTTCTTTTATGTCCACTTGTCTCTTACCTGTACACCATCAGATGCAGGAATGTAGCTTGCCCTTTTAAATGTATCTGTCACATTTCGTAGAATTTCCACTGATATTAGAAGGTCTCCTGCATAAAAATTTTTCCTCTGAGTTAAATCCAACAGGGTCTTGGTCACCTGGGACATCCCATCACCTGCCAACATTCGCTGACCTTTGGCAAGGTGCTCTTTAATCTGTGATAGGCAAAGAATGGAATAAATATCAGAATCTTCATTACTATATTTCCACTTGTCTTGAGTAAAGAAATGCATTTAGAAATATGTCAATGAATTGTTAGGGGATTGTTTTATGTTTGAGATGTACAAAATCACAAAATGTGTCAAATTCATGGACTTAAATGAGCAAATATCCCTGGGGCAGAAGTTCATGAGTGCATACAGTATGGTAGGCTTGACATATTTTCAAATTAAAGGAAAAAAATAAAAGTAGTTTCTCAATATGGTAAAAAACAGGCAACTTGCTTAATCAGGGTATTCAGAGAAATTATGAATACATGCACTGAGAATAGTAATTTAAGAATAAGTTTAGTGATTTTGCCCCATTCACTCTGCAGCACAAATACAGAACTTCTTCCAAAAGTACGTACAGCAAACATATCACATTTACACAGGCCATGAAGTTGGTCACTGCTGAAGAATACAGGTCTGAATTTTAAAACCTCCTAACCATAAGACAAAAGGTAGGGACCTTTAGAGATTGGTTTTTTAAAGTTTAAGTAACTAAAGAAATGCAGATCTTTCAGCTATAAAATTAATAGTGCTGCTACTGACTCCTCTCTGGGTCTCATCATCGATAAAATGAGTAAGATCAGATGATTTCTAAGGGCCCTTTCATGGCAGATCAAGAGGCAAGGGTTAAGTTTATAGTGTAACTGCCTAAAGGCTTCTCTGTAAAAATACCTTCTGCTCATTTTTCATAGTAAACTTAATATTAAGGGAAAGGTAGATACTTGATGCTTGAATACAGTCCAGGTCAAATAAATGAGCATTTATTAAGTACCTCCTTCAGCCATGATATTTTGACAGACACAGGGGGTGTAAAGATAGCTATGCTCTATCAGGGGTGGGGAACCTTTGGCCTTGAGGACACATGTGGCCCTCTAGTCCTCAAGTATGGCCCTTTGACTGAATCCAAACTTCACAGAACAAATCCTTTTATTTCTGTGGGCTCCCCATCCCTGCTCTAGACTCTGCTTTCAAGGACTTTACAAATAAATGGAGTGGGAGGGGGGAATGACTTATACAGAATTAACTATGGTACACAGGAGAGCAGGGTAAGTGCAAAGAAGAGGTCCAGGCTAAGTGTCTGTGAGAAATGTGAGAAGGGATCAATCGTTTTAAAATTGGGGACAAGGGAAAGGAAGGAGAAGGGGAATTACATTTATTAGGAGCCTACTTTGTGACAGGCACTATGCTAAACACTTTACAAATATTGTCTCATTTGATCTTTACAACTGCCCTGTGAGGTAGGGGTCAGTGTTACTATTCCCATTTTACAGTTGAGGAAACTGAAGTAACTTGTCAGAGTCAGGTGACTAATAAGCTGGGGCCACAGTGCTAATAAGGTTGTGAGGCCAAAGTCTTCCTGACTCCAGGCTCTCAATCCACTGTTATCTAGCTACCAAGGGAAAGGAAATGGCAAACCATTCCAGTATCTTTGCCAGGAAAACCCCATTTGGGGTCATTCACACTGAATGACTGAACAATAAAACCTAGCTGTAAGAGGTGGATAAGTAAGGTTTTATGGAAAAAGCTGTATAAATATTGGGACTTGAAAGTATTTTGCAAGACAATGCATTCCAGGCATAGTGGATGGTGAAACTAAAGGAAAGAATAGGGAAGAGGGTCAGAAAAGGAACAGGGATGGGGAAATCGTCCAGTTTGGTTGGAACACAGATTAAATAGATGAAGGGGCTGAAGTGTGATATAAGAATGGAAAAAGACAAATTATTGCCATATTGTAAAACGCAACAACAACAACATTGCATTCTAAGATTGGGAACTTGTATTTCATTCAAGAATCCAGGGAAATTCCCTGAAAACTTTTGGGCCGTGAGTGATTAGAGGACTGGCATAATTAAAGCAGTTTATCAGGAAGATTTCTTTGGCAACATTTTCAAGAATGGTTTGGGAGGAGGCATATAGGGAATAGGCAAGAGAAAAGCAAAAGAAAGACTGAACTAAGTAGTTGTGGTAGATTTGTAAAAGAGAAAACAGGTGCAAGAAACAATGATTCAGTGGTTCTACAGATAGAGGAGGACAGTTTTAAATCTTGGCCCTGCCACTTACCTGTGTGATCTCAGGGAAATCATTTCAGTTATCTGGGCCTTGGTTCCTTGATTTAAAAAAAGTGATGTGGACTAGATGTGACCTCTTAATTCTCTTCCAGCTCAAAGTCTGTGATAGCTTATTGTAAATGTAGAATTAAAATGACTAGGCAACTGGTTCAAATGTCGAGTATGAGAAAGGAAAGAGTTAGAGATAACTTTGGAGGTCAAGGTCTTCCTCCAGGTTCAGTTCTCTGTCTACTATGAGGTAGTCAAAACAGGTTTTGTGGAAGAAACTGTTAAGACTTAAAGGATGGAAAGTAAATGGATGACTGGGAAGATGCTGAAACCATCAAAAGAAGTACATAAACAAGTAGAAGAAAAGACTTTTTTAGGAAAGCAGATAAAATACAGATTTTGAAGGGTTGAGTTAAAGGTGCCACTGGTAAATTCAGATGGAGATATCCAGCAGAAATACAGACATATTTCACAGATGCGATAATTGAAGCCATTGAGGTTGGTGTGATGCCAAATGATAATCTGGTATGGGCAAGATTGACGAGAGGATAGAGAAGAGAAGACCAAGGCAAAAGTCCTGAGAAACTTCCATGTTTAAGGACTAGGAAGATAAGGAGTCAGCAGTTTCCTCATCTACAAAGTGACAATAATAAAAGCATCTACTTCACAGAGTTGGGGTGAAGATCAAATGAGAGGATATATGTGAATTACTTCACAAATCTCAGAGTGTTTTATAAACGCTAGTATGGTAGTAATGAAGATCATTCTATATGATATTATATAATTAGTCATATATATATGTAACATATGTGTATGTGTGTGTGTGTATGTATGTATGAATAGTCTGGGACACCATTGACATCTTTAATATTCCCCGATCTATTGTTTTCTACGATAGTGTACTCTAATGGTTTTACAATTACTTTAAATAATAATAATAATAATACGCAATGATGATGACGATGATATCAATAGTGTCTGAAAATGCAGAAAGATCAATGTAATGTGTAAGGCTAATAAAAAGATGTTATAATTTACTCTCAGTGTTCTTTCTTCCTACTCTGACACTAGATTTGGAAGAACCTCTTTCCTTCACTAAAACAGCCGAAACCTAAGTGAAACATGAAGTTAAAACAGAGATAGATGCCAGAGCCTACTTTTCATCCTCTGAAAAAGTGGTAACAACTCTACTGAAGACTCAAGATTTATATTGCATATAAATTTCTGGTTGCTCTTGATGAACTCACTACATTATGCTCTACTATGCTTCCTGCTACTGAAAGCCCTGGAATATCTGCTTGCTGAGCTACCACCAATGATATTTTGAAGACAGCAAGGAATAGGAGGAGTACCAAAGAATGAAAGGGGAGGTAATTTCCTGGATTTCAACACAGAACAGACAATAGAGTAGGCAAACCATAGTTTAGACAACTTGATTTTGATTCAAGGATAAATTCTAGAATGTTGTAAAAGAGAGATTATTTAACATCTGGAAAAGGAAAGAGTGATAACAGTGGGCCACCATGGCTTGAACAAGAAATAATTATGTCAAACATACCCTGTTTCCTTTTTTGACAGATTTTACTAAATTGTTAGAATAGGGTATTGCAGAAGGTACTTTACCTAGATTGAAGCAAAACACCTGATGAAATAATGCATTTCAGGTTTTTCTTGTGAAAAAACCTGGAAAGATATGGGAGACTATAAGAATCATATGAATTCCCAATAGGTTTAATGGCTGGACTCAAAGAGTAGTAGTAATTAATGTTCAATTAATGTCAACCTGGCAGGAGCTCTCTAGTAGAGTACCCCAGGGATCTATGCTTAGTCCCACGATGCTGAGCTTTTTTGTAATTGATGATTTGGATAACTTTGAAGATGACATGCTTAACAAATTTGCAGATAATAAAAAGGGTGTTAGGGATAGTTAATGAATTGAATGGCCAAATCTTCTTGACAGGCTATGTAACTAAGCTAAATCTGATAACAGGAAATTTAATGAGTACAAACATCAAGCATTACATTTGTGTACAAAAATTCACCTTAAGTACAAAGTATGGCAAGTGTGGTTAAGTGTGGTGAATGTAAACTCATTAGGTGAGGTGATGAGGACTTTAGTTAGTATGATCAGGGTAAAGAGAAAGGGACAGATGTGAGATATGCTATAAAGGTAGAATTGCCTAGGCATTGAAACTGGCTAAATGGGAGAGTAAGGGAGACTGAAGAACTGAGGCAGATCTTGAGGTTGTAAACCTGAGTGACTGGAAGAATGGGGATAAATTTGTGGGGAAGGGAAAATAATGAGTTGTATTTTGGATGTGCTGAGTTTTAGATACCCATGGGATATTCGGGTAGAGTAGGTCAGCAGGCAGCTAACGAAGGATGAAGCATTGTTAAATATGAGGGAATGGATTTATCCTGCTTGGGCCCAGAAGACAGCACTATGAACAATGAGGAGAAGTTGCAAAGAGGCAAACTTAAGAGGGATATTCTGGAAAAAAAATCCTTTCTAATAAACGGAGCTATACAGAAGCAGAATAGGCTGCCTTGACCTGGAAATCTTCAAACCAGCTATGGATTACTACTTGTTTGGTATGCTTTTGTAGGGACTCTCTTAGGTGGGGGATGAATAGATTTTCTTTGTGGTTCCTCCAAAATTCTGCAATTGTATGATGAGGGTAGGGGAAGGATTTTTCTAAATACATGTCTTCACGAAATCTCTTCTATCTCCTTCCCTCCATTCCCATGCCCACCACTTTGATTCAGGTCCTACTCACTTCATGCCTGAACTATGGAAATAACTTCCTAATTGTCTGTTTGCCCCTCTCCACACTGCTGCCAAATGAGTTTCCTAAATCACAGACCTAAACATTTAACTTTAATCCTTCACTCAATAAATACCACTGGTTCCTTATTATCTGTAGGATAAAATACAAACTCCTCTGTTTGAAATTTAAAGTCCTTCATAATCTGTCTCCAACCTACTTTTCTACCTTTATTATTAACTTCCCCCCTTCATTCTCTCTATTATTTCATTAAACTGTTTTTCTTGCTGTTTCTCACATACGATATTCCATCTCCTATCTCTGTACCTTGGCATAGGCTGCCCAGCATGACTTAAATGCTAATCTTCTTTTACTCATCTTCTTAGAACTGAAAACTTCCTTCACAGTTTACATTTAGCATCATCTACATGAGGCCCTTCCTGATTATCTCACCTGCTGGTGTTTCAAAGTGTTCCCCACACACCTAAAAAAAAAAAAAACAACCACCTATCTGCATTTATTTTATAGATATTTGTATATGTACATGCTATCTGTCTTGATAAAATGTAAGTTCTTGAGAAACAGCATTGTTTCTTTCTTTCTTTTTTCTCTTTCTTTTGTCTATGAATCCCTAGATCCTTGAAGAGTGTCTGGCACAGAGTAGGTACTTAATAAATGCTTGTTGATCAGTTGATTAAAATAATTAATTACCAATATAGCAAGGTCAAAATCCTATATACTTAAAAAAAACAGAACCAGAGAGTGTAAAAATCTAAAAATTGCTTCTCTCAAGAGACATTTAGAGATCTACTTCAAAGTATAACATGAGTCTTAAAAGAATACTAATCTGAATAAAAAATCATGTAATGCTTCAAAAATGAAAATATTTCCATGAAATATTGTATTGGTGCTCCTGTTATTCTTGAAGCAGTTATTTGTACTTTATTTTATTTATAAAAATTGCTAAATTATATGATGGTAATGGCACATGATGAAAAAGAAATTGAGAAATATTTTTTCCAGTGGTCAATATGAAATAGAACACTTAGTTCTTTTTCATTATTTTCTACTCTTTCCTAAATCAGTCATATCTAGTCTGTGCCTTCTTTAGTATTACCCAGCTCTCTCAGAAAAATCTCCTTCTTTTAATTTCTTCTTGGTGTCTCTTCTTTAAGATATTGACACAGTGTGCTGTAGTGGATAGAGGTCTGCACTTGGAGTCAGGAAGATCTGGGTTGAAATTCCACCTCTGATACTCACAAAGTGCATGACCTTATCTTCCCTGACCTCAGTTATCAATATTTGTAAAATGGGGAAGGGTTTGGAATGGATGGCCTCTGAGATCCTTTTCCAATCTAGATCTAGGCCTATGGCAAAAAAGGAAAGTACTCATTGGCAGAGAGTAGCAAGAAAAATAATCACCATTAAGATTTAAAGATCCTCCAACAGTGAGGTATCTCTTTTTCCCTTTTTACAAACAAGGAAACTCAGGCTTGGAATGATTATATGACTCACCCAGTGTTATGCAACTAGTATTTAAAGCTAGTAGTTGAAGCCAGGGCTTGAACATAAACTCTCCCTTTCTAAATTAAAAAAATGACAACAACCTACAAAACCTACAACAGAGAGAGAGGAGGAGGGAGAAGAAATGAAGGAAGAAGGAAGAGGAGAAAGAAGAGGAAAGAAGAACAGAAAGGAAAAAAGAGACAAAAGAGAAAGAGAAGGAGGAAGAAGAGTAAGACAATGATTTCTTGTGCCTGATAGAAATTGCTGAATGAAGGAAACCATCTCTGAAGAGGCAAGAGTCACAAAGAAATCTAAGTATTTTCAAGCTTAATGTTATAGATAGATGCTAGAATCCTGCTGTGGCTTAGTGATGAAAGGATAAGAGAAGAATAGTTGAAATATCATAACAGAACACCAAATACTGGGTATATTTGCATAAGGAGTTTAAATGGTTATCGGATAGCACTCATCTGGAAGAAAAGTACTTTAGCGTAGGATCTTAGTTCAAAAGCTAGAAGAGAGCTCAGAGGCAACCCTCTCATTTTACATGTTAGGAAACAGAGACTTAGGGAGGTTAAATAGCTTGCCCAAAGTCACAAAAGCAGTAAGGATTTGCATTGAGGTCCTTGGATTCTACAGTCATCATTCTTTCCACTCAACCCACCACCTCTAATATTTAATACCTGTATGACCAAGGTTATACCTTAATACCTGTATGATCTGAATCTTTCTGATCCTCAGATTCTTCAAAATGTATAAACTAAATGAATTCTAGTTTTCTTTCTAGTTTTAAACATATGATTCCATGAGTGCTGGATTCTCTTCCAACCCAGATCTTGCCAAAATCTCCTTTTCTCTAATGATGTCTGATTAACTTTCTTAAATGACCTGTCATCACCATTTAATAATTTCATCACAATGAGAAGCTCCATTTAATCTAAAGATAGAAGCTAATGTAAGCTCTGCCTGTGCAAATCCACTGGGTAAGAAACCTAGAAACCTACTCCAGCTAAAAATTCCTTTGGTGGTTATTAAGTAAATGTCAACAGATAATGAATATTCAAGTGAAGATGCATAAAAATGAGAATGCTTCTTATACTTGGCTGCTTAGGACAATTACTTTAATCCTTCCATGATTCTGTGATCTTTTTAATGTGGGTACTACTACTACTAATAAAAATGATGATGATGGTGATAGCTAGTATTTGTTATAGCACTTTATGGTTTAGCAAATGCTTTATCTATAGTATCTCATTGCAGACAACAATTTTGTGAAGAAAATACTATGATTATTCCCTTTTTACAGATGAGGAAACTGAGGCTTAGAATGGTAAAATGACTTGCCCAGGTTGGTACAACTAAGTGTCTGACACATGATTTGACCTAATTCCAAGTCCATCACTTCATTCACTGCACCACCTAGCTACCTAGACCTAGAATAATGTAAATCAAAACCCACTCGTGCTTTCTTCTCTAAATGACTCATGTCCATGTCCTCCTGTAAATCTTCCAAAGGGTGTCATGTGTCATCCAAGTGTTGAGAGTATGCCTCTAGCTATCTTTATTTCTTAGTTTCCATTCTGCAAATCACCCCCTTCCAAACTGCCCCACCCCCAATCCAAATCATCCTTTACTTAGTTGCCAAAGTGATTTTTCTAAAGATAGGCCACCATACCATATGCTCCACTCAATAAACTCCAGTGGTTCTCTGTTACCACCAAGATGAAAGATGAAGTCCTCTGTTTGGCATTTAAAACCTTCACAACCTGGTCCCTTCCTATTTTTCCGGTATTTCTACACTTTATTTTCCTCTATGCATTCCAGAATCCAGCTGCATTGTCTTATTTGCTTTTCCTTACAACGGACATCTATTTCTTTAACTTTGTACTGGTTATATTCTGTGCCTAGGATGCTTTTCCTCTTCAATTCCACCTCTTAGTTTCCCTAGTTGGCTTCCTATAAGATCAGCTTAAGTCCTGCCTTCTGTGGGAGGCCTTTCTGGGTTTTCTCCAGTTGCTTGTGCATTCCCCTGTATGGCTGTCTACCATCTACTCTGTATATATCTTGTATGTGCCTAGGTATTTTTGTGTTGTTTCTTTGATTAGAATGTGAACTCCTTGAGGGCAAGGGCAATATTTGCCTTTTCTTTGTATTCCTAGTACTTAGCACAGTGTCTGACACATAGCAGGTACTTAATAAATGCTTGTTAACTAAAAGTTTTATTGATGTTTTTGTTTTGACATCACAATCATCTCTGGATATATGATTGTTTTAAGAATGGCCAAACTAATTATGTGCCCCACACATCCCTGTCCATTTTCCCTGGTAAGAAAGAAAATAATTTAAGCAAAACCAATTAACAGAGAAACTCAATTGATTTCATAGGCAACACTCCATAGGTAGAGACTCTCTTCTGTCTAAGAAAAGGCGTAAGATAACATTTCTTCATCTCCTAGTCTAAGGTTGGTTGATACAATTGCAGTATTTGTTTTCATTTTAGTGTTCTATTTACTTTTCCTTCTAATCTGTTATACTGTTGTTTTTTCTTACAATATAATGTTACATATTAGATGTAAATTTTTAATAGACTTCCCAAGTGATAGAGTACTATTTTATTTCTAGGTTTTATTTTACTTATTTTATGTTTTGCTACCAAAAAAAGGACTGGTAAATATTTTAGTTTATATGGTACATTTATTTCTGCTTTGAACTCCATGAACATATACAGAATATTGAGATCTCTAGACAAAAGAGTATGAATAATTCTGCATAATTTTTCATAATTACCAATTATTTTCCAGAATGATTGAATCGATGAACACCTCCACCAATCAATGTATTAGCGTGCCAGTCTTCCTTCAGTCCTTCAAACCTCAACTGTCTTAGGAATCTTTAACATCATTGTTGATAGTTTACAATTTTTTTAAACCGTTATTATACCTTGATCATTAATGACCCTTGTTCTTATGTAATTGTGTTAATTGCTTCTATATCTTAGCTATCAAGCCTTTATTCGGAAATATTTAATAGAAGGAGGCAGAAAAGTGAATTGCATAGAGACCTGGATTCAGAATCCAGTGTAAATCCCTCCTCTGACATATACTAGCTACATTGCCTAGCACCCCCAGGAACCCCATTAAAATGAATTTAAGTTGCTAAACAGATACTTATCTACACTGGTAGAGGGAGTTCCTCACTAGAAGGTCATATACCCATATAAACCCAAGTTCAAACACATTTTATATAGTTTTTTTCCTAGTTTCACTGTTGATCATAGCTGTGTCGATTTTGTTTCTGCAAAAGTCCTTTCATTTTATGCAAATAGAATTGTCTATTTCTCCCTTATCATCTCTTCTATCCCATTTTTAAGAATTTTCCCTTTAGCCACAGTTGTGAAATTTCTCTCCTTCCTTTCTCCTCTAACTCTCTAACTTATTTTTTAGATCGACCTTAAATACTTAGGCCACTGATCCATTAGGAATGCATTTCAGTTTTCCCACCTGTTCTTACTGAAAAGGAATCCTTTTCCAAGTATTTTGTGTTCTTGAATTTATCAAACAATGGGCTGCTGAATTAAATTTCTTCAAATTCTTGCTTACTTAGTCACACTAACCTGGTTTTCTATTTTTAAAAAGTGCTAAATAGTTTTCATAATTGCTGCATTTTAAAATAATTTGAAATCTACTAGATCTCTGTACATTGCATGTATAGTCATGACACATATAAGATATCTGCCCATTATCTATTTCCCTAAATATTTATCTATTTTTTAGTTATATAGCTCACTGATACTGTTTAAGCCATTTCTCTGGCTTATTTATTCATTTACAATGTGTTGCAAACTTTTCTTACTCACCATGTTCCTCTCATCCCTTTGGATGACTCTCAGCTTTAATCCTTCAGAGACTGTCATATTCCATTCAAAATCATCAGACCATTGTCTTAAAAGATATTTCTTTTTTTTTTTAATAGAGAAGCTCTGGATCATTAAAAGTACTATGCGATTACCCAAAGGCAATCCAGTCCATTAAATATATGTACATTCATAGACCAGTTTTACGTGTTTTGTGTCCAATTGCGTACAATATTTTGGACAATAAACATTCTTCATCTACTTTGTTGTTCCTGTGTGGATAATCTACCAAATTACTTTGATTGATTATAAATCTCATTTAGGAATATTTGCAATATTCTGGAGCTTGTCCCAACCAGCACAATATTATCCACAAATAGGAGCAAAAAAGACCTTGCTATATGTGTGTACACATACATACATATGTATATATGTATGTATACGTTTCCAAGATTTATATACATATATGTAATGTATGTGTGTGGCGTATGTACATGCTGTGTGTGTGTGTGTTTTGGAGATGTACCTTGTAAAGATCACTGAATTGTAGTCAGGGATTTTCCAGATTTTTCAAGTATATTCAGATGCTTAATTTACCCTATAAGAAGTAATGATTATGATCTCCTATGTGATATTATTAGAGACTACCAAAATGGGAGAAAAACCATAATCTTTACTTTTATACCCTATGATATATAGATAACATATTAAGATTCCCTAACCAGTGAGGATACTTAATTCAGGAGATTTTAATTTACTTGCTAGAGTACAAGGAGTTATAGCTGAAAGACAGTATAAAGGTGTGCTGGAGCCAGCTCTAACTATCTTGAGAAATCCACTGTCAAATTTTCAGTGTGAGCATTTTGTCAATCACCACGAACCAGTGCTTGATTTACTAGGCTTTTTTGGACCATCTAGATTTAAGAAAGTGTTAATAATGTGGATTAATTTTAATATATCCCCTGCCCCTTCCCAGACAATTTGTTAAACTTTTACCAACACATCCCACCATTGCTCTATTCATATTGCTTGAGATCAGCAGGAGTGTAATAGAAAGAGCTCAGGGAATGGTGGGGTAGTGACTCTGGACTAATATAATACTAAAAAGTGTTATTATTATAATACAATGTAATGTATTATAGTAATGAGTGTTTATAGAGCTTTAAGGTTGAAAAAGTACTTTATATCCATTATCTCACTTAAGTCTCAAAACAACCCTGGAGATATATATATATATATATATATATATATATATATATATATATATATATATATATATATATGTATATTATATATATACATACATATATATATATATATATATATATATATATATATATATATATATATATGTACTTTGAGTATTTTTTTTGGTCTTTCAATCTTTCAAATGATATTTATGAATAGCAAGAAAGGTGGTACTATTCTAGGTCTATTCAAACGGTGGGAAAAATCACTCTTAGGAAATAATAAAGAGAGATTTTGTCTCTTTTTTTTTACATTAATTCCCTTAAAACTGTCAGTGAATTTGTACATAGGATTTTATATTTTAAATATTTCCCTTTCATATTTCAATTAATCCTGTTCATTTTAGAATATTTTGTGAGCCTTTTGTCCTATAGGGCATACATTTAAAGTTTTTTTTTTAAGTCATTCAGATTTAATGTAAATTGACAAGATCAACTAATGAAAGGATAAAGAGATTGGAACCTAAATATGGGTTCCTTTTCATAGCCTAGGATGAAGTCTCATTTTTCTCAACATCAAAAGATCTTCAGGGTCAGGATTCGAAGAGTGGGTGTATTCCTCAAATAATTTTACTGTTTTACTTAATACCTCCTATTAGCACAGTTACATCTATTGTATTGATTCCTTAGAAAAAATCTGCTCATAATTTCCTACTATAAATGATACACACAACTTTTAAGCTAATGCAATTATGTATTATTTTAAGCAACAACTCCTACAGGCCATCTGTAAGGTATACTATAGTTTTTCACAGTCTCAGAAAGCTTCACGCAAGAACTAATTATATTAATGATACCTTTCCTCCCCTCTAATTCCTATCTGTTACCTATTTTGGGGCAGTGAAAAGAGCAAAGGAACTGGAGTAAGAGCACCTGAGTTTGATTCTATCAATAACTACTTACATGACCTTATGCAAGACACATAACCTTGGTTTCCTTATAGGGAAAAAGCCAGAGTTGAACTATAACACCTTTAAGCTCCCATCTAGCTCTAAATTTATAATTATCTCTTTCTATGAGCCTGGGGTATCAGAAAATACTTTTTGGGGGGCAGCTAGGTGGCACAGTGAGTAGAGCACCGGTCCTGAAGTCAGGAGGATCTGAGTTCAAATCTGGCCTCAGACAGACCTGACACGCTTACTAGCTGTGTGACCTTGGAAAAGTCACTTAACCCCAACTGCCCTGCCTTCTCCCCCTGCAAAAAAAAAAAAAAAAACTAAACAGAAAATACTTTTTGTAGTAGATTATACCTGAGATGAGCCTTGAAGGAAGGTACAAATTATAAAAAACAGGGCTTGACTAATACCATAAACGTATCCCTTTTAAAAATTATTAGTGATTTTCTGTTACCAAAGTTCACCTACTAGATAATGACATGAAGTAGTATACAGAGACATTAGTAGTTTCCTGAGATTACAGGGATATACGCCACTGAATTACTTGGGACAAACAGTAATTTTGATATGGTCTCATTTTGCTACAGATACATGCATTTGACACTAGGCTGACTTAGAACTTCTGATTGTGATGAGATGAAATTGGACAGAGATGGTTTCCCCAACTTTAGCTGGGTTTCTGTCAATTGAGTACTGGAATTCATATGATATATACATTTCATTGTGCTCTTTTGATGTGTTTTTAATTCTATGGCAGAACTCCTAAGGATCATAATTCAATGACTTTTAAAAATAGTGCATTGACTATTGGTGTGTAAGAGTCAAGCATTTCAAGGATCATTCAAGCCTAGAATGACACAGAATCAGTCACAGAATAGTCGAAGGAAGGTACAGTCAAAAATGAAAAGCAGTGCCAAGAACTGACAAGTTACTGTTGCCAATAGCCTAATTAAACCTTAGACTATAAGCAGACCATCAGAGGGACTAAGAAGCTATGAGGGTTGTTATTGATTCTTCTGGAGTGAGGCATTGGCTTGTTCAAGTTGAAAGAACAGTGAGAAGATTAATAAAAAGGAAAAATAAAGATTAGTAGTAACCAGTGATATGAAGGAAAAATATTGTCATGGAAAAGGCAGTTCAAAGACAGGAGTAGTAATAAGTAAATAAATGTAATTTTTATTTATGAAACTGTTTTAAAAAATAATTCCAGGCTATACTAAAGTTGTTAGAAGAAGCTAGATAAGTCTATAAGATCTGGGTATTTTTATTAGGCTATAAAATATTCACCAAATATATTTGTGGTTTTTTAAAAAAAATCAACTGGGCCTGACAGTCTTACCCCCATTGAGTGAACAATAAACTCTAATAAATGTAAGACTGAAAAACAAAACTGTTTGAGAATTATCTGTATTTCAAATGGAGGTAGGATATTGCAAGACCATCTTCCACTATGCCATGTGATATCAAAGGTTTAAAAAATGCAACTAAGATGTAGAAATAAACAAGCTTCAGTGGTTTGGGAACTCCTTTGATTTCAAAGGCATTCTCAAAGTACGAGTCATAATTAAGATCAGGTTTTGACAAATGGAAGGTTTAATATCCAACATGATAAAAATGTGATTTCCTAGTGAAGAATTAAAGACCGGTGAAACCTTGTAAAATAAATGCCAAACTGTATAAAACAAGTGACTTCAAGAAAAGGACAACATATTGCACATTAAAATTTTTTGAAAAATGTATAGTGCTATAAAATTTACCATATTTCAATACATTTAATTATTTTACATTGTCTCAGTTAATTCACATACCACTGTACTTGCCAAGTGAAACATGGTAATAAAGGACGATGGAAGTTTTGAATTTAATGTCATTTGTAAAATTTTATAGAGAAAGATGATGGAAGATTGTGATTAGTATCACCTCACAAGACAGACAGAGAACAAGGTAAAACCACTTTAAAGAGAGCTTAGTGAGAGACTCAAATAAACAACATAGTACCCAGTGCATTTAAGGCTGAAGCTGGAAGGAGTTCAAATAGAGAAGATATAGAAAAGAAAATGCAAATTTTACCTACAGCAAATTTTTACCTATTATTAAGACCTATTATATAGTCACCAAAGTTGTACTCTAACATTGTAGCCCTGAATGTGCTTATACAGGAGGTAAAAATGTTACAGAAGAAACAAAGATGGGAAAAGCTAATGAACTAACCCAAGCACGTACAAAACAGGGTTGTGTTGGAGACAACACAATTATAATGGCTTGGAAGTATTGATACTGAATGAAGGGAAGATAGAAGTGGTAAAGGAAAAAAAAATCACGGACATTATTACCCCCCAAAAAAGTTAACAGGAAACATCCATTAGTATAGACTAACATGTACTATCCATATGTAGAGTACTTTTATGAGAATATATACACATACATTGGTGACATACTTGAAAATGGTGTTAAAAGATTCCATTGTGCTTATTGTCTCCTGACTACTAAGAAAAGCATTTGATCTGTTTGAACAAAGTGCCTCTTTAAAGGGTCTTCAAAAAAAGTATTTATACTTCTGATTTAGATATTAAGATTATAATAGAGTCCTTGAATTGTACATCGGAGATATACTTATTTGACATTCTTCTGATAATGTTAAGCAAGACAAAATGGAGAGATAAAAGAATTCACTATTTTGATCGAGGAGCACAGATTCAGAACTAGAAGCAAACAACTATTTCAACCCTCTCATTTTAAAGATAAGTAAACTGAGAAACAATGAGCTGAAGTGATTTGCCCAATGTCAGAGAAATAATAAGTGAAAAAGTCGTATTGGAACCCAGATCCTATGACATCAAATCCAATGTCCCTTCCCTTCTTCATTGTACTATGCTGAAATCCTGCAAAAGTCCAAGATGGATTCCACCTAGGTGGGAAGATCAAATTGTACTTTTATGGATTATGATGTTGATGATATTAATCTCCGGAATGCTTCAGAGCCTCCTTAATTATTCTATATTCATTATAAAGATTCTGGTCTAACTATTCAATTAAGAAAACAAAGAGGAAAACCTGGAAAGACTTACATGAACTGATGCTGAGGGAAGGGAGCACAACCAGGAGAACATTGTACACAGTAACAGTCACACTGCTTGAGAAATGATTTTGCTAGACTTAGTCCTTCTCAGCAATGCAGGGACCTAAAACTTTTCCAAAAGACTCATGATGGAAAATGCCATCCACATCCAAAGAAAGAACTATGGAGTTGGAATGCAGAGTGAAGCAGACTCTTTTCTCTTTTGTTTTGTTTTGTTTTGTTTCTCATGGTTTCTCCCATTTGTTATAAATCTTCCATGCAACAGGACTAATGTAAAAATGTGTTTAATAGGAGTGTATGTGTACAGTACATATTGTTTTGCTTGCTGTCTTGGGGAGAGGGAGGTGAGGGAGGGGGAGAAAACTTAAAACCTGTGGAAATGAATGTTGAAAACTGAAAATAAATAAATTGAATATAAAAAAATAAATATTAAAAAAAGAAAACAAAGAGGATAAAGAAGGATAAAGTCTAGGCAGTACTATATAATACAGTTGCATGCAACTTTTGTAGAGCTGTCATACATATGAGAAAAATCACTATAACGCTGTAATTTGACACAATCTCTGCAATTTATAGTCCGAGACAACACTGAGAGGTTAAGTGGCTTGTCCAAAATGTCTCTCAAAGTTGGGATTTGACTCTGGTCTTCCGAGCTCTGAGGCTTGCTCTGCATCAATTATTCCATATTTACTCTTATTTATATAATATCTATTGTATACTTATAACAATATCTAAACAATGATATCTAAATTTATACTAGTGTTCCCTTGTACTAGTATGGATTATTGACAGTTGACTATGGATATGTCATGGCAAAGATAAAATTCAAGTCAAGTCACTTCAGTATAGATAGCAGCATGGTATACTGGAAAGAGCAGAAGATTTGGAGTCAGAAAATCTGAGTGTGAGACCAGATTTGCTTCTTAACCCCTGCTCTATGGATGTCAGTTTCCTTATCTCTAAAATGAAGGTGTTTCCCTAGATCAGGGATGGGGAACCTGTAGCTTTGAGGCACACATGGCCCTCTTCATCCTCAAGTGCAGCCTTTTGACTGAATCCAAACTTCACAGAACAGACACCCTTAATAAAAGGATTTTTTCTGTAAAACTTGGACTCAGTCAAAAGGTTGTGGCCAAGGATCTAGAAGGCCACAAGTGGCCTTGAGACCACAGGTGCACCACCCCTTCCCTAGATAATCCATTTCTGGTCTAATTCCTATGAGCCTAAGATCTATTCAATTAAATCAGAAATTTCAGTTCTCAAAAGGCTTATGGTACAATGAGGAAAAAGACAAGCACACAAATAAGTATAATGTCAGGAAAAAAGTAATATACATGAAAAAGAGATGTGGACAAAGCATTACAGGAAATTTGAGGAGGGAGGAATCACTGTCAGTGGAAGGGATAAGGAGTGTGCTCAGAGAAGGCTTCATAGAAGACACCTAAACTGAATCCAAAAGGTCTGAAATAATTAGACAAGACTATGGGGAGCCCCTTCTAGGCATGGATATGATGGAAGCAAATGCACATGATTTTGTGCTCTAATTTGGTTAAAACATAGACTACATAAATGACAACAGTAATGATGCATAATACTTATATTGTGCTTTAAATTTTGCACACTGTTTTCTGTCGTTTTTCAGTCATTTCTGAATCTTCATGAACCCATTTAGGTTTTCTTCACAAAGATACTGAAGTGGCTTGCCATTTCCTTCTCTAGCTCATTTTACAGATGAGGAACTGAGGCAAATAGGGTTAAATTACTTGTCCAGGATCACACAGCTGGTAAGTGTCTGGGTAACTGACTCTGGGCCTGGTACTCTTGCTATTGTGCCACCTGGTTGCCCAAAGTTAGTGCTCTGTTAATATCTTATTTTATCCTCAAACCACTGTTAGAGGTAAATTCTATCATTATCCCCATTTACAAATGTTAAAACTGAGGCTGAGAGAGAATAAGTGTGTTACCAAGGGTTACAAAGCTAGTAAATATCTGAGACTGAATTTGAACTCAGGACTTTCAAAGTCCAGTGCTCTGTCACCACCTAGCTATAAGAAAGAAGGCTAGAAATGGAGAGGAGTAGGCAAAATCTGATACTAAATTGTGGAGGGTCTTGAATACTAGAATAAGCAATTTAAATTTTGTCCCATAGCCAATAGAGGTCCAATGAAGGTTTTCAAGTAGGAGTAATATCACCACAGTGATTGCTTGGGCAGGCGGGGTGAAGTATATTTTGGATAGATGAGTGACAGACTGAGGAAGACCAGTGAGAGAACTACTAAAATACTCTAGATAAACAGAAAGAAGCAAAACAGAAAGGCTTTCCATGTACATATTAAATTAGAAGGTAAAAATAGGGCACAGTCCTCTTGAAGGGCCTGGATATTCGGGTTTTGTGTCTCTGACTTGACAGAGCCTCTGGATAGTAACCACCTTGACAACGTCCTATTAAAATGATCTAGAAGAGAAGCAACAAGGACATAAATTTGGATAGTACTCCTACTCAGCAGGAATAGAAGGCATTGGATGGATTTTGTAGTCTAAGCATTGAGGTGATTTGAGAGTTGATTGAATATGTGGAATAAGGGATACCAGAGAATCAAATATTGCACTAAGGTTATTGGTCTGGGTTTCACTATAAATGAATTTGAGGGAAAAAGGATTGGGGACCAAGATGAGAAATTCAGTTTTGTACATATTTAATTTCAGTTACTAGCTCCTAGGTGGAGATATTCAGCCAAAAATTGAAAGCATAAGGATGGAACCTCAGCGAGAAGTAAATGTGTGGAGAAAAAGGTTGGAGAGTCATTTCTAGAGAGGTCATAATTAAAGTAATGGAAGTAGATGAGCTATTTGAAGATTTCCATCATGGAAGACACTAGCAAATTAATAAATCAGCCTCCTTGTACTTTAATTCTGAAAGCTGTCTCCTCATATATTAATTGCAATTGACAAATGGAACTCTTTAAATTTTACTGAATGCTGAATTTCATGCTATAAAGCCAAGTTCATCTAACATTTCTCATATACAACTCTAACCGAGTAATGAGTCTTTGCTTAAATAACTAGCTTTCAGAATGAAAGCATAAACACAGATTAGTCAAGATTTGGTCTTTAGTCATGTTTTACATGTGCATGCATATGACAGCAAGAAAGTAAAAAATACAAATTAAGTGTAATCAACCTTAAACCATCTTAACTAAAACGCCTTGTTGTCAATGTTTAAAATCAAGGTTGGGACACTTTCTAACTCTGCCTTTCTTCCCATAATGCTTAGTAGAAGAAAGCTCCTACTGATGTACAACTATCCCAGGTAATGATACTGACTTGTGCTTGTAAAATGTCAAGCATAATTTAATTGTCCTCAAAATATTCATACATCACACTCTATGAATAATTCAATGGTGTGTGGGAAAAGAGAGGCTATCTTTGGAACATTTGGCCTACGTAATCTTTCATGAGTAATTAATTTTCTTAGTAATCTGGTGCAGTAACACTGCAGGTTAGTCATTTGCACATGTTTCAGTCTTAAGCCGTAATAAGAAATTTGATATCTAAAAGATGCACCTCTATCATCATTTCTGTGCTAGTGAATGATTAAAGAATTTAAAGTGTCATAAAATTACCCAGGGTGGCTGGCTGAAAGCAACAGCGTTCTCATTTTGTACTGAAGAAAATATTTTATCAGCCAAAATATGTGATTTTTCTCTTCTTTAAAACTGAACCAAATTTTTAAAAGTCCTTATTATGTTAGGGAATTCTTTCATTTAAATAGTGGAATAAACAACAACAAAAACCCTAGGAACAAAGCAATTTAGCATGGATATTTAAAAAAACAAAACAAAAAACAAATATTCTGTCATGGTATCTTTTTTTTCTTCAAAGGCATTTTTCATCAGAGACATTCTGATTTGATTCCACAGCAGAAGGTTAAATTCTCACACATAGATCATTAGCAAAGAATAAACAGAGCAAGTACTAAAGCTGGCTTTGCACCTACTGAATGCTGCAAGTGTCTGTATTCATTTGATATGCATCTTGCAAAGCTTGGCTGTTCCCAGAAGGCCACTCCATGAAGACTGAGAGAGCAGCGTCTGCTAGTGGTGCCTGCGAGTCACAAAGAACAGAGAAAAATCTTTATAACAGAGAAGCTGGAAAGCATCAAAATAAATGCAATGCAGAGAAGAGGTAGTTTTTTTAATCCTGTACATCAACTTACATTACTATTTTGCTTTTCCCTAATGCACACTCCTTACACTGAAAGTACTCTAATGGTTTTAGCAAAATTTTCTGGGTCATCTCATTAGCTCATAGGTTTTAGGTTAAAATAAAACAATTCATGAGGCCCATTAAGTATGCTATTTGCTACTTCTCCTTAGCTATTAGAGAATCTTATTCACAGGTAAGGAAGAAAGGAGAAAGGAGAATGGTATAAACAGGAAAAAGAGTCTTCTTATTCTTATCATTAATGGTGATTTGAATTGATTTTTTTTCCTACTGTACCTGTGGCATTCAGAGGACATCGGTTGAATGCCATATCTCCTGCTGGAGTCCTTTTCCACACCATCGACATTAGATTATCCTCTGGGCATATTTCATAAGGTGCTGTGATTTAAAACAGAGGAAGCTAAATGCTGAGACAGAATACTTATCCTTTTCTTAAGTGGCAATAAATAATCTTCATATACAACCCCTGCAACTGTAGAAATCATTCATAGTCTTTCTTTTTTCTTAATTCTACTGATTTGTGAGAGATATCTTTGTTTCCAGAAAATTCTGCTGCCTGGCTTTCATTTCATAACATATTACCGATACACACCAATGTCTTTGCAGCCACAAATGAACGTTTTCCTACTTTAGATATAAATAATTTCTCTCTGGCTGTGAAAAAGGGACTTGTAGACACATTGCCAAACAAAAATGATTACAATGTTTTTAAGGTTTTGATGGATTACTCAATATAAGGACTTCTGATTAATTGACAACAATTTTTAGATCATGCACAGAAATAGCAACCATAAAAAAGTCCTTAAGAGACACAATGCATTTTGTAGTCTTCTTTTGCTTAAATGAATTACAAAGTTATGAAATTTTATAATGTAAAATATGGTATGGTATTTTATAATATGTAAGATGATTTGATCTATCATTATTAATGAATTTGAGGCAAAGTTATCTCACATTTCCTTAGTAACAGTTTTATAGTGTAAGGTTTGTTAATGGCAAGCCAAAAAAAAAACTACGATGGAAATAATTTCATCCATGGAAACCTTCTCTGCCATCTTTTGATATGATATATACTTAAATTTTTACTTTCTGAATTTGTTAGACTATAACTCAATTAACATTTGGAGACCTTAGGAACTTGGAATAAATATTTATTTGAAATAAGCACAGAATAGCAAAAATAATTTTGATTTCACATGCACAATGGGCATCATATTACTGTAGAGAATTTGGAACTGAAAATTTTAAAAAATGAATGTTAAAAATATTTTTAAAAGACACACATGGAGGGGAGAGTCAGAGAGACATAGAGAGGAAGGAAAGAGGGAGGGAGAGAGAGGGGTGAAGGGAGAGAAGGAAGGAGAAGGGGGGGAGGGAGAGACAGAGAAAGAGAGAGAGGGGGAGGGAGGGAGGGAGAGAGAGAGACATTAAATAGCTATCCTTTGTACTTGGACAAGGCTTCTGCTTCTACAATTGAGAATGGCTAGTGTCTTGGATATAGTTTGGAAAAAGGAGTCCAGCCACGTTTCAGTCACTCAAAAGGATACTTGATTGAAGAATGATAGCTAATGCTTACATAGCACTTTAGATTTTGCAAAATACTTATCTTAGGAATGAGTTTGTATGTTATTGGAAGAATTAAAACACACTGGTTTTGACATTCTTACTATCAGTGAAACCAGATGTGAAGTTAACTCTCCACTTTCCAGCTGCAGCTCTGCAGTAACTACCAGCACATGTGCTTACTTTCTCATTTCCATAAAACCTTTATAGAAATGTTCTAGACAAAAGCAGCCAGAACTGGGTCTGGAGTCAGGAAGACCTAAATTCAAATCCAGCCTCAGACACTTACTAGTTGTGAGGCTCTGGACATGCCACATAACCTCTGTTTGCCTCAGTTGTTTGCCTCAGTTTCTTCATCTATAAAATTGAGATAATAGCACTTACCTCACAGGGTTTTTGAGCAAATGAAAAAAGATAGTATTTGTAAAGTGCTTAGCACAGTGCTTGGTATAGGAATGGCTTGCGGCATTTTGACTGAGTCCAAGTTTTAAAGAACAAATCCTTTTAAGGGAATTTGTTCTGTGAAGTTTGGATTCAGTCAAAGGGCTGCACTTGAGGACCTAGAGGGCCACATATGGCCTCAAGGCTGCAGGTTCCCCACCCATAGGTACATGATAGGCATTATATGAATACAAGCTATTGGATATCCTTGTCGAAAAGATGAGAAAGTGCATTAAATAAGGTAAGCAATAGACCACATTTTCTTAGTCCCATAGTGAACTGAAAGGTGAAGAAAATACAATATTCTCTTGTTGATTAAAAAAAAAGCATAATACACCCTTAAATACTCTGTGATATACTACCACAAATAAATCTCCAATGTGTAGGTTAAGACTACATAAAATTTCTCATTAGATAGAAACATTTTGTTCAATGAGCCTCTGATTACCAATATCTGCATGTCACAGAATCAAAAAATCTTAGAATTGGAATGAACCTAAGAGGCCAACTAGCCATAGAATCATAGACTTAGCTCTAGAAGGGATATCAGAAGTCTTCTATTTCAACCCCTTCATTTTCCAGAAGAAGAAATGGAGGTCAAAGAGGGTAAGTTACTTACTAGCTGAGGTAAAAAAAAAAAAGCACTAAATAGATGAGTCAGGAATTGAATTTAGTCCTATGGATTCTAGATATAGGACACTTACCATTGGAACATGCTGCCTTCAAGAAAAGTCTAAACAACATATCTGACAAATGAGAATTAAAACTTTACTTACAGATATTCAGTAAAGGGTAAACCACAACCTCTGGAAGCAGCCTCCTCCATTTTTTGTATAGTTCTAATTCTTAGGAAGTTTTATTTTTTTTTTAGCCTCAAAACTAAATTTGCCCCTTTTTAGCATTCACCTTTTTATTTTTAACTTTCTGCCCTGTAGTCCCCATGAAAACAATTCTTATCTGTGACAATCTGCCAAATACTCAAAAACAACTATAATTTTTAAATGGTAGCCTAAAGTCATTTTTAATGATCTGTTGTTAATATCATAAGCTAAGACAGAAAAATAACAAAGATAAGCAAAGGAGAAAAGATGACTGTTGTGTTCTGATTTGAGTCTGAGCATCATGGCATCCAATATTGTCAAAGTACATGTGATAGGATTTAGCCTATAACTAACAAGCTGTCCTTCCATCTAGGCTTAGAAGTAAGGGCCAAGGACCTGAAGCTTTGAGAGTTCTCTCAAAGTTTCAGCACTTGAGCAGTCTGAGAGAACAATTGACATTAATAATTATCCCCATGGCAACAGATACAAACAATGAGCAAAAGTCAGCAAATATGGGCGCACAGATTGATGTCTGTGATTCTTCCTCACTGACGACCATAAAATTTGGTTGATTTAATTAGGAAGAGTAGACAGGAATGTCTAATAACTGGTTTTTCTTACTAAGAAATGGACATTGAATCAGATATTTATTAATCCAACAGATGGTCCCTCTCTTGTGGGGCATCCTGGAGTGATGATTTATTATTTCCCCGTTCAATGTGTGTGTGAGGTGACTTGGCAAAAACAAATGGACAATTTAAAATGAATTTCATCAATACTATATCTGCCCACTAACTAATCTTATCATTGAATTATTTACCTATGTCTGTGTCTTACTTCACTATTTTCACACATGAATGGTCAGAGACCCTTTGAAGAAAGACAAGAGAAGTAACGCGTAGTAAAAAAAAAATATGGGAATTGATGTTAGAAGACACCTGGGTTATCAACTCTCACAAATACTCTTTGTGAGACCATGGTTGTTTTTCAGTTGTATCTAACTCTTCTTGACCCCATTTGAGTTTTTCCTGGCAAAGATACTGGAGTGTTTTGCTATTTCTTTCTCCAGCTTGTTTTACAGATGAGGAAACTGAGGCAAACAGAGTAAAGTGACTTGCCCAGGGTCACATGGTATCTGAAGCTAGATCTGAACTCAGGAAGATGAGCCTTCCTGACTCCAAGCCCAGGGGTAGACACATAAATAAATATGACACTATGCTGTCCCCAAGGGGTTTATAATCAATCTCTCTTTCTCTCTCTCCCTTCCTCCCTCCCTCCCTCCCTCCCTCCCTCCCTCTCTCTCTCTCTCTCTCTCTCTCTCTCTCTCTCTCTCTCTCTCTCTTTCTCATAAAATAAGGCATTACCCTGCACCTCAGAGTTTATATTTCCTTTATAAATTCATCATACCTATTCTCATACTCATTGAGAATCAGATATATAACTAACTGTGAACCAACTACAGAAATTTGAACAAAAGCAAGTAGAAATTAAAAAATAAGGCTTTCCAAATTTTTGTGAAAAATTCCTAGAACCCTCAACAATGAAGTTGGGTAGAAGTTCCTTTTCTTTTAACTCCTTTGTTTATTTTATCATCTTACATATTTTACATGAATTCATTTCACTTCAGGAGACATTGAGTGTTCACTATGTGCAAGCATTATGTTAGACTCTGGACATAGACAAAAAGTTCATGGTTAAAGACTACAGAAAATGTACATTGGGGAAAACAACACTTACATAAATGTGCACATAGGACAATTTGAAGAGAGTGAAAGCATGTAAGATTGGGATGCACAAGGAAGACTTTTAGAGGCATTCACACATGATCTGAATTTTGAAAGAAAAGGAGACTAAGAGGCAGAGATGAAGAATTTATTTCAGGCGTGGGATGTTGCTTGTGAAAATATTTGAAGGAGAGAAATGTGGAACTTAGAAGATACTGTGTTTTCAGGGCCTTTAACAGAGTCTGAACACATAGGGGGAGCTTAATACATACTTGTATATGCACACACATAGGCGTCACCTACATAAAGATAATAATTTAGCTCACGGGAGTAGATTGTAGGACTGTAATTGTAGAAAGGAACTTAAAGGTTAACCAGGCCACTTCCTCATTTTAGAGTTGAGAAAAATGATAGAGAGTTTGAAAGACTGGGGGGTGGGGCAGCTAGGTGGCACAGAAGAGTACCAGCCTTGGAGTGAGGAGGACCTGAGTTAAAATCTAGCCTCAGACACTTACTAGCTGTGTGACCCTGGGCAAGTCACTTAACCCTGATTGACTCCACCAAAAAAAAAAAAAAAAAAGATTTGCTTAAGGTCGCACAGGGAAGTGACAGTTGGGATTTGAACCAGGAATTGTTTTACTTCGAATTCCAGCCTTCTTTCTTACACCATGCTAAGATAACCAAGGTAGAAAAGAAAGAGATAAGAAAAGGGTCCTGAACAGAGGTTGTTTTAGACCTTTTGCAATGTACCATTTAAAAAATACAACTCATCACACCATTCATTTGTTTCTTTGAGGTGCTAACCATTATGTTGTCCTCAGATTTCCAAATCATTATGGAAAAACAATCACAAATCCCTTTCAGGTATGTAAATAACTTATTTTCACAATTAAAATAAATTATAGATTTATGTAAATAATACATAAAAGAGATCTAATTCCTACATAGCTGGAAGTATTTATGCCCTGGGTAATTTCTTTTGAATGAATCCTAAATGTGCTCATTTCTTTAAACAGGAGTCATAGTTGGGGATTAAAAAGCAGGATGTAGTAGTTCATGGCAAATGTACATGTGAGGAACAGGAAAAAAAGATGTTTTATCATCAATTTGATTAATCATCAAGCCAAAGCTATGTGAATATTATGTTTCTTTATTATTGAAAATAGAACACTGTTTAGCACATTTGATGGATTTGTTTTGTATCCAAAATAAGTGAGGCATAAATACAAATACAATAATGAAATTTGTAGTAGCTTTTATAGGGAAAAATTACTAAGGAACATAAGAAAGTGCTAAAAATAAAACAAGCAAAATATGTTCCTTTAATAATATTGAAATTTTGTTAGTGGTTTAAAAAAACAGAAAATGCCTTATCAACTTATTTGTGTGGAGCTTTGTGATTTTTCTTCATTTATATCCTTCAAATCTAATTTTGTAATAAAATGTTATTTTTTGAAACCATATACTTAGCACTACAAAAAAAAATTGTTATTGACCATTCAGAGGTAACTGGGCAACCATTGTAGTCAAGTGTGCAAATCAAGCCTGTCAAAAATAATTTTTTTTTAAAAGTCAACAATGTTGAGAAGAAACTTTATTACCATTATTACTGAAAATTAAGAAAAGGATATGCATTCCACCTCCATGCCCCATATTTCCTACTCCATCTCCATTGCCGCACAAACAAGGAACTAAAACAGAAAAACTGTCTTTAATTTGGCATCAATAACTCTCCTATTCCTCAGATGCGCATTTGTTATAAACTATCACATTTTTCTTTTGATCCCTGTCTCTGATTCCTATCTATAGAAACGAGCACATTTGGGATCTTTCAAAAGAAATTGCCCAGGGCACACATACTTCCAGATTCATGGGAACTGGATCTCTTTTACATAGTACTTACAGAAATATATAATTCAGTTTAATTGTGCAAGCAAGTTATTTACATGCTTGAAAGTGATTTGTGGGTTGTTTTCCTAAAACTTGATTTAGAAATCAGAGAAAAGAAAATGTCAAGGTTAGTACCTCAAAGAAATAAATGAATGGTGTTATAAATTGTATATTTCAAGGTATCTTACTGGTACTGCTTGCCTTAAATGATGTAAGCTTTTAAACAAATCTAGTGAGCAGCGATGACTTGAGAACATTTTCCTTGTAAATAAATTTGTAAAATATTTTACTAACAGCAGGTGGCAATCTTTGAAAATCTGTTTTCAGCAGCACCATTTTACTGATGTGGCTATAAATGTAGTTTCAAAGAACAACCTAAAGAAACCTCTCAATATTGAGAGATTGGCTCAGATAGTTTCAAATATCAAGAGTCACATTTAATCGTATCTATAGTTCTAAAGAAAATTCCCATGAGACAAAATAAAGGTCTAAATATGTTTTTTTTCCTCATTCAGACAGGAAACAAAATAACATTCTGTCGCTTTTGTATGCATGTGTCCTCAACAAAATTTTGCAGGAAGGATATTTTTCATAACTAAGATTTGATATCGCCTAGGCAAAGATATGTTAACCTTAGTTCTTCCTAAAAATTTGTCCCTATTTTGAACAAACACACTGCTTCTTTTCCAATAACTATACAAAGTAGCACTTTTGACTTTTTAAACCAGTCAGTCACAAAGTCCAACTATGTGCCAGGCACAATGCTAAGTCTTGGGGATACAAACACAAAATTCAAACACCTTTTGCTCCCAAGGAGCTAACAGTCCAGTGGTGGGATTCAGCCAATTCCCACTAGTTTGGTAGAACAGGTACCTAATTTTAGGTTGAGTTCGGCTAACTGGTTGTTAGTGGGGATGGGGCTAGTGAACCGGTTATTTTGGGGGGTGGGCCAGGATCTCAGCTCCAGTGAGTGGAGAATTGGTTGTTAATTCATTTGAATTCCACCACTGTACCAGTCTATCTTTTACCCTATTTAAAATGCTCTCTATATGGAAGGAGATTGATATACTTTAAAAAACCTACAAAAGTAGAGAAATATTAAGTACTGACTCCTTCATGTGAGTTCTGTTAGTCTCACTTGTGAAACTCTAATAGAGGCATGTCTCTAATAGAAACATTCTCACTCAAAACGTGAGTTTCTTTGAGAATAAAAGTAATCAGGTGAGAGAAATTTTTATTTCTCTCATATTAGGAACCAATTATTGAATTAGGATGAAAGGTTTCCCTCTTTCTATTTCTTCATTCAGAAAACCCCTGTAGGTTATTCAGGCAACCTTTGAAGCACAAGTTTGATAATGAGATGAAATCTTGAGTGAAATCAGGAAAACTTAGATCTGGTCAAAAGGTAAAGAAATTTTAGCTTAGGTGAATTGGTGGATTCTGGCCCATTGTGTTTTAGTCCAACAGGTCTGGGTAGAAGTGGATTCCCCTTTTGTCTAGATTATCCTAGCCAGGGTGGTATGGGTCTAGATAATGCTCTTTGACTAAGACCAAGCAATCAGAGTCACATCCCCCAGGCCCTCATTAGCATAAGAATACTTCTCATTATAATATTCTTCCTCTCATTACTTGTTAACCAATCAGAGTTGATTTTCACCCTCAGGAATACCCACTCTTCCAAGGGCATATAAGCAATGAAACAGCCAAATGACCATCCTGCTATTACTTACTCTCTAGCATAATTAATAAGATGATTAATTACCCAGAACCTATGTCTTGAACTTTTTAAACATCACACAGGATTGATACCAATTCATATAATTTTAGAGCAGGAAGTTTCTAAAATTAGTAGGTGAATACACTGGCTTATAACCAGAGGTCAGTTTCCTCAGAATTATAAGGCAGAATATGAGAGCTGAAAGCAATCTTAAAGTGAGCATCTAGTCCAACCCTTTCATTTTATAGACAGGTAGTGAGGCCCATGGGGCAAGTTGAAATGACTCACCAGAGATAGCAGGTTAGAGGCAGGATGTGGACCAGAAACCAGCTGTCTCAAGTCAAAGTACTTTTTTTTTTCCATTTGATCACCCTCAGAAACCTATTTCACATCAGAAACTTCAGAATGATCATAGAATTTTTGGCTGCTATAATTAAATCAATGCATGAAATTATGTACTTCTTAGCCAACTTGCTTATTTCTTTCTTCTACTCCTTTATGTAGATATGTTCCCACTACATAACTGATCTTTTCATGGACAATTAAAGGAATTTCACTAATGGTAAGAAATGGTTTCTTCCCTAAAGAATATTCATCCTCTCCTCTAGAATGAAGATCTGGGTAGGACTTTGTGATTCTCCATTCTATTCTAAACTTATAATAGAATTAAGGTACTTTCTACGGTACTTAAGACTTGAATTTACAATATTATGATGGCACTCCTCCCAGGTCTTTTTAATAAAGGAAAAGGAAATTTGGGTCCTTTTCAAATTCTCTCATTTGATCCTGACAGCCACCTTGTGTATATTGTTATTGTCTTCGTATTAAAAATGAGTCAGTTGAGACTGAAATGTACAAAGTAACTGAGATTCCCAGCTATGAAGCAATTTTCTCATGGTCATGACATTAGCAGGTTTTGTAAGCAGGATTCAAATTCGACTCCTGGGTGATGCCAAATACAGAATACTTTCTACTACACCATGCTCTCTTCTACCATTTATAATAGCTATCACTGATGTAGTGCTGTATAGTTTATAAAGCAGTTAGGTGGCACAGGGGATAAAGAACTAAATCTGGATTCAAAAGACCTGAATCCAAATTTGGTCTCAGACACTTACAAGCTGTGTGACCATGGGCAAGTCAGTCATTTACCCTCTGTATTCTTCAGTTTCCTCAAGTGAATGATGCGAGTAATAACAGTATCTGCCTCCTAGGATTGGTATGAGGATAAAATGAGATATTTGTAAAGTGCCACTTTTGTAAAGCCACCTTTCTCAGGATGGTTAAAGGTACATCTAATGCTATTCATAATAGTAAGTGAGTCAAAAGAAATACTGAAAAGTAGAACCCTAATCAATTCTGTCATTCTTTAATTACTTTATACTCAGTCTTCCTATTACATGACTTACAAGAGCCTGAACTTTGTCATGACAAAACATGAAGGAGTTTAGTCTAGTGCCTTTTCTTTGCGATTACCACCTATTTACACTGTATATAATGCTAGGCACAGTGCCTAGCACATAGTAGGCAGTTATTAAATACTGGTTTCCTTGCTTCCCTTTCAATATTTTCTCATTTGATCTTACACTGGGAGTAAAAAAATATGTTTCATCTCTAAAGTACAAAGGAGCAAACTGAGGCCCAAAGAAGTTATGAGGTTATATGACTTGGCCATCACATAGATAACTATTGCAATTGGGATTTGAAGCTAGGTATTCTGATTAGAAGTATACTCGTCTGTTATGCCATATTGCCTTTTAAATGTTTATAAAATTAAAAATTTTAATTCATGATGTTTGTTTTTTTGTCATACTCATTTAACCAGTTGAGATTAAACAACCTCTTGAGAAACAATTAAGCAAAAACATCTGATACAAAGACTTTCATTGACAATGTATACAATATTCTGCCCCATAAGAGTATCCTACCTGTCTTTTAGAAAGAAGTATATTTCATTATCTCTGACTCTTAAATTTCACTGTGTAAAGCTGAAATTTGTTTGGACTTTAGTAAAAAAAACTTTTTATAAAATAGATTAAAATTAAATCATTTTACTGATATAATTTCAAGTAATAATAGCTAGCATTTATATAGCACTTTAAGATTTGCAAAGCATTTTGTAAATATCAGTTATTCTCACAACACCCCTGTGAGGTAGGTGCTATTATTACAGATAAGGAAACTGAGTCTGACAAATGTTAAGTGCCTTGCCCAAGATTACATAGCTATTAGGTATCTGAGTCTGGGTTTAAATTCCAATTGTTATGAATAGTGCACCCAGAGCCCTATCCCCTATACCATATTTTATTAAGTTGAAGAAGGCTAAACAAAGGAGACAGACATTTTATGACATACCAACAAATAAGGAATAGCACATATGTTACAAAAATAAGTAAATGAAAATCTTGTAATAATTTTAAAAAGTTGTCTATTCAGTTTAAGAATTGTTTTCTATTGTTAACCAATACAAATAAATTTAATATCGAAGGAATTTACAAAGATAGATTAAAAAGACTGACCTGCTTTTAGGATTTTATTTCTGATTTTTACCTCTTCCAGTCCATTCCATTCTGCACCCTTACCCCTCCAATTTCTATATAAACATAGTAACCACAGAAAATTCTCACCAGGGCATCTCTGCTCACTGCATCTTCTGACCTCTTCACCTGTTCCTTCACATTGTTGTCCTGTTACTGCTGCACCTTGACAGATCCTTATTCTCCTTTCCCATCCACCATCACATGACTTGGAACATCCACTCCAGTGACCCCATTGATTCCACTGGCCGTTTGCTGGAGCAGATAATAGAAGAAACAGTAGCAAATCCATTGGACACTAGGTAAGAAAGCTTAATAATAGAATGGAATACTTTCATGTTGTTTTAAGCAATATAATTAATTCTACTCTTCCATGAGAGTCTTTCTCTGGGGCCTCATCATGGTGAGGACATGATGTTGGTTGGGTTCTTGAAGGCAATGTCAAGATTACACAAGCCCTAGTAGTTCTTAGGAAGCTGAAAGAGTTGGAAATCCAGATACAGTGACTGGCAGTAAAGCTCTCATGGAACAATCAGCCTACGTAGGTTTGGAAAAAGGCGTTACCAGATTGGCTAAACTGGCAGTAGATAATTTTTCCTCCATAGTAACTCATGAAGTTTGTCCACTTGAGGTACACATGGTTTATAGTCTGTGTCAGTTAAGGGAATGCTTACATTGATTAAATCATGAATCATTGAACAATTGAAATATGTATTAGTGTCACTAGACTTTAAAATAAAATGCCCTTTGGGTCACACCTATAACATTTATATTGATATATGCTTAGCCACCTTTCTCAGAATGGTTAAAGGCACATCTAATGTTATCCATAATAGGAAATGATTCAAAAGAAATATTGAAAAGTACAATCTTAATCAATTCTGTCATTCTTTAATTACTTTATACTCAGTCTCCCTATAACATGACTTAAAAGAGCTTGAATTTTGTTATGATTAAACATGAGGGAGTTTAGAGCTAACCATTGCTAGTGCCTTTTCTTTGGGATTACCACCGATTTACACTATATGCAATTTGTATGTACATGTTTGTCTACATATTAGAATTTAAACTCTTTTAGGGCTGAGCCCATGTTTTTTGCTTTCTTTACATCCCCAAAACCTATCACAGTGACTGACACATAGTAGTTAAGAAATGCTTGCTGATAAATTGATTAAGTTGCAAGGATCTTTTTATAACATGTTCTCACAAAATTCATAATCTCATGATATAGATGCTAGGACTGTGGTATAGGGAGCATTTGAGGGCACTTGTACCTGGTGGCAGGATTTGTGTCTGGTGATCTTGTCTTACCTGTACAGTCCGGGTTGTAACACTCTCTGCTCTCTGCCCAGGGACCTCTGCATTCAGAGCCACCATGGGCAGCTGCAGTACACTGTCGGCTTCTCTGCTGTGTGCCATTAGAGCATGTCACTGAGCACTGACTCCAGGAGCTCCACTCCTGCCATTGTCCATCAACTAGCAAAAGTAAAAAGAGAGATATATGGAGAAAGATCCTATAGATGGAAAACTTTGATGCAAAGTACACGATGCAAGTAGTCCCTTTGTAGACAGAACAAACCAGAAGCACTTCATATTAGTAATGCTTTACTTTCAAAGAAATTTAAAGTTATTCAAAGTTTTATCACATATTTAATTTCATTTAAACTTCACAACAAATCTGTGAAGTTGGAATGTATTAGTATTCTCATTTTATGGATGACGAAACTGATTCTGAGAGAGACTAAATGACTTGCCCAAGGTCACACCAGAAAGTGGTAGATCTGGGATTGGAACCTAGGTCTTCTGGTACTCAGATACCATGCTCTATGAAGGAGGAAGGTCATATATGAATTTGCATATAATCTGAATGTACCTCTATGCACATTAAAACCATTTCTCATAGGTTATTGCTGCTATGTCTTGGGTGTTTGTTTTTACTATTTCTTTGTGTTCTCTATTATCATCTTAGATCCTCTATGTCAAAGATATATGTATGAAAGATAATATGTACATGATAAAACAAAGAAACAAAAAGAACTAAAGTCAGAAACATACAAAGGGAGTTTTTTTTAAAGTCTATGGATTAAAAAAGAATCACAAATTATGTGACCATGGCTATAATTTCTAGCACACTTCTATATTTTACCTAGTATATTCATTCCATGCTTACTATCTTATCAATGAGCAGAGAATTCACCTACTATTCACAATTATCTATAAAAATTGCTATGAAACCTTGCAAAAACAATAAAACTAGAAAGGAATTGAAGAATTTGTATTTCTTTCAGGACTCAAATAAAAGGGCCTGCATACGTCAAAGAGAAACTTATCCAATATAGATGTACTTGCACTTTAAAAGATACTTTATGAAACAAAAGACATCATAAAATGTCAATTTAATAATATCATATTAATGGAATTCACACTAATAATTTTATCAAAAATGCCTAACAATCTTTAGGTGTGCAGTCTATTCAATAGAACACATAGCTCCTTCTAGGTTGTCATTTGGAAAGAAACAACTTAGAGTTCCTGTTTATTACAACAGATTTAAAGAAAAATGAACTTTTAAAAAATTTGTTTTACTAAGTCAACATTTATTTAGTGCATACTATTGGTACTGTACTTGTACTGAGCATACTATTGATGAGTTTTTTTAATGGCCTATGGCGTCCTGAAGGGTATGATTTAATTGGATTAATGAAACATAGCTATAAATGTTGCCAGAGCACTTAGAATATATATGCATATATGTGCACATATATGCATATATACATAAAGTTATACAATGTAAGTAGTGTAAACAGAGAAATTAAAAAAAAAACAGAAATGGAATGAGCAGCATCTCGTGGACTTATTAGGATGCCTTCCAGGTTGACTATAAGATAGTCAGGGGGCATTTTGCAAAGTATTAAGGAAGAAATTAAGGAAGAATTGAAGTCGTCAGAATGACATGGAGACACTATCAGAAAGCACAAATCATCAAAGCACTCTGTATCAGAGGGTTTATGTTATATATGTTGAGGAATAATGAAAATTAATCTTAGCAAGATATGGGTGAGTAGAAGGAAGTACAGCTATTTGCAGAAATGTTAAGATTTTAGAATGATTTATCTTGGAAGGACAAAAGATACATAACACTATTAAAAACCACCATTGATGATATTTGAAAAAGCCTGAGGTTTTATTACATTCATTAAATTTTTTATTCAGTACTTTCTATCAATATGTACACACACACACAGACACATACACACACAAATGACTTGAAGCTAAATTTCATCAATTAGGTAATAGCCGATATTAGTATTGACTAATTCTTACATAAATCTGAACATCAGAAAACAGGAGCTTGAATTGTGGAATGATTAATTGACAATGTTAATTTTATGGGGGGGGGGGAGTATGAAACCATCATTACCAGTAAAATGGATATTTTCCGGAAGTGTGGATTATACCAACTATTAGAAATTTCCTTAAGTTAATGTCCATCATTAATTCACTGATCACAGATAGAGAGCTTCAAGGGACCTTAAGGTGACCTTGTCCAATTATTCCAATTTACATATGGGAAATTGAAGCCCAAAGAGGTTAAATGACTTGCTCTTCATCAAACAAGAAATAAGTGACAGATTAAGGATTCAAATGCAGGTCTTTGACTCCAAATCTAATACTCTTTCCCAGTGTGTCACTCTGCTATATAATCACATAATATTAACATTGGAAAGGAAATTAGTACTTATATACTCCCACTGAATTATTTTACATTTGAGGAAACAAAATCCTATAATACTAAGAGGACTTTCCTAAGGTCACACAACTAGTTAATGACAAGGTTAGGACCAGACATTCCTAGATCATAGACACCTAGAAGGCAATAGCTGTTTTATCAAAACACTCCCTCTCCCTCAACTCTTCGCCCAGTGCTTTGAATACAGTATGTGTTTAGTACTTAAAAAAGTAATAATAAACTAGGTGTCCTAACTCTCAACTTAGTACTCTTTTTAAAACACTAGTCTATATCCCACTTCATCCCCCAGAAAAAAAGCATCTAAAATGATAACTCTCAGTTCCTATCTAGTCTATATCCATAATGTTGTGGGTTTCCTACAACAAAAATAGATAATAGCAATATTGGATACCAAGGCAACAAAATTTTTTAAAAAGCTTCTTCACAATGAAAAACTTTGAATGTGCCTAGATTTCTACAAATATGAAGTACAATTATTTTTTCTTCTCTAACTCAGAAAACTTCTTTTACATATATCTAGTTTTAAAGAAATGTATACATATATAGTTGTGTGGATATGTATTGACTGAACACCAAATTTAAGCTAATGTTCCCAAGCAAATCCATTAATATTTTTTCTGTCGTCAACTAAAACATTAATTAATTTGAGGTGTCTTTACTAATGAAAGCAATTATTCCCTGTCAATACAGTTGGCCATGCTCAAATTTTGCAGATGTGTCATAGACCTCTATTTCCCCAGTGGTATGGGGAAAGCACTGTCAGTCAATACTTTTATGGAATATTGAAGCTCAAGAAGGTGCAAAGTCTTACAAGTAATTATTCTTCTCAATAAATCAATCAATAAATATGTGTTGAATGTCAGTTGAATGAAAGGCATCATGCCAGGAACTGTAGGGGACAAGGAAGTTATAGGCACAATCAGTTGCTACTCTTAAGCTAGTCAGAATCCTATTGGGAGAGAAGACTCAAGGCAAGGAAATCAGTCAATAAGTCAGTTAATAAGAATTTAATTAAACAATCACTAAGTGCCAGGTACTGTTCTAAATACCGGGATTACAAATCAAGGCAAAAACTGCCCCTGAGAAACATACACTTTACATTTGGCGGGGGGCGGGGGGGCAACATAGGAATAACTAGAAAGATACACACAGAATAGATAGAAAGAAATCTGAGAAGGGCGAGGTACTAACATCTGAAGAGCAGGGAAACAGAAAAGACTCCTCTAAAAAAAAGTCTGACTTAAGCTAGGTCTTGAAGGAAGATGGCAAATCAGTAAGTGGAGGTAAGGAAACAGTACATACCAAGAAAAGGCACAGAGACAGGATATGAAGTGTCATATGTGATTAACAGGAGACAGGCCAGTGTAGCAGGGTCATAGAGTATGTAGAGGGGAAGACAATGGTAACATATAAGAAGACAGGAAACATAGGAAGGTTCAGTCTATAAAGAGCTTTAAATACCCAATAGATAAATGCATTTTTGCTTTTGGCAGTAATAGGGAGCCATTGGAATGCAGTGAGCATGGGTATAGGATAATATTATTAGATATACATTTTTAGGCCTAAATTTATTTTTAATTCTGAAATTAAAAAATAAAACAAGCATTTCTATAACAAAGTGGAATGGGGGAAAAGGGATTACACATTAAACTGGAAATCTATTATATACAGCTTGCTTTTCCTTTCAAATATATATTAAGGTTATCATGTAACTTTCTTTTTTTATTTCTTACCTCCCTCCACCTGCTGCCCTAGAGATGGCCACCATTAGACACAAATATGTGTATATCTGTATATGTAAAACCAGACATACCCTTTTGAACAATCACCTTGGCAGCTTAATGAGAGATAAGTTACAATGGAGAGGAACTTGAGACAGTGAATCCAGTTGGAAGACTACTGCAATAATTCAGGAAAGAGATAGGCTTGAGAGAGTATTAGGTCTATATGAGTAGAGAGAAGGAATATTTATGAGAGTTACAGGAAAGGTTGAAAAGACAAGATTCAGAAATGAATTGGAAATGTGGAGCGAGAGTGTGGAGTCAGGAATGACAAAGAGGTCACATATCTGGGTGACTGGGAGGATAGTGGTCTCCTCTTTATTTGTTTTTTTTTGGCAGGGGGGGAAGGCAGGGCAATTGGGGTTAAGTGACTTGCCCAAGGTCACACAGCTAGTAAGTGTGTCAAGTGTCTGAGACCGGATTTGAACTCAGGTCCTCCTAATTGCAGAGCTGGTGCTCTACTCACTGAGCCACCTAGCTGCCCCTTAGTGGTCTCCTCTTACAGTCAAATGGGAAGTTGGAAAATAAATGTTGAGGGAAATAGAAAAAGTTCTTTTTTGGACATATTGAGTTTGAGTTGACTACAAGTTATCCAGTTCAAGATGTCAAAGATACAGTTAATGATGCAGAACTGTAGTTCAAGGGAGAAATAAGGGTTAGATACATAGATCTTGGAATCATCTGCAGAAAAATGATAACTGAACTCATCAGAGTTGATGAGATCAAAAATCAACATTACTATAGAATAAAAAGAGAAGAGGACCAGGAAAAAGCCCTGGGAGAACATATTTCATTAGTGTGTACAACATGGATGAAAAATCTGGAAAGGAGACTGAGGAGTACTTGGACAAATCTGAGAAGAACCAAGAGAACAATGTCATCAAAGCCTAGTCAGGAAAGAGTTTTCAGAAGGAGGAGAAGGTGATAAAAAGTGTCAAATGCTTCAGATAGGTCAAGAGGGATGAGTGTTGAGAAAATGCCATTAAATCTGTCAATTAAGAGAACTCTAGTAACTTTGAAAGCTACTATGAATGGAAGGGTAAAGTTAGAAGCCAGAATGAAGAGGATGTAGAAGTAAGTGAGAAAAGAAACTGAGACACTAAATCTAGATGGTGGCTGCTAGGTGGCAGAGTGGATAGTGGGCTGGGCCTGGAGTCTGGAAAGCCTGATTTCAAATATGACCTCAGTCATTTACTAGCTGTGTGACCCTAAGTCACTTAACCCTGTTTGCCTCAGTTTCCTCATCTGTAAAATGAAAGGAAATGGCAAACCACTCCAAGATCTTTGTCAAGAAAACCCCAAAAAACGGTCATGAAGAGTCAGATACAACTGAAAAATTACTAAATAGAAAAAAAAGTCTAGAAAATCGTTTCATGGTAAGTACCAAAAGACTGACACTTCATATCTTTCCCAGTCCCAGAACCAAGTGTTCTACACACAGCAAGCATGAAATAAATACATCTTGTTGTTACAGACAATACAGGTGACAGAAGTTCAGATGAGGGACAGATCAATATTTATTAGCACAGTGAGGGACATTTTCTTGGAAGAGAGTTGGATTTGAGTTGATCCCTGAAGAAAGGTATGAATTGGAAAAGAAGAGTGGATAGCTGATATTGTTAGAAAGGAAAAGAAGATCTAAGGAAGAAAGAAAGAGACAGGAATTTGCAAAGAATATTTGAATATGATGGGCTGGCTTATTTGGAGGAGCAGTTGGTCATAAGTTCGGAAAGATAGTTGAAGACCTGTTTATGTCAGGCTTTGGAGGTCAGGTTTACAAGTTTATGATATATCTTGAAGATTAAGAGGAACTACTTAAGACTTTAAAGCATGAGAATGAATACATAAGTGGGATTTCAGGAAAATTAACATCTTGGAAAAGAGAAACTAGAGACATCAACAAGGATCATATTACAAAGATCAAAAGCATGAAGTTATAAGAATTAAAGTGTAAACAGTGGGAATAAAAAGTAGAGGTGAGATGTCTTATGAAGGAGGAATTAAGAGAATTATTTGATTATTACAACTTTAAAATAATGCCTCAAACCAAATTCTGGAGTGGTAGAGTCAACAAAAGGTCAGGGTAATATAACTGTCTACCCCAAGACAACTTGGAAGATTGGCAGGAAAAGTCTGTGACACCAGGGTGGAGGCCATACTGTGGCACCAGCAGCAGGTCTTGGAAATGACTGCAACAAGAGCAACAGCAGCTTCAGGAGCTCTCAGTCGATAGATTGGAAGTAGGTCAGAGAGAGATTACAGGGGACTCTTTGAAGGCTCTGAGGTCAGGACCCTGTTGCATTGCCCAGACTCTGTTCTGGGTTGGAGTCTTAGAGTGAAGAGTAGCAGCCACAGGGAAGGATGAGTCCTGGTCACAGTTCCAGGGTGGACAAGAATGCTTGTGATTGCTCACAGGGGAGTAGGGACTTTGCTTTTAGTTCAAAGGAGGAAAGGAACACTAACACTTGAGCCTGCAGGAAAGCAGAGACCCTGGTCATACTTCCAGGCTCAAGAGGAGCACCAATGCTTGTGGCTTCAAGGGAACATCTTAGCTTCTTGGGTAAAGACCAGAGAACAGTCCAGGAGAGAAGCGACCATACCTTTGCTTACATTATACTACCTTGGAAGCAGCAAAAACCTATAGACCCACTCCCAGAGAACTACCTTTGAGAATAGCAGCATGAAAAACCTGAAGCTTCAAGTAGTGCACCCCATCCTGAAGAGCAGAGCACAACTTTAACATAAAGTTAAAAGTCAAGAAATAGGCTGAAAAAAATGAGCAAATAACAAAAAAAGTACATGACCATAAAAAGACTATGGTGACGGGAAGATCAAGAACAAATTCAGAAGACAACCATGTAAAAACAGCTACAAGCAAAGCTGAAAAGAAAAAAAAAAGTGAATTGCACAGAAGTCCAACAAGAATTCTTGGAAGAGTTCAAGAGATATTTCCAAAATCAAATAAGAGATGTACAGAGGATTCTGGGAAGATGGTGAAGTAGGTCAGAAGATTCCAAGCTCTCCATATTTCCCCCACAAACCAGACAAAACAATGCTTCAGGGACAATGTAGAGCTGTAAAAATAAATAAGAGTTGGGGCAAAACAGTGGTTCTCCTGGGATAACCAGAGAAGATATGAAGAAAAATCTTAGGTCTGAGGTTTGGTCCCCATGAAGTGTAAACATCTTCCAGGCTAGTTCCACTGTAACAACAAGTGGCAAGCCCTGGGGCTAATTGGGTTGGAAGGTAGCATTGGCCCAAGCCACAGGAATTTTCACCTTCTGGACCATGTGGGGAGTCAGGCCTCTGAGTGGGGGATGATTGATAAGGGACACTAGACCCAGCTGTGCTACTGAGATGGAGCTTAAGATGAGAAGGGAACTAGCATTTGTCAGGTGAGTGCAGAAGCAGTGGGGTGGAGATGCCACTGGCTGTGGGCACTTACAGGAGGACAGAGGTCTTGGTTTCAGTTCCAGGCTAGAGAGGAGAAATGAAGGATCTGAGAGCAGAGGTACCATCCCCTATACCTGAGGACTAGAGGTAATTACAATAAAAAGCTGCTACAAATTTATTTTAAAAAAAATGAGGAGAAAAAGGAGAAAGAACCCAATTATAGAAAATTACTATGGGAATAGTAATAATAGCATAATAGTAATAAAAATAGTAGGATCCTCAGAGGAGAATCCTGAAGCAAAAAAGACTCTCAGGGGCAGCTGGGTGGTGCAGTGAATAGAGCACTGGCCCTAGAGTCACAAGGACCTGAATTCAAATCTGGCCTCAAACACTTGACACACTTACTAGCTGTGTGACCTTGGGCAATCACTTAACCCCAATCACCCTGCCTTCCCCCCCTCCAAAAACAAACAAACTAAAAAAAGCCAGAAACCAAAACAAACAAAAAAGACTCTCCTATCTGAAAGAGAAACATCAAAAGGTCACCTGCCCAAAAAGGATTCATAGAAAATCTTTAAAAAGACTTTAAAAATCAAATGAGAGAGATTGAAGAAAAATTAAAAAAAAAATAAAAACAGTCCAAGAAAAACAAGAAGATTATGAAAAGAAAGCCAACCAACTGGAAAAGAGGATCCAGAGTCTTAAGGAAGAAAACAACTCCCTGAAAATTAGAATTGCACAGCGAAGTTATAAGAAACCAAGAAATACTAAAACAAAATATAAAGAATGAAAAAATAGAAGATAATGTGAAACATCTCATAAGAAAAACAACTGATCTGGAGAACAGATCAAGAAGAGAAAACACAATAATCAGATTTTCTGAGAGCTATAATAAAAAGAAGAATCTTGATACAATAGTACAGGAAATAAAGAAAGAAAATTGTCCTGAAGTATTAGAACAAGAGGGGAAGGTAGAAATAGAAAAAATCCACCAATTACTATCTGAAAGAGATCCTCTGAGGAAAACCTACAGGAATATCATACTTAAATTCCAAAACCCTCAGTTCAAGGAGAAAATATTATGAGCAACAAGAAAAAAATTCAAATATGGCAGAGCCACAATTAGAATCACACAAGACATGGCAGCAGAGACACTAAAAGACTGCAGGTCTTGCAACACTTGATATTGAAGAGCAAAACAACTGGGGTTGTAGCCAAAAACATCCAAGTTAAGCATAATCTTGAATGAAAAAAATGAATATTTGATGAATTGCCTGACTTTCAGGATTCAAAAATGCCTGAACATAATAGAAAATTTCACATTCAAGATCCAAGATAAATATAAAGTATACATCAAAGACTAATTACAAGGCACTCAATAAGGACAGACTATTTACTTTTTATATGAGGAAATCTAAATCTTATGTCTAAGATTGTTATTAGCAATTGGGTAGCTTGAAAGAAAGACTGGGGTAGACCTGAGTATGATGTGATTCTAAAAAGTAAAACCATTTAGGAAAAGGTAAAAAGAATAATTATACACATGAGGTGCAAGAGGAATTAGATGGGGGAGCAGACCTAGTAATTCTGTAATCTTACTTTCCTGGATTAGACCAGGAGAATATTATACATGATTACAGACCCACGGTATCTGTGATGACAAATTTTGATAGGCTTGGCTCTTCTCAGCAATGCAAGGTTCTAAGACATCTCTGAAAGACTCATGATGGAGAAAGCTATCCATATCCAGGGAAAGAATTATGGAGTCTGAATGCTGATTGAAGCAAACTATTTGCTCTCTCTCTCTCTCTCTCTCTCTCTCTCTCTCTCTCTCTCTTTCTCTCATTTTCTTTCTTCTTTCTCATAGTTCATTGCACTGGTTATACTTCTTCTTTACAAAGTTGAAAATAAGTTCAACATGAAGGTTTATGTAGAACCTATATCAGATTGCATGCCATCAGGAGGGGTAGGGGGGAGGAGAGGGAGGAGGAGAAAATTTGGAACTTAAAAACTGGTGGAACTGAGTGTTGTAAACTAAAAATAAAAAGGGAATGGGTTAGAGAGGGAATAATACATATATAATTGGAAGGGTAGAAAAGTCTTCTAAATCCAGAAAGAAATAAAAGGCTAAAGGGATAAGTAGTGGGGAAAGGATAAAGAAGAGATTTTTAGAGGGAACATTACTCACATCAGATCTGGGTATCTATCTATCTGAAAAAAAGTACTCTAAATTTATAAAGAAATAGGAGGGTGAAGGAATAGGAAAAGGTGGGGTATAAAAGGGTGTCTAGATTGATGGGGATTGGATAAAGAGGTAATATATATATATTTATGGAAGGCTATAAGAGTCTTCTAAATTCAGATAGAAACAAGAGGATAAGGGGAAAGGGTGGGGAGAGAGGAAAAGGGAGGGATCTTTGGAGAGGAGTAGGGTAAATAATAGGAGGGCAAAGTAACAGTTGAAGTAAAGCAGAGGAGTCATAAGGGATAGGAAATAAGAAATACACACAAACACAAAATAAAGATCCAGGAGTAGAATTTATTAGGGAAAAAACTGGGGTAGTAATCATGATCTCAAACACAGTTAAAGCTAAAAAACGTTTAATTGAAAGAGAGAAGTAGGGAAACGATACTGGATATCAGCCACATTGATCAACATGTTTTAGACTATTTAAAATAATTAGACAGTATAAGGTTGCAATATTGCTGTGGTGTAGGAAATGATGAGTTGATGGACTTAGAAAAATAAGGAATGATTTGGACTTATGAAGGAAGATGTTCTAGAGGGCAAACAAGTATATTGTGATCTTAAATAGATGCATATGAATATATATGTCTATATATGAGTATGGTTATAGATATCTAAGCATGTGTATGTATGTGCATATGCATGTGTGCATGTATGCATGTTTGTGTGTATATATGTGTACATACTTATATATACATATGCACACATATGTGTATGTGTGTGTATACACACATACACAGCAGAGAACAAAAGAAAACTCACAAGGAAGTAAATATGGACAGCTCTGAACACAAAGTGTAGTGTTTATTATATAGGCTTTCTTGAAATTGAAATTTATTTCTGTATATTTTAAATCCTCTCTTACATTCTGCCATGCACATAACAATGCTTTTTTCTTTTCTTATTTTGTATTTAAGCTTTAGTATTTAAGTTTCTAATGTTTCTTTTCTGTTCTTATTGTATATTTATTTAAGTTGTAGTATTTAAATTTAAAATAAATTAATGAAAAAGAGATGTAGTATAAATATTGGGAAAATAAATGAGGCAATACAAGAAAATTATCAAAAGAGAATCAACAGGGGCAGCTAGGTGGAGCAGTCAGTAGACTATTGGCCCTAGAGTCAGGAGGACTTGAGTTCAAATCTGGCCTCAGACACTTGACACACTAGTTGTGTGACCTTGGGCCCTGCCTTCTCCCTCCGAAAAAAAACAACAACAACAACAATGACAACAACAAAAAGAGGATTAACAGCTTGGTAAGAGACAAAAAAATCCTGAGGAAAATAACACCTTAACAAAGAGAATTGGTCAAATGACAAAAGAGACACAAAAGTCCACTGAAAAGAATGCCTTAAAAAAATAAAATTGGCCAAATGGAAAAAGAGGTACAAAAGCTCAATGAAGGAAATAATTCTTTAAAAATTAGAACTGGTCAAATAGAAAGTAATGACTCAATGAGACATCAAGAAACAATAAAACAAAGTAAAAAATGAAAAAAAAAATAGAAGAAAACGTGAGATATCTCTTGGAAAAGCAACTGACATGGAAAACAGATTGAGAAGAGATAACTGAAGACTGATTGGACTACCTGAAAGCTGCGATCAAAAAAAAAAAAAAGAACCTAGACATCATCTTTCAAGAAATTATCAAGGAAAACTGCCCTGATATTCTAGAAGCAGTGGGGAAAACTGAAATTGAATGAAACCAGCAACCACTTTGTGAAAGTGATCCCAAAATGAAAACTCCCAGCCAAATTCCAAAGCTGCCCCTGCCTCTGCCCCAAATCAAGGAGAAAATACTGTGTATAGCCAAAATGAAAAAAATAATTAAATATTGTGAAGCTACAGTCAGGATCACATGAGACTTAGCAGCTTCCACACAAAAGGACTGGAGGACTTGGAATATGATATTCCAGAAGGCAAAGAAACTAGGATTAAAACCAAGAAGAACCTGCCCAGCAATAAATGAGTATAATTCTGCAAGGCAACAAATGTATATTTAATGAAATAGAAGACTTTCAAGAATTCCTGACAGAAACACCAGAGCTGAATAAAAAATTTGACTTTCAAATGCAAGACTCAAGAGAAGTATAAAAAGGTAAACACGAAAAAGAAATAAGGGATTCAAAGAGAGATTAATAAAATTGAAAGCAAACTTTTGAGCTAATAAATAAAACTAGAGGATCTTTTTATGAAAAAAATAATAAAATAGATAACCATTGGTTAATTTGATTTAAAAAAGAAAAGAAAACCAAATCATCAATATCAAAATTGAATAGGGTAAATTCATCTCCAATGCAGATGAAATTAAAGCAATTATTAGGAGCTATTTTGCCCAATTATATTCCAATAAATTTGACAACCTAATGAAACAGATGAAATTTATAAAAATATAAACTTCCTAGATAAACAGAAGAGGAAATAGCATACTTAAATAACCTTATCTTAGAAAAAGAAACTGAACAAACTATTAATGAGCTCCCTAAGAAAAAATCCCCAGGATCAGAATGATTCACACATGAATTCAATCAATCATTTAAAGAACAATTAATTCCAATACATAAACTATTTGGAATATTAGGCAAAAAAATAACAGGCAAAAAATCCTACCAAATTCCTTTTACAATACAAATATTCCTAAGCCAGGAAAAGTAAAAAGAGAGAAAGAAAATTATACAGTAATTTCATTAATGAATATTGATGGAAAAAATATTAAATGAACAAGAGCAAGGAGATTACAGCAATATGTCAAAAGAATCATATACTATGGGGATCCATCTATGTGTTGCATGCAGCCACCAGGCCCAAAAAGTGACTGCTGGAGGTTGGCAGGTGGCCTTTGTGACCTTACCATGGCCATGGATGGGGCTGTGCTCACCAGGCTGTTCATTCTGGATCCTTATTCTAGCGCCTCGTGGGCCCCGATGATGACAAGATTCTTTCTGAGTAGTTCTTTGAGAGCGAATTCTAGTCAAGGACAATCTGAACTAAGCAAGCAAACACTAAGAAGCCCAAGTCATCACAAGGACAGTTTGATGCTCCAGAAGATTCCAATTTAGAACAGGAGCCACTAGAAAAATTTCTGGGTGATATCAATCCTCTTACAAAGGAAAAGGGTGGCCCCAAAGGCTCTGAACCTACTCAATATGGAGGTTGGGAATGGAAAGGACGTTGTGTGGATTTTTAGTGGTCCAGCTCTTGACAAACTGGTCTCTTCCTCTGAATGTAATATATTAAATTTAAGTTCTACATGTTTAATTTCTTTGTGTTCCTTTTTTTTTAACTAACAAATTGTCTGATTTGAAGAATGTCAATCCAGAAAAGATTAAGTTTTGCAAGTATTTCTGCATTAGCACATTTGTTATTACAAATTTGTTAATGAAGAGATGATGTTCAGGACTGCCTGTCACTTTATCATTTAAATTAAAATTGCTTATATAATAAGTTTTATAATTTAATTTTTTATGGGGCTAAAGTGGTTGATTGTTTGACAGGTCTTACTGGAACATAAAATGTCATAAATCCCCAGATATATGTTTCTGGGTCTAGTCTCTAGTCTTCCTAGCTGAAAGATTTGGAAACAAGTACTTGAAGCGCCACAATTGAGATCTTAAGAAATAATTATGTAACTTATGCAAAATAATCCTTTTCAGTTCCACTAATTGAGAATTTGTGATAATTTGAACAAGTAAATTAGACTATGCCATTATCATCTGCAAAGAAAGGTATTGCCAAGCAAACAATAGCATAACCAGCATTTCAGTTAAGCAAATCCTTATTGAATACCTTCTCTTTACCTGACACTGTGCTAGATTGGGAGAGGGGAAAATAACAAAAGGAAAAAGAGGCCTAGACCCTGGCCTTCAGGAGCATATGGTATACTTGGGGAAATGATAGTACTGTTTTCCAAATTGTGGGCTGTACCACATTGGTAGGAGACAAGTCTTCTGTCTGTGGGGTCAGGGAATGTTGAAGCAGTAACCAAGATTATTGGGTGTTTTTAAATATAATTCTTGGATGAATAGATCCTTTTATTGAATTGGAAAAAAGTTCAAATCAAAATCGGCATGTGAAACTAGCATAAAATTCTGGATAATTGGTGAGGCAGTGTGCCCTAACATAGGTGACATGCAGGGAATAGGTAGTCACATGGAGAAAGGACCTGGTCCTTACACCAGAGGGAGGGGTTGGGTACTTTTATCCCCCAATGCTGCTTGAATGCTCCCTACCAGCCCTTCTTATGGCAGATGGGACTGGAGGAGGCCAGCTAATTGGCATTTGGACCATAAGTACAGCCCTTCCCTCTGGTGAAGGTTCCTAATCTTTTAACAATGAATTCAGTTCATCGATTATTTTATATTTTATCTTACTTTTACTTTATGTGTAAGTTTTGGGATTTTTTGTTATAAAATTGTGATAAATACTTAATTTTACTTGAATAAAATGCAAGCTGAGAAAAAAAGAAAGAATCATACACTATGACAAGGTGGGATCTACACCCAAAATGAAAGGCTCTTTCAAAATTAGGGATATGCTATTAGTATAATTGGCCATACTAATAACAAAAACAACAAAAATGTGATTATCTCAATCAATGAAGAAAAAGCTTTTGACAAAATAAACATTCATTTCCATTAAAAAACATTAGAAGGTATCATTATAAATGGAACTTTCCTTAAACTGATAAGTGACATCTATCTAAAGCCATCAGCTGGCATTATTTGTAATGGGAATAAGCTAGAATTGGGAATTATCCAATAAGATAATGGATGAACCAAAGATACCCATCTTCAGCACTATTCAAATTAACAAAATTATTACTCTTTGCAGATGATATGATGGTATACTTAGAGAATCCCGGAGTACCAACTAAAAACTATTTGAAATAATTAACAACTTAAGCAAAGCTGTGGGATATAAAACAAACCCACAGAAATCATCATTTCTATATATTACCAACAAAGTCCAGCAGCAAGGGATAGAAAGAGAAATTCCATTGAAAATAACTGCAGACAATAGAAAATATGTGGGGGTTTACATGCCAAGATAAACTCTGGAACTCTATGAACACAATCATAAGACACTTCACACAAATAAAGAGATATCTCCACTTCAAATGTTCATGCTATTTATGCCTAGCCTGTAGTAGAGTATTCTGAGCTCATCTTGGTCTAATCAGATGCAGTCAAACACACTGTACTTTGACTCTAACATAGTGATGTCATTTTGGTCCTCTTCTAGAAAAAAAGGACAACACGCATCCCAAAATAAGGTCAAAATGGCTATATGATTTAGATATAATGGGTGATATCATAAGTATTTTAGGTGAGCATGAATAATTTATCTATTAGATCTATGGATAAGGGAGGAATTTATAACCAAACAATAGAGAATATTATGATATATAAAATGCAAAATACAAAATTTTGATTACATTAGGGTTTTTTTGGTATAAAAAAGTCACTGCAGCCAAGATGAGAAGGAAAACAGGAAATGCAGAAAAATTTATAGCAAGTTTCTCTGATAAAGGCCTCATTTTTCAAATGTATAGGGAAATGAGTCAAATTTATAAGAATATGAGTCATTCCTCAATTGATAAATGGTTAAAACATATGAAGAGGCAATTTTTAGAAGGCAAAATCAAAGCTATCTATAGTCATATGAAAAAAAATGTTCTAAATGATTGTTGACTAGAGAAATGCAAATTAAAACAACTCTGAGGTACCACCTCACATGTATCAGACTGACTAAAATGACAGAAAAGGAAAATGATAAATGTTGGAAGGGATGTGGAAAAATTGGCACACTACTACATTGTTGGTGGAGTTGTGAACTGGAGAACAATTTGGAACTATGCCTAAATGTTTATAGAACTGTGAATACCCTTTAACCCTGCAATATCTCTACCAGGTCTACATCACAAAGACATCAAAGGAAGAGGAAAAGGACATATATGTTCAAAAATATTTATAGCAGCTCTTTTTGTGGTAGCAAAGATTGGAAATTGAGGGAATGCCCATTAATCAGGGAATGGCTGAGCAAGTTGTGGTATATGACTGTGATGGAATCCTATTGTGCTATAAGAAATAACAAGCAGGATGCTATCAGAAAAAACCCGGGAAGACTTATATGAACTGATGCAAAATGAAATGAGCAGAACCAGGAGGATATTGTACACAGTAACAGCAATATTATACAATGATCAACTATGAATGGCTTAGCTATTCTCAGCACTAAAATGATCATAGAGAATTCCAAAGAACTTATGATGAAACTGCTGTCCAGTTCCAGAGAAAAAACTGCGGGGGTCTGAATGAAGATTGAATTATATATTTTAACCTTATCTTTATTTTTCCTGGTTTCTGTTTCCTTTGCAACATGACTAATATGGAAATATGTTTTGCATGACTTCACATACACACACACACACACACACACACACACACACACACACACACACACATATATATATACATCTATAATCATATCAAATTTCTTATCTTCTAAAGGATGGTAAGCAAAATAAAAGAGAATTTGGAATTCAAAATTAAAAAAAATTAAAAACTTTTTTACATGTAATTGAGTAAAAATAAAATAGACAAAAATATTATTCCAAAGTTTTAAAACTGGATTCTTAGGAGTACAACTGATAGAAATATAGAAGTTAACAAAAATTATTCTGTTTTAGATTGAAGACTGAATTCAGAATTGAACAAATTAAGTATAACATGTGACAGTAAGTTGTCCCAGTAGAAATAATAAATTTTTAATAGTTATTCCATGTTTAAAAATATTAATCCTAGGTCTCATTAACTATGATGCACATACATACGCACAACTCAGAAATCAAGAAATTAGAAGAAGAAATGTCAAGAGATTTGTCTTAAAACTACATAGCATCTTTAATTTATAGCATTATTCAGTAGCATTTCTAATATTCATTTAGCTCAGGAAGTGAGTAGGGTAGAAATCTTACTCACAGTCATATAATCAACTTAAATTAGGTAGCCTATCAGAATTGATGGCACTGAGAGGAATAGATAAATGTGACTTCTGTTTCAGATTCCTACTTAGACAGCTAGAGTGGTGAGCTAAGGAGCAGCTTTTTTCATACATAGGAGCCACAGCTTGAGAGAAGTAAGAAGAAAAGATGAACTTTAGGTACATCTCTAATATATTCTAGGCTTTTCTTCTCAGTGAGCTTGGAGAGTGGGATTTCTCTTGAGTATCCCTCACAGTTTCAATAAAGAAGCTCTTTACTGCCCCACTTGGTATCTAGGTAGGGGTATAGGATAGAGATAATATTGGTCCTCCCCTTTCCCTGAAATCAGTCCTATTTGTTTTCTAACCTTCACTTGAACTATTGAGCTACTCAGGACGTATGCAAGACAATTGTCCTTTCTATGTTGGAAATAACCATTACACTAAATTGCTCTACCCTCAAGAATTCATCCCTCACTTTGGAAACACGTTCATCCATACTAGAGGTCTGCTGTTCTTTAGCCGTGAGTTTCAATAGCCACTGGCCCAGATAGATCACTATGCAAATTCCAAAATAACCTTAAAATATGTCAATTTTCAGATTAAAACTGGCATGATGACAAAAAAGGTTTATGTGTGTTTTTGGCTCTGTGCCTAGAGGAAATCTTTCATCAATGACATATTAGAACAGTGGACATTTTTCTACCACTGATGTGGGAAGAATAGAATGGATTTATTCCTAATGCATGAATCAATTCTCTTTACCAATTAGCTTTGTATAAAAAAAGCAATCTGTTATAAGCAATCAATTTGTCTTTTATTTTAGTTTGTCATCTTTCTCTCTCCTTCTCTCTTTTTTTTCCTCATTCTGAAACATCTGTCCACACCTTACTTAAATAATGGCTATCTAGTATGACACACAACATGGCCAATTTATAGTTTGAAGGTCAGAGATAGGAGTGTCTCTTGGGAGGAAAGTTATAAGGCAACATATTGTAGTGGAACGAATATTGGACTTCACATAAGGAAATTTGGGTTCCATTCCTAGTCTTGTCATATCACTTAACCTTTTTGAGCCTGGGTTTCCCAAATGATTCAAAATGGAAGGAAGATTAGAGGATTGCTCAGTTGCTTCCACTTCAAAAATTCTGTGATATAATAATATACATGTGTAAAATGATGGAAAGATGTTATTTTATAAGGGAAATGACCAATGTCATAGAAAGAATACCTGATTGTCCACACTACAACTGTCTTACCATTAAGTACTTGTGTAATATTGGACAAATTTCACCTTTGTTGCCTCATTAAACCTCAGTTTTCTCTTCTTTAAAATGAAGATGTCTTCTGTGCCTAACTTATGGGATTACTACGAGGTTGGAATGAGATAACACATATGAAATCATTTTGTAAACTCTAAAGCTCTGAATAAGTGCTTCAGTCAATCAGTCAAAAAACGTAAGTGTCAACTATATACCAGGCACTGCACTAAACTCTGAGAATACAAAAAGAGGCAAAACACTGTCCTTATCCTCAAGGAACACACAGTCTAATGAGGGAGACACATTTGAACAGAAATATATAAACTTAACCATATATAGGATAAATAAAAAAAATACAAAGGGAAAGCATTAGAATTAAGAAGACTTGGGAAAGGAGTTGAATAGGGAGAGCATTCTAGGCATGGGAAACAGTAAGAGAAAATGCCCAGAGCCAAGAAATGGAGTGTCTTGATCATTGAATTGCAAGGAGGCCTGTGTCACTTGATCAAAGAGTACATGGAGGGGAATAAAGTGTAAGTAGTATCGAAAGGTAAGAGAGAGCTTGATTGTGAAGGACTTTCAATGCAAAGTAGAGGATTCTGTATTGATCCTATTAGTAAAAGGGAGCCACTGAAGTTTACTGAATAGGGGGTGACATGGTCAGACCTACATTTTAGGAAAATCCCTTTGGTGTCTGAATGGAGGCTGTATTGGAATGAGGCAAGACTTCAGGCAGGCTGATATACTGACAGGCTATTGTAATGGTATAGGCATGAGATGATGAGAGCCTGCACCAGGGTGGCGGCAGTGTCAGAGGAGAGAAGGGGGCATTTTTAAGAGATGTCGTAGAGGTGAAATTGACCATCATTGGCAAGAGATTGGATACATGATTATTATTAACTTTTTATAGATTTATTAAGATGGCAATTCATAAAAGCCAAAGAAAAAGTAAGTAATATTGAAACAAAAATAAAACCCCACACTCTGTACTTGACTCTGCTTCTGTTTTTACCTTATGAAGAAAAAATATTTCAGCTTTAGTGAGGTTTTATGGCTTCGAATTAAGGTCCTTGGAGAACATGCATTTAAAAGATTTATGAAACTTAGGCAATTAATTTGTCCTGAAGAACTGAGCCTGAGATAAATTCTCATGTGACATATATGTATATACATGTATATGCACATATGTACATGTCTGTGTATATATACATACACATACATACATAGTGGGATATATAAATGGCACTTGTTGAATAGGAATAGAAAATCAAAATTATGTAGAAAAACTCTAGCCAAAAGATTATTTACTTAAGGGAGGAATTCAGTTAAAATTAATCAGATAATCTGCTCTAGAATAGAACATATCAGAAAATTCATATATATATATATATAAAACCCTAGAAATTTAAGGAATTAAATGTTTTCAGTCAATGAGAATTTATTGTATACTGTGGTAATCAAAGTTATTTGGAGGAGAGGGAGAAGTACAAGAAAGAGAAGACACATTTACCTCCTTCAACTACATTATGTAATACAACTTCTGAAGCATTCCAAAAGAATGGAAAATCTGAGCCTTTACTGAATGTCTGGTAGAGGATATTGACACACATAAACACTTGGAACACAAAGATATGAATTTATTCACAAATAATTTCATATGAATGAAGAAAAGAACAGGGTGGGAAATTGTTTTAAGGTAGTGCTTTTTTCCCCTATGAATACACATACATATATACATACATATATACACACACATACATACACACATTATATATATGAAAAATAATGATAGCAGTTGTGACATTGAATAGTATATCTATTCTTAAATTTCTAAATTTTAATTAATAAGATCATACATTCTGCCCTATATCATGTCTTCATATAGTCATAAGCTGAGCATATAGGCATTTCATAGTTATATGACAGGATGTTTTTCCATTCATTTACTCTTTTTTTTTTCTGAAGTCAAGATCCAATCAACTGTGCAATTTCTCTGAGAAGGGCTGTGTCAATCTACTTACTGTGGCCTCACCTCCTATCCCAGTAATGTTTGGGACCAAAGTGCTCCTCCTTGACCACTATTCCCCTTTGCATATTATGTAACCTGCACATTATAACCACTATTAAATTCCTTGAGTACATAGATCTAGTAAGCTCTTTGAGATCAGACATATTTCTTCTTTTTTTGATTTGCACAGTGTTTGACATACAGCAAGAATTTGTAAGTGCTTTTTAATGCATTCTTTGGTCCTATAAAGGTAGAGAGGAATTATTTGATTTATTTGAACAAAATTTCTGCTCCCTCTCAAATACTTTTCCCCATATGCCCTTCCCAAAGGAGAAAATAGACACGAATCTCTTTTCATTTTTCTCACTGTTGATGTTGTTCTTGTCACCAGTCTACATAAATATCTAAGATGTTTAGGGATTAGCTTGATACCCTCTGGGGGCAAAGGGTCCATTATAGTCCAGTAAGTGTCCTGGGAAAACTGGAAGATGAATCTTTCCTTGCTTTCTAACCTGAAAGCATGACTTTCACTATAGATATGTGCATTTAATCTAGGAGGCATCTATCATAGACTTCTGGATGGTCTCCCTGCCTCAAATCTCTCCCTGCTGCAGTCTGTTCTCCATTAAGATTTCAAAGTGATTTTTTGAATTTCCTGACTAGATTACCCCTTTATTCAGTCAGCTCCAGTGACTTCTGTTGCCTCCCGGATCAAACAGAAAATCTTGCAGTTTTAAAAGCCACATGCAACCTGGCTCCTTCCTATCTTTCCAATTGTCTTACATCTTACTTGTATCTACATACTCTGTGATCTAGTAACACTGGCTTCCTTGATGTTCTTCACATAAGACAATCTATCTCTTGCATCCATGTACTTTCTCTGGCTGTCCTTTATACCTAGAATTCTTTTCATCTTTGACTCTGCTTCTTGTTTTTCCTGGCTTCCTTCAAGTTTCAAATAAAATCCCACCTGTAAAAAACCTTTCTTAATGGTAGCATCTTCCTTTTGACTTTATCTCCAATTTACCCTGTATATGTCTTGTTGGCATATGATTTTGTTTGCATACTGTTTGGGACTATTTTTTAAAATATTTCTTTTTATCCCCATCATTGCTTTATACATAGTAGTAAGATTCATTGTTGACCTACTGATTTGTCGTAACAATGTATCTCTGAAATGTATCTCTGTAGCAAACCCAGTAGTCTTTAGCAACTGAGAATACTTCTTGATTTTGTTATAAATGAGGAATTTATTTAATTTCTACAATATCAGTTCATGTTTTCCATAAACTCTGTGTGTGTATGTTTGTAAAGTTAACATTGAGTAGTTGGAATGTGTTGGTGAAAGTAAATAGAATTTTCATTAAGGAAAGAATGAGTCCAAAGTCTAAGTTCTTTAAAGAGAAAACTAAATTTTCTGCAATTATTATGTACACAACAAATGAGAAATAGAACAAGCCAATCAGAATCCAGACAGTTGAAACTCAAAGCCAATTCCAGTTGGAACAATCTTAAAGTATTTTGACTGCCTTGTCAAATTTTATCTTTGTATCTTTATAGATGGCACTTACATGATGTTTGAATTGAATTTCAGAGAATGATGAAGGCCATCTATTTGTGGGAATATATGTGGGAAACCCCTTGATAGATAAAGAAATTCTATCTACATGAATGTAGGGGGATGATTTTCCTGTTTCTGGTAAATACATCTCTTCACTTTATTTCTCCTCATTAATCTTCTGATATCTGGGTATTGACTGCTTCACTGGTTGCTAGAAAAACCTAAAGATGGTGAACTCAGGGAAAGAGGATTGGTAAATTTTAAACTCTTTTTTTGTGCTAAGATTTTACAGCTTCTACTATATATTGAAGTAAAATAGAAAATTAAAATGTCATTTTTTTTGGTAGCAGTGGTGGTAGTGATGATAGTGACTACAGCTGGCATTTTTAGAGCATTTTAGGGTTTGTAAAGCATTTTACTTATATCATTTGAGTGTCACAACAATCCTATGAGGGAGGTGATACTATTATCCTCATGAGGATAGGTGTAATTTGAGAAGTTGTAATTTGCCCAGAGTCACATGGTAAATATCTGAGGCAGAATTTGAATTCAGGCCTTCCTGACTCCAACTCTAGTACTCTACCCACTATAGGCATTTAGCTTCTATGATGGTACTTGAAATTTAAATAATACTTAAAGGTTTTCAATGTGCTAAACATGCATGATTCCATTTGATCCATAACAACTCTATGAAGTAGGTACTTATTATATTTATTATATCATATTATATCATATCATATTATATTATATTATATTATATTATATTATATTATATTATATTATATTATATTATATTATATTATATTACATTATATTATATTATATTATATCATATTATGTTATAAATTGATTTTTCATCATCACTCTACTAGTGTCAGAGGCATAGTTTGAATTCCAGTCTTCCTTCTTTTAAGTTCAACACTATAGTACTACACCATTCCATCTTTCAATAAAAAATTATGGCATACTAAATAAGTATATTTATATCATCATATTTTAAATATAACTTTACATTCATAGATTTTAAACAATGGCATCTATTCCATTCTAGCATTCTTTTCAAATTAAAATTTAGCTTTTTAAAAGTTTAATGACCTGCCTCAAAACCTGTTGCTTCTTTGTCTTTGGAGGCTGGACTATTACTTGCTGGGTATGCTATAGTGTCTTGGATTGGTTGGACTGTATCGACACTAATGTATGTTGAACTCTCAAATTTTGTAAATCTAGATTATTGCTTTGTCTTTACCACACTCTATATTTCTCTTGATCATAATGAATTCCACCGCTTTGCTATTATTTGTTTATTTAGTTGTTGTTCAGTTGTGTCCCACTCTTCATGACCCATTCTTAGGATTTTCTTGGCAAAGACACTAGAGTGGTTTGCTATTTCCTTCTCGTGCTCATTTTACAGATGAGGAAACTGAGGCAAACAGGGTTAAGTTGGTTACACAGCTAGTAAGTGTTTGAGGCCAAGTTTGAACTCAGTCCTTCCTGACTTCATGCCTAGCACTCTATCCACTGGGCCATCAAGCTGCCATTGCTATTATTAGAATGAAACAAACTTGAGAGCAGGGATTGCATTACTTGGAATGAGCACAGTTCCTTATACATACAACCAGGACTTGAACCCATAATTTCCTCACAGTAAGCTTGCTCCAGGATACTGTTTTGTCTTTTTCCTGGCAAAAAGTAGATAGTTCATATTTATTGACTGGCTCTTCATAAAAATGTCATATAAAACAAGAAAAATGTATATATCATCAACACATTTGATATAAATGAAGAAAGCATTACTAGAAAGTAGAAGTCTTACTGTCAAGATTTTTTCCTATGTACCTAAACAAAGGTTGTAAGTCAATATTTGCACAATATTTTTGAAAGATATACTCAAATCAATAAATACTTAATGTACAGTGCCATACAGTGTACAGTGTTTACACTCACCTGGGCAAAGAGCAATATTGCAAGGTTTATGATGAGTTTCAGGTCCCTCACATGGTCTTCCCCCATACTGGGGAGGTATACATGATCGTGTCCTAGTTCTTTGGCCTCGACCACATGTAAAGGAACACAAACTCCAGGGTGACCATTCCTCCCAAACTCCATGTACTGTAATAAAGTAAAAAGAATTTAACAAAAAAGAAGGCAATAAAGACAGTCAAATCAGAAAAAAAGATCAGAAAAATAAAAAATTTTATCTTTTCCCCTGAAACCACATTATCAACCTTCTTAATTATAACAAAAATAGGAAAAAAATTGGAAAAGTATTGCTTGTTGGAAAGTTATTATTTTTTTCTATATTTGAGTACACTGAATTTTAAGCTATAGTGTTATGTGTGGGGCATATGTATACATTTTTTTCACTAGGAAGATTTTCAGTGAACTTATTTCTGCTTTAAGGTAATTATCACAATAAAGCTAGCGGCATAATGATCATTTTTTACTAATCCACTCACAGTAAGTTAAACGACTTTTCACTTAGGATCCTAAATTAAGAGCCTTAATAGACTTCTGGGGTCATTTATAACACAGCTGTTCTCACTCCTAATGTGGAAACTGAGAATCAGAGAGGTTAAGACACTTGTCCAAAGGTCACACATAAATAACAGTACACTATACAGTACCGAAGTAATAAGTGACATCCTTAAAAGTTTTGCCATACATTAAAAAAAGATGAAAGAGAATCAGCTGTTTGGGAAAACTAGCTTTGCATTATTTCCTTACTTAATTTTTTTTTCTTTGAGGATAAATTAAATCAACATTTTAATGTATAAAAACTGAGAGCTTTTAAGAGGAATATTTTAAATATTGCAGGTACAAACCTTTTTTGAGTTTCTTAAACTTTCTTCTCACCAGATATTTTCACTACTATCAAATATTTTTCCTATAGCTCTTAATTTTGAATCATTTAATACCTTATTGACCTTATATTATCAATACTTAACACAATATATCATGACTTAAAGAGATTGGTTCCTTTACGACTGTGCTTAAATTACTACAAATAATAATTTATGCTGACTTTTTAATCCTTTTATTAAATGGCCCAATAGTATATCAACAGTAGCTACTCTTAAAAAAATCTTTCTCTCAATAAAAAAGAAGAGAAAGAAATCAGCAGGAAGAAGATAAAGAAATATCTGACTTAATTTACTGCTAGAACTTGGCTTCAAAACAATATTACATTACTAGAAATTCAAAACTCCATCAAATAAGCAGTGAAGGCAGCACGTCTCCACATTGTCAGTTAAAAAAGAAGTCACTCCTATTCATACAGGTCATCAGCAAAAGTTATCTTATTTTCCTCTCAAATAGTGATAACAGGAAATAAAAACACTTAGATAATAAAAATGGGTAAACACAGACAAGTTATACTAAGACCCCTACCTTTATATTACAAACATTATATTTACTAGATCCTCAGAATGTTAAAAAATGTTTTAAAAAATGACAGCCCACTGGAGATAGGGGTATAGGAGATTTGTGAAGAGAAAAAAAATCTGTTTCCTCTTTAAAACTAGACAGGGATGAGCAGTAACCTGAGGGAAGGTGAGGGCAGCAGGATGGAGGGCAAGAAAAAGGTGTACAAGTTATGAGAGTCATTACAAATAAAGAATTTGCCCAATTTGCCACTCTTAGGTCCACATCTATAAACTTTCTAATTTGTATGGTTTTGCATGTTTGTAATCATGGAAAAGAGAAATATTTGAAAATAATTTAAAAATAGTACTCTTAAATAATATAAAAATTATTATATGTTGGTTTATATATACATATTATACACATATACACATACAAACATATACACATACATATATATTATATGAACACATTTACATATGTTCTATGTATACATGGTTAATCTAGCTTTAGTGAATGTATATCAATTGTTGTTAAAAAATAGGGAAGGCCATAGGGCTCAGCCTTTAGAAATAGCAGATATCATTTAAAATGATAAATAGCAACTTTAAAAAATAAAATATGATTTAGGATGCATATTTTAAAATATTTTCTGAATATATTGATATTAAAAATTTCTTATTGAATAATATATCCTTTCTTCCTCCCCTGTAGTCAGCATTTCTCATTTCTGTTGAAATAGCTGGTTCAAGATTGCTGAGTAGTGTCATTAATTACACTGCTCTGTTATTTAATTTGCTAGTTTATACATTTTCTCTCCTTAAAAATACTTCAGTATTCAAAGCATCCCAGAAAAAGGAATTTACTAAGTGAATTCCAAATTGGCAGATTTTCATCTGCTAATCTTAAAATCTTTGATTAACTTTGATGGCTTATGAAACCTAATGCTTTTGAAAAATAAGTTAATGATTAATTTTTTTCTTGAGTCTTTATTTTTCATGGTGTGATTTCATGATTCTCCCATCAAAGAATCAAAGCATCAAAGAGAGTAAAATAATATTAACTTTTTTTAATTAGGAAGTTTTGATCTAATATTGAATATAAAATCCTTTTTCTTCTATAGAATCCTACTGATTTGCTATGGGAAATAATGTAGTGCAGATACTGTGCCACAATTTCACATACTTTGCAATTCATAGATGCTCATTGTAAATGGTTTCAGTATGGTGGAAGAGGAGGAAGAAGAGGAGGAGGAGGAGAGAAGAGAGAAAGAAAGGCAGGAAGGAAGGAAAGGAAGGCAGGGGGAGCGAGAGGGGAGGGGGAGAAAGAGAGAAAGAAAGAAAGAAAGAAAGAAAGAAGAAAGAAAGAAAGAAAGAAAGAAAGAAAGAAAGAAGAAAGAAAGAAAAGAAAGAAAGAAAGAAACCGTCCTAATTCTAAATCTTAAAAATGTCTGGCACATTTAATCAATGCACAGGTAAACAAATGGGACTTGGGGAAGCAATCTTTTTGGAGCATGATCTATCTGTTTTGGCTGTAGAAACTGACCAGATTGACCATGTAATTGTAAAACCCCTCTGCTTGACTTTTTACTGTATATTAATACAGTGAACAAAAAGCTATATTATTAGAAGGTTTTGAAGCCAGTATAAATAGTGCAGCTTCTTAATTCTGTGGTTTCAAATTTTATAAAACAATTTTCAATGATATTTTCTTATAAAATTATTATCTCAAAGGAGAAAATGTAGGATACAACATATGCTCCTTTTGAGTAAGTATTGTTTCAGTCCTCGTATTTAAATCTCCAGTGCCTAACAGAACACTTGTCACATAATAAGTGCTTAATAAATAAATGTTAATTGGTTGCTCAAAAAAATATAAACTGGATATGATGCTGATGGGAGAAAATTAACTATACTTTAGTCTATGTAAAACTTTCCAAAGGGTAATAAAAAAATGTGAATGAGTACCATAAAATTACAAATCAGAAAACAATGATGTCTAAAACTGGTTACATAGCTTTTCACTTTCTTTGTTGTAAAATTATTTTCTATGGATCACTCAAAATTTATAATTACCTATTCAAAAGTACAAACTGGGAAAAAGAGAAGTTAGATTTCCTAGAATCTTAAAATGGTAGGGAAGTCTGAGATCACTATAAGGCAAGGGTCAAAGGACTACAATTAGTGAATAGCATAGCCAGGGCTCCAACCCATCTTTTGTGACTTAAGGTCTAGTAATTTTTCTCCTCTACCAGATGGCCCATGAAGAAAGAATTATATGATTTAGCTAAGGTAATCTGTAAAGTGAAACCTGAAAGTGAAAATGTTTCATTTTCCATCATTCCCCTTGGCAATGTAAATAACCTCTAGCATCACCATTTCATAATGTGAAACAAGGAATGGTTAACTCTCTAGTCTGACTTTGTACAATTTTATGTTATTTCTTTAAATGCAAACATATTTAGGATAGACACAATTTAACTAATCAGGTAATGGTTTTTAGCTCTTTTATCTCATTGCAAATGTGATATTTGAGTACAGAAAAAATTATACCATTTCAGGCAACATTTAAATGGAAGAATTCATTTGGAATCATTGCTTTCATTAAAAATTAGCTTGAAAGGAAAGCATACATAATGAGTTTGGAAAATATCAAAACAAAATAAATAACACATGAAATATTTCATAACAACCATGCAACATTTATGTAAATATGTTAAAACACCATTTGAAAGCATCACCTATGAGAATATTAGCATATTTATTCTTAATATGGAAATAAATCAAATTACTGTATTACAAAATGTTGATAAAGCAAAAGAAGGAAAAACTCAAATCTGCTTTTTCATTATCTTCAATTCTATTTTTCTGTATCATTATGAAGTAAAGATGCATTCCCTAATATCAATATCACATACTAAAACTTATAACAACAAATAAAATGGACACAACTGTTTGGAGAAAACTGTCATCAGCCAATATAAAGGGATACAGTTTAAGAAAATGAGTTAAAATTTCTGTCATGTAGACTACTCTTCAGTTTTCTCTTTTATTCTAGTGATATAATGAAGTGAAAGTAAGGATGAATGGAAGATGGAGAAATGTATTCTCAAATCCTCTGACAGATTTTCTCCTTTGCCTAGAGGAAGGACAGAATCACATAACTTTTGGTTGAAATATATAAACATGCACACATGTAAAATTGGCTGGAAAGAAAAACCTGACCAAAGTGTCTTCCAGTCCAACCTTTATTCCTACTCATAGCCATTTGAGGATAATAACCTGGGTCTCAGCCCAAGTTTAAAGAAAGAAACTGACATTCTTTCAAAAAACCATGTTCTGAAGAACTCTTTGCTTGTAAATCCTCTAGCCTTTATTGATTTAATACTTTTATCTCTCAAGTTGCTAACTCACAATTTTTTCTTATCCTTAGAAATTAATTTGATTTGGCTAATGGATTAGGGTTCAAGTAAGAACCAACTTTAAATACAGGCAGAGTACTTCCTCACCTGTAGAGTGAGATTAGTGAAGGGGATAAAAAGGGCTCTCTGTCCACAAATAATTCCACCACTGTATCTTTAACCCTTTTGATTGTCAATAAAGGGATAGGAACTGAATGTGATTTCTTTCTCTGTAATGTAGAGTCTCAGAGCATTTCCCAGAGCAATGAGATGTTAAATGCTTTGCCTAGAGTCACACATCCAGTATAAGAGGTGAGACTTAAAACCAAGTCTTCCTGGTTTCAATGCTAGCTTCCTAACTACTGTACCACAGTGTCTCATGCTGCCAATGCCTTTAGCATTGAAGGACAATGTTAAAATGCAGCCACCATTGGGAAAGCACCATTATTGTTCTTGCCTTATATCAAATGTGTTTAGTATTGTAACTAGTCAACAGACATGTACATTTTGATGATGAGAGTGGTGTGGGAGATGAGGGAGGCCTAGAATTTGGGATATTACCTGTAGTGTATAATATGGTGTAGTATACTAGGCAGTGAGACATCAACATGATGGTACTGGATACTTAAGCTGATGGGTGTCAAAATGAGGGATTGTACCAAGAAAGCCATTACAGCTCCCACAATTTTGCCTTGGGTTTGTCTTTGACTTATAGTTAACATTTAGCTGGCAAGGAATTCAATGAATTCTTTTTCTTTTTTAAATGTGATTTCATTAATGTAGGGAGGTGTCAGTGAGAAATCCCTTCTACTGATGCTCATCAGCCAGTAGTCTTCAACTTATATTCTTAGTGAGTTGACTGTGGCACTGAGAGATTAAATGACTTGTCCTTAGTCACATAGAAAACATGTGTCAGAGATAAGACTTGAACATAGATTTTCTTGCCTCTGAGGCCAGCTCTCTATCCAATACATCCTGCTGCTTTTCAGGAATCCCAAATACAGTTATACATTATTCTATAGCAGAGGATTGTTTATGTACAACACACACACACACACACACACACACACTTGAACTTAATAAAAGTGAGATTCCATAAATATTAACCACAAATTCGCTGTGTTTCACAAAGCATACACTACTAATTGCTCATTTTCAATTTTCTCAGTTTCTCAAATCTCTTCTATTCTTCTATGGAATTCTGGACCTTCTTTTCTATATTTTTCTGCATATTGATCTTATCCCATTCTCTGTATTCTTTCCAGTGTCATCTATGCTTCGTTCAATTTTTGCTCTAATTCCTCTTATCTTTCTTCCCTTAATGGTATCATTCCCTTTGTCCTTCACTTGTTCTTTCTGTTCTTTTAAAATTATATCAATTTCCTTTTGCCACTTTCTCTTTGTGTGCTTTTGTCTTATTCCCCTCCTATCCTTTATGTTCTATTTCTTTCCACATTCTACAGACTTTGTCAATGCTTTCTTGCACACTTGGCATTTTTTACTCTGCATATATCCTGTCTATATCTAGATATTTATTTGTCATCTTTTTAATTAGAATGTGATCTCCTTGAGGACAGGGATTATGTGTTTGTTTGTTTTTTGTATCTTCAGTCCTTGGGACAGTCCCTGGCATATAGCAAATTCCTATAGCATTTAATACATTCTCATTGATTAATTGTCTGACTGATTGGTTTCATTTGTTCTTTCCCATCTACTTCTTATCAATTCTTTCCCAGACCTTCTCCCCACCCTATCCTCTAATGTCTTATATAATCTCTTCTACTTACTGGTGAACGTATCTTGTTCTACTCAGCTGTGATTGTTTATCTTTCTACATAGCTTTGTTTCCTACTTGCAAGGTTGGTTCCTAGGATCAGGAGCTCCTTTGGGAACATCCATTCACTTAAGTGCCCCATATTTCTCTAGTATTCATTTCTACCTCTCTCTACTCAAAGGAAGAAACCCTAAGGGGCCTGAGATATAAAACCATAGGGGTGTCCCCAAGAAACCTACAAAACCAGAAAACTGTGACAGGCCATGTGTTTAGAGGGGGAGCAGGTAAAAATCCATGTTCCTCTGTGGACCCAAACCACTGCTGGTTGCCATAAAGCAACTCTTTATGGCATCAGTGCTGCTAGATCCTGGATTTATAGTTAGGATCTTTCCAGGCTATTCCACAGAGAATGAAATACAAACTGACAGCTACCAATATCAGAGAGGAGAGGAAAAGGGAGAGCAGCAGAAGGGAAGAGAAGAGAGGGAAAGAGGATGAGGGATGGAGAAAGACAAAGAGAGGGGGAAAGAGAAGGAAAAGGAATCAGGAGAAGGAGTGTGAAGGAGAGGAAAAGGGATAGAAGGAGAGGAAGAAAGAGAGAAGAAGAAGAAAGGGGAAGGAGGGAGGGAAAGAAGGAGGGAGGGAAGGAAAGAGGGAGTGGAGGAAAGAGAGGAGAAGAGACAGAAAGGAGAAGATTGAGGAAAAGAATTCTGTAATTGTATGAGTGCACCAGAAAATGCTGATTTGCAGGGAAATATTCAACATTTGCCTTAAGTAAGAAAGAGATGGTACTCTGTTTCATTTGGATGATATCATTTTCTGTTTTCTAAATGACTATCAAATGTCCAAAGCAATGGACAGTTCAAAAGAGGGCAGTCATTTCAAATTTTATATTAAACAGAAGTGTAAAATAGGGCCTCCAGCTCACAGACAGTAGCTGAGTATAGAGAACCAAATGTAATCATTGTACATATATAAGCATGGTCAAAGGAAGAGTTTGAGCTAAATAAAAAAAAGCCCTGAAAATTATTTTTTTTTACTTATAAAGTTATAATAACTCTTGTGGCAATTGTGGAAAATGCATGGCTCCAAAGGCTTGTCACTTGTCTTAAATAATGAAAATTTGTTTCATGTTCCCAGCATGTTAGTAAATTATGTTTTTCTTCTTCCTAAATCATTCAACAGAATATTTTTCCTCATCTTTTATTCCTGAAAAAAAACTTTATGGATAAACATCTAATTAAAAACATATACTCATATCTAGAACTAGCATTTGAAAAAAAATACTTGTATGGTTCTTTTGACTGCTATGAAAGCAGAAATAATCACATACATAATGAAATTTCCCAGATGAATAAGAATTACACTTATCCACTCTAATTAAAATGTCTATACTCAATTCATGTGAAAATAACCAAATGTTTCAAATGCTTAGCAAGACACAATTCAATAACATCCACAATTGTATTTGCTGCTAACACTACCTGGACAGAGGGCAGTGTTATTGCAAACCCTTGATTCTCTTAATGGGCCGCTGCAGTGTGTCCCGTAAGGTGATACACAAGCTCTGGTTCGCACCTGCGACCCTTGACCACAAGTAACTGAACATGAACTCCACTGGGACCACTCTTCCACACCAGATTCACCTGTACACAAGACAACAAATAAAAATGAATACTGCCTTGAGTAATAATATAAAACATTGTACGTAACTAAACATTGTGGCATGTAAGCATATTTGAAGGCAATATGACAATAAATAGTTGAAAGGGCCCATGGAAAAAAATGTTTAGTGAAACAATAAATTAAAAATTGGGATGCACAGAGAACTGATGCAAGAACTGACTTTGAGTCCAACCTTATAAGTAATGCTTCTTTTCACAAAACACCACTGCACTACAGACACTAAAAGAAAAAGAATTGGTCAACATTTTACGTAATGGAAGGCGAATTGGTTTTTATTCTCTGTCTCAAAATCTTTAAATAGATATGAATGGTACAGGGGGAGGGGAGCTGAATGCTATTTAAACATACTCTACTCTTTTAAAGTGAGGAATGAATTATATATCCATGCATTTCTACCTTGCCTTCATTGTAGATCCCCATTCCTAGCTCTTGGAATGTTCAAGCCATGGGTATTTTTGTCATATTAATTTGTGTTGTAGCACACTGAACAATTACTCTCATTGTATCCAAAAAGGTCCTAGAGTAGTACTACTTTGACATTTCAAAATGAAACTATTCATTCTATTGCAATTATTAATAAGGGAATTTTGACAACATGATGGTTTTCCCAGGGTCTAGACTAAATTAGTGACTCTAACTCAGAATGGATGAACTCTCCCAGTATTTGCATTATAATGCTAAAGAAAATGACAACAATGGGCTTTTATAAAATAAGGAAGGTCTGGAGCCGTTTCCCCACACCAAATAAATCACTTCTATAGCCTCAATGGTTTCCAAATTAATGAATTCAAGTTCTAAGGAAATTTAAAGTCTAAAATACTGAAGATCATTACAGTGGGCTCCTAATGCTCTCTTAGCCTAATATTCATAGTGGATATTATAAATTTGATCTCAAAACAAAATTTTCTTGGCCAGACATAAATACTATTTTCCTATCATTAACAAGTTATCAAGTTTTGACATTATCATAAACATTATTTCCATTACTTGCAGTGTTTGAGGAATGACTTAAGCATGCTTCTATTTTAAGTATTCCCACAGAGGTACTGATGATAATGAATTTTACATTTGGTATGTATCATACTAAATAGAGCATAAGGAGGGGTAGTCAGGTGAATGCATATAGAAATAAATTGGGCTAGTTTTTCATGGGTAATTCTCTTGTCTTGCTTGTAATAAATTGTATCCTACATCAGAATGTATGATCTAGAGTAATATTCTCCTTCAGTTTCTTTGTCCTAACAGAACATTTGATTCTGATTTTATACAAGGGACATATTAATTACTGATTACATTAGACTGTGAGATCCTTGAGAATAGAAATGTTTTGCCATTCTTTACATCCCTAGCATTTAGCTCAGTGGCTGGCACACAGTAGGCACTTAATAAATATTTATCAACTGGCTGAATAGTGCAAGTGACACTAAAAGTCAAAATTTTTCTTCTTAGGTATTCTTTACCATAAAAAACCTTATGCAGAATGTAAAATTTTAAACAGCAATGTTTCTCTGTTAGGTACTGAAGGGAAAATTTGTCAGGGTACAAATTTAGAGAAGATCTTAAAAAAATTGATCTTTAAAAAATTTTGAACCTATATGCAGGACCTATGTGCAGAAGCTATATTAAGAAAAGTGGCGATTTAGTGGGTTTTAGGAAGTTATCAATTAAATACTGGGATAGTACAATACAGATTTTATAAATTAAATAAACTGAGATAGCTTTTGTCCAAAATTGAAATTATTTTGTCTCAAGTAATGGTTCTAATTTTGCCCTGGCATGTAGGAAGTCAGAAATATTTGGTTTAATTGCACTTTCCAATGGTAACAGGTTTAGAACATTCAAGTACATATTGTATATTGGCAAATTAAGCATTGTAAGAAAACATTGATATTTTGTGAATATTAAACAATTACATGTTAACTCTCAGTTCATTTTTGCCAAAAAAAGTTTCAAAACTTGGGGATTAGTTCTGAATGATAATGCAAACTTTTCTTAATTCTGCTAAATGAGGTCTTAGAATGAGCAATCACTTGTCCATGGAAATTAGCACTGCCTTTCCTCTTTTTCCTCATCCCAAACTTTCAAATCAATTCATTGACAACAAATTTTCCTTCATTTGAGACCTTTTCTGATGACATGTATTCACTTTCAAACATGACTTTTTAATTTTAGACCAATGAAAGTGCGCCTATATAAATGGCAGCTTGCTGAAACGAATGCTTTGCTGGTAGAGGTACAGGCCAAATACTTCTTTTGCTTCTGTGCAGTTTGCTTCTGTTAATGTCTTGATTTTACAAGCCTGTGGAAAACAGCATAGCTCACTGGAAGATTGACAAAATTGAAATTCATTAGATGACTCATATGAGAGATTAAAAACATTTTGGATGGAATGTTTTAAGTAAAAAAGGACTATGTGTGATTTTCAATTTTTGATGCAAACTGCATTTTTTGAAAGGAAGAAGAAAAAATAATCATTGTGAGCATCTTTATAGCACTTCATGAGGTACAAAGCACTTCACAGACATCTATTTTCATCCTCACAACACCCCTGTGAGGTAGGTAGTAAAGGCATCTATTACCATTTTATTGATAAAGAAATGGAGACTTTGAGAAGTTAAGAAATGATTACTTGAAAAGTTTTTTCTTGGGTGATAGAGACCTTTAAAAGCAACTTGGACATTTCAGTTTGTTCATTCTATTGTGCATATGTGCATGTGTTTACATGAGCACATACATCTGTCTGTATACATATATGTTATAATATCTAGATTGTATGTTTGTGAAGAAAAATTCTTAAATGAAAATAAATTAACATTTGGTCTAGATGGTGCAATAAGACTAGTTGTATCTGAGCAAGGGAAAAGTCTTGATTTTACAATCTGATCATTTTGCCATCTAAACAATTGTTATCTATCTGCCCACAACCTGTTTGTCCATGGTCAATTAGATTACATGATACAACATATAGAAGTCTTATGCTTTAATAAGCATAGATTAGAAAATAATATAGAATAATCAGACTCTTAACCATGGCTATTTGATAAAGGATTTATTAACATTTGGAAATCTCTATGTTTTAAAGTATTGGTAAGTTCTTAAAGCCAACAAACAAAAATAATTGGAAACAGCTATCAATGCCAGTATTCCTTTTTAAAAATAAACTTAGAAACCTGATTTTAAATCCTGGTGTTGTTTTTTTTTTTTTTGAATTTTAAATGGCATGGCTCTTTAATATATTGAATGAGGTATTTTTTCTCAGTAAAGTAAAAAACTCTCATATTATCTAAAAGAAAATCCACGTCTATTTTAGTGTCATAAACTAAAAGTAACTTTTATAGCCAAATAGTAGGGATGAAATGTATCATTATCATGAACTATTTTTAAATATTAAAATCTGATTTAATTATTTAATTATTTTGGTAGGATAAGGGTCTAGACCTCTGATTTCATCAGGATAGTGAACTCCTGGAAATGTGAAAACTCTCTTCACTAACTTAGATCAACTATACCTCTGTAACTTCTAGTCTTAAAGAGTTACCTGAGGAAATGACAAACTAAGGCACTTTCCTATTGTTACACAGTAAATATCATAACTTTAACCCAGGCCTACTTCACTCTAAGATCAGTTCTCTATCCATCTATGCCAATATGTGCCCAAAAAATTAATCTATAGAACAGCAACCTCAATTCTTAACCCAACTTGACCAACTATTTAATTATGGTTATGACTTGTATGATAATAGATACCAGTTCCAAAAATTGGCTCAATGAATAGATTAACTATGCCAGCAACAATTCTTCATATTTATGAGGTGATAGATAATCTTATTGCATCATGAAGACCTTAGTATAATAAATATTTTTAAACTAAACACTTTCTAAGGAAGTTTCTTAAAATGTGCATACAAATCTGCAATGCAAGGTTTTCTGGTGACTCCTATAGATCTCTAAAGTTAAAAAAGAAAAAAAAATGTTTTTTTAAGTATTTCTGAAAAGTGTAAAATCTATTCTAGTACTTGGTTTTTCTACACTCTATATGGAGATTACAAAAATCATATCATAACCATTTCCATTATTATTTTATATTTATAGCTATCATATGTTCTCAAAATAACGTGAACAAAGGGAAAATATTCATGTCTCCAACCATTTCCTTTGCTTAAAACATAGGTAGAAGGGAATATGTAGTAATAAAACACTGTACAGGATGTCTAATTGTGTGACACTTACCTTTGTAAGATCCATACTAACTCCTATAATGCCTAAAGGAATGATAATTTCAGGAAAATGTAAATGAAAAATGATTATTAAAATATTTCCAGTAGACCTGATGGCTGCTTTTCACTTCATAGTTTTGCCAGTGGTGACTATTTCCTTCCCTCAAAAAAGAGCTTTATTCATAAAACAAAGCTTTGATTTTGAATGTTACTTTTATCTAATAGTAATTTTAGTTCATGAATATATATTCTGTTTATACTTCTTCTGTATCTTTATGCATCAGTCTGTTATATCCAATGATGAGTTCTCCAACATTAAGATTGTCAACTCTAGCACTCTAACAATTTTTTTCAGACATGTGGCAATAAAGCTGCTCATTATATTTTCAGAGATATGGATAAGAATGTGAGGAAATATTTTAAAATATTCTCATAATTCAATTTTTAAAATGCTTCATTAATTGTATAATCCAAGAGGTACAATATATTAGATATAGGATAGTGACTAGAAAGGAGCAATTAAATGAAAATATAGATATTAGTAAGTTTTTACTTTAAAAACCATAGTTATTTAGTTTTGGTTATCTGAATTCATAAAAAAGTTTTGATTAAAAGTTGGGTTTGTTAAGTTGTATGTACTGCTTATGCACTATAAGCAAATAAATTATGTGCATATGTATGTATGTATGTCTAAAGTATACTTATGTAAATTCTGATTTGCCCCAAATCAGTGCAAAAAACAGAAACAAAATGGGCAATTGTCATACGCCTGAGCATATGAGAACTGCACACTCAGGTTTCATGAATCCAATAAGTTCATCTCTTTTAAGGTGCTTTCTTCCTGACATTTGCCTGACACAAGGAAACATTCCCTATTAGCAGACAGATGAGTCAAGTGAATCTTTCCACCCTACCAACCAGATCATCTTTCAATGTAGTATTTCCCTTTTACTTGAATATTCTCCCCTGAAATTGTCCCTGAGATGATGGTGAGCACTCTGTGCCTTAGCCATTTCTTTAAACCCAATAGATGTCCCATGGTAAAGCTTCTCAAAGCCTACTGGGAAGAATGGCAAATTTTAGGATGTCTGGACATTTACACAAGTCCAGATAGACATTTCTTAATCCAAAACACAAATAGATTGCTTTGTATTGTTATCAGTGCCCATAAGTTTTGGCCTGAGCAAAGCAGTTTGTAGTAATTTCTGCATGTGCTAGAAACTAAACTTAGGTCATTACTGTACATTATTCTGAACATCAATCGCCCTCTTTATATTGCTGAATTTAAACCTGGTGATACTATTATCTCAAATTAAGTTCTCTAAAATACATTCATTTATTGTCTACAAAAAGCACATTTCAATGATATTAAAATATATTTTTAACATTGTATCATTAATTCTTGTATCTGATTAAACCTTATCTAGATATAGACAAAAGGAGAATATATCTATTCTTTCAGAGGTCTGTATCATAATCAACCAAGGCTTCATTTCAGAAAGGTGATGAATTTGCTTGAGACCATCTGCATCAATGGACCCCTCTAGATTGCAACAGATAAAACCTTTGTGGAGACAAAGATGTTTTAGTTTTCAAAATAAAAGTGACAATTGGATATGCTCATGACACATTTAAAAACAAAAACAAAAACCTTTCATTTAAGAGGTGCCAGTTGCAGAATTACCAGATAGAATGATAGCTCATTTATTACAATGAGCCCTAACTTGAATGTAAGATTAAGCAGCATCTCTGTATACACACAGACACTAAATATATAGGCAAAACCAATATTTTCCTAGTTATTTGTATAATATATGGCATTTTAAAATATGTGAAAACACTTATGAGAAAGACAGCCTTTTTATTGATATTTATTTTTTCTTAAAGTTTTGAGGTATCATATTATATGCAAATAGACTGTCTTCTTTTAGTTATTGGGTTTCCTTGAGAAAACCTGTTTTAAACCAAGGATATTGTAACTAATATTAAAATCACACAATTTGTAATGAATAATTTCTGCAAAATATGAATATTTGATTTATGCATAAAGTTAGGCAACTGAAGCCAGAACTTACAAAGAATTTGTTAAGTTCTGAACGCATCTCAGTTTAAATGTTATAATATTGAAGTCTTCTAATGTTGATTCATTATTAAGAATCTGGACTTCATTGGCAAGAGTTTCTTTAAAAATGTTTATGATATATTTCAAGTCATTAATTAGCATATTTAAATTGTAATGTTGCAGTCCTAATATTCAATTTGCATGCTACTTTATGAACAATGAAATCTATTCTGATAGTTAAGTAGTTCATAGTGCATATTTTTATGTCTTCTATTCAATTTCCAGCTACTTTATTTATGGACTTTAACTGGTGACAAAAAAAATGGTTCAAAAAAAGTATCAGCTTCAAAACTGACAAATGTGCAGCAAAAGATTATGAAAACATGCAGTGTTTTTTAAATTAAATTAACAACAGTAAATAGAAAAATGTAACTAATGTATTACCAGTTTGTGCCATAAATTTAGCAGCATCAGCTTGTTCCTGAGGGACCCTTTTCTCATGAACAGATCGAGGTCGCTGACTTTTAATTGTATGATCTCCCATCATTCCAAATTCTAAAGACAGAATAAAGGTATATGAAAGCTTGTGTGTAGACATTTCTCAAAATTTACATTACTGACTCATGCAATATGTTCCTACACATAACTAGAGATTCCTGATTAGGTTTACATTTACTTCATTTGCTAGACTGATCTCCTTCAAATAGATCTAATCTCAGTGTCAGCAGAACTTCAAACATGAACATATTTCAAGAAACAATAGAAACATCCATTGTAATGACAGACATAAGAGTGTAAACCAGCTAAATTAATGGAGACGCTGTACTATTGGGGATATTGTTTTAAAGCAAATGCATCATATAAATACAACCATAACATTAAATATTGCTGTTCAGTGATAGAAATTTGATTATCTTACAGGATGCTCCCTTCTCTGAACATTAATCAACCTGACGGATTTGTCAGCATCTTTCTTTGAGTATGGGACCAGTGTCAGACACTGCTTTATTTACTGAGGGGAACAGTGAATTGATGGAATACTGTATTATTTATAGTGGCTCTTTTCCCACAGGTATGGAGGTACTTGGTGCATTCGGAAACTTAAGGGAAATAGAGGTCAGGGTAACTTATCAATCTTTCCTAAGCAATACAAACTACATCCCATCCTCATCCCACCCCCATGGTCCCATCCTTTCTCATGCCGAATATAAGAAATTCAACTCTCCTCTCAGTTTATAACTCATCTGGAGTATAGAATCACCGAAGTCTTCTGTCAACGAATTATGTGGCTGCACAGGTTCTGGGCTAGGGAATGAGGAAAATCTGTGTGTATTCCAATGAGACATATCTTTTCCCGTATGGTGGGAGACAGATTGGCTACTCATCAGATTGGCCTTTCTGTTCAACCTCCCTTTGGGGAATAACCTCATGTATATAGAACTTTCAAAAGAGGCTATGCTTTATGCCAATGTGGTTGTTAGAAACCTATTTTAGTATTTCTAACACTTCAGGCAATTTCAACAAGATTATGACAAAATCTCATAAGGGATAGGCCAGAGGAAAAGAAGTAGGGGTAATTTCACTTGTATAAAGATATATGAAGAACAGACTTTTATTTATGGTAAAGTGAATTGGATTTGGCACTTTATAACAAAATGCAAAAGGATTCTTAAGTTAAAACTCTAGCACTGAGAATGTCAATAATTTAGAAAAGAATGATTTCATAAGCCTCAGATTTACTCTTGCCATCAATTCTAGATGAACTTTAAAAGAAAATATAAAACAATCCCCTCCCTAAACCATTTTCAAAGCATATTTTAATACTTACCCTTCATTCTAAACTGTAACTTTTTATACCACTAATTCTACCCATTGTGATCAGGTTTTTATATGGAAGTAATGTCCTGAGCCATATCCAGCCATATCTGACATATGCACATTAATAGGAAAATTTTAGTTCCATTTAGAGAAAAATCTAATGAGATGATGAAAACCCTTTTTTCCCTCCCACGCCTCAGACTTGGGGCAGAAATAGTATTGACATGGTCATGTGATGATTTTGATACAGTCAAAGCAATTATGGGCTTGTTGCATTTCTTCAATTTCAGTGGAAGGTTTCAATTGTGAAACTCGTTACAACTTTCATTTCTGTGCATGGCCTAACCCAATGTTTTACAACACAAGTAAGAATAAGATAAATGCCATTTCATGGTATTGGCAATGAATTATTTATACATAGAACAAAACTGGGTGAGGAAATTTTAAAATCCTGAGGATTTCATTAGGCAAAATTATTTTATAGGTGTAAATTTTTATTTAATCTTTTCTGTATGAAAATATATTTCATGCAAAACACATAACGTAGAGAAATTTAAATTCATCAAGGTGTTGTGCTACATCGGTATAGACTTTTCAATTTATACCCTGCATTGTGTATTTCAAAGGAGTGGTGTGTTTATAAAAAGGATGGTTATTCTTACATAAGAAATGGGAAAGATAATTCCTCTAGGATTATATCTGATATAATTTCCATTATTATCTTGAGTTAATGAAGAACTATTTTTTTTCTTCAATAACAATAAAACAAGTTATCTTTTAGGAAAAATTAGGATATATGCAAAAATCCATTACATAACAACAGCAGTAAAGATGATGATGATGACAAATAACTTTAGATTTGCATAGGATTTTCCCATATAAGGTGCATTCCATTGAATATTCCTCTAGATAGCAAGAACATGGGAAAAAAAGGTAATTCTAAACTATGGGGCAATTTTGACAAAATAAGTGATTAACCAATCCTTTGATTCAATTACAATAATTTAGAAATTTAATCTTTCATGAATTTTTGAATTTGAAAAATAAACTTTAGAATTTCAAATATCCCCTGACACATTCTTGCCTAAAACACAATATTAGGAACCTTTCCAGAAATATATCTTATATAATTGAGATGTGAAGATCCTGATGTTAGTCACTACCATTTATCATTGATATAAAAATGATATATATTCATTAATTTTTTCAATCCATTACAGCTTTTAATATCAGTCTTATTAGATACTTAATATCTAGATAAGGACTTCTACTTTCTTTGTTGCTATTTGCACTTAATTGGTTAAATAGCAATTTTTAGACTTTGCCTCTAAATCTGTGTAAGAAGCCTTTTCATAAGTGTATACTCTATTCTCTTGTGCTTGCTTTTCTACTTTGCATTTGTGGAGAATTATTTATTATATTGTTCAAAAAACTTATTTATAATTAAACTGTTTATATCCTATTTTCTACTTTCTGCATCCAGAATGTCATCTGACCTCAAAACTCTCTAGGAATATGTGAAATGATTATGAGGAATTTTAGGTTTCCCTCAGGTCCTAGATTGATCCAAAGCATTATTATTTAGGATTATGATACCCAGGACTTGTTAAGGTCCACCCAAACTTGTGTTTTGGATTCTTTTCATGTGATTTGTATGTGTCTCATGTGTGATCACTTTGTCAGGTGATTTGTATGTGAATTGTGCTGTGTGACTGTAATGGAAAGCAAAGTGGGACTTTTTTCTGTTTTTTTTTTTCTTTTGGAGCGCTTCTCAACACTAAGGCAATCAAATGCCTTTGATTGAGTCCTGCCTTTATTTGAATCAAGAGTCTTTGATTGAATCAGGAGTACTTGAATGGAAACAGTACATATACTCTGAGGTTAGCATTTTGCTTTGGGGGGCTTACTCATTGGAAGAGTTTTCATGTGATTTGGCCAGATGAGACTCTGGGTAGCCATTAAGGAGCCCCCCAGCTTTGAAAACCTGGATGTTGGTGCTTCTTTCTTTGGTAACTATGTATGTATTGCTATAGACAGACACTTAGAAGCCCTGTTTGCTGATTTGTGTTATTTGTTTTGTTCATATAATTCCTGCTTGCAATTTCTCTTTGTGTTCTCTCTGCAGTTCAGGGTGCTGACTTTCCCTCCTGAACTAAGTGAATGATATATGTATGTTTAATTAAAGTGTGATTGTAAACCCCTTAAAGTTGCTTTTCTTCAAAAAGCAGATCAAAGAACCTGTGCTAGCAGCCCTACTGTGTGCTGGTGTTATTGGCCTTACACATTCACAGCAGCTGCAAGCAGCATTGTTGTTACAGTGACTCCCATGTGTTCTTTCATAAAATTATTCATGTGTAAGTGGGTGTGGAAAATTTTGCCAAATTTTGTATGATGTAAATCTTCCAGGACCTGGAAAGAGGGAGACATACCTCCTTTCTGGCGCTCTCATTCTTTCTCTCTCTCTCTCTCTCTCTCTCTCTCTCTCTCTCTCTCTCTCTCTCTCTCTCTCTCTCTCTCTGTCTCTCTCTCTCTCTCTATCTCTCTCTCTCTCTCTCTCTCTCTCTCTCTCTCTCTCTCTCTCTCTCTCTCTCTCTGTCCCTCTCTCATATTCCCCCAAATGACCTAATAAATTTCTTTAGAAAACTTTCAGATTTTGGGATGTGTTTTCTTGAACACCACATTATCTCTTTTAATCCTCATTACTATCTATGTTAAGTGTATTGCATTATTTTATTAGTTAGTGCATGACAACTTGTTTAGCCATTTCCTCATTGTTGGACTTTTTTTGCATATATTTTGTTTTATTTTGCAAGTTCATTTAATGCTGTTTTGAAAATCGTTGAACCAATACTTTGGTTTTTTTGGTAATGCTATGAAAGTATAGTTGCAACAAGGGAATTAATGGACCAAAGAGTGATCATTTATTTAATTTTTATAAATACTATCAGATAGCCCTCCCAAAAGATTCTACAATTCACAATTTCATTAGCAATTACTGAATGTATCTGACTACAACCTTATCAGTGTTGACTTTCATGACATAGCCATTTATGAAGCATGTGAAGTGGTACTACAAAAAAAAAAAATAAACGTGCATCTCTTTAGTGATGAAGTGAGGGCAAATGTTTTCCTCAAGCAAATATAAACCAATTGTGCATTTTTGTTTTCTTTTTTTGAAAACTGTCAAATTGAATCCTTTGTTCATTTATGCATTATAGCTTAGGGCTATCATGTTCTTTATACATTTTAGATGTTAAAATTTTATAATAGTACTAATAATAGTTAGGATTTACATAGCACTTTAAATGTTGTTTAATGTAATTTACAAATATATATCAGTTATATTCATCATAAATACACTTTTCAGCTTATTTTCTTTCTATTTGAATTATTACTACAGAAAAATATATTATTATTAATATTCCATAAAAATCTCTTGGTGAGATTTCTTGCTGCCTTTATTAGAATAACAATTTTAAAACTCATCATTTATAGAAAAACCTTCAAGCATGAATGGGTTTAACTACCTAACTTATAAATCAAATAAAATAGATCGTATTTTTAAAATAAAGTTTTTCTGCACTCTGTTTTGTAAAGAAAAAGATTGTGTTTTTTATTGTATTTTTCTAATATTCCAGACTTAAGAACAACATACAGTTTTTGAAGTGAACTGTGAAAAATATATTGTTTTGGTTCTGTCTGTGTTTACTACAGTGTAAAAAATATTTATGGAGGCGCAAATTAATTTAAAAGGATTTTTTTTCCAATGCCAAGATTTCACCACAAACACAGTGGATTGCAATTGTATCTCTCCCTGATGTTTCTCCTTTGGTTTTCCCCCTTGAGAATGACAGTGACATCCTTTATCAACTCTCCTCTTCATCTATAATAAAATTTTGAAAGGTAACAATTATGCCTTTCTGGAGGAAAAGCAAGTCAATATTTTCTTGCTTTTGTTTTTCTTAAATAGTGGATTTATGCTGAATTTGGCTGTACTAATTGTAACATACTAAAGAGCTTTATGATGTGGTGGTCTCAGAACTGAAGTTAGCAAAGAGAATTTGATTCATTAACTAAAATAAGAGTAAAACATTCCCAAATTAAAAGGTGACTATTTTGCTGATAGAAATGCAAGCCAAATTTTAAAATGTCATTAAAACAATGAGTTTGTAAATTTACAATGTACTTCTAATCCATGTATAATACAAACACAGCCATAGGGATAATGCCAATTACAAAATGGATAAATGATTAAAGGATTTGAACTAAATTGTTAATAATAAAATGCTTGGGCTCATTTCATCATTAAGGAGTTTTTTTTTTAATAAGGTACCACCTCATGTCCCACAGACATGGCAAAAATTCGTGAAACTGAAAACTAGAGAAGTAGCTTGTAAAGAAATAGCTACCCTGAGGTGGCACAACGGATAGAGCACTGGCCCTGGAGTCAGGAGGATTTGAGTTTAAATCTGGCCTCAGACCTTTGACATTTACTAGCTGTGTGACCCTGGGCAAGTCACCTAACCCTCATTTCCTCTCCAAGAAAAAAAAAAGATGTAGATACCCTCTGATTATTAGTGTGGTTGTAAACTTTGTAGCATCTATTTAGAGATCAATCTGATAGAGTAAAGAAAAAATACAATGAGATTTCCAATTATTATATGTCAATGATATAAATACAGTTGTGAGAAATAACTAAAATAATACATAAAACTTAAATTCTTGAGTTTTTTCTGAAGGAATATTTGGTAATTTTAAAGAATATTTAATGACCTTAAGTGGTTCCCATCGGAGAATAACATTTTGAATAAAATAAACATTAATGTTCCCATCTAATATTGATTCCTAGATATTGCTAAATGTACTAACTACTACATGTTAATTTATGAAAAGTAAATGCTTTTAAGTAATGTTAATGTATTTTAACTGGCCAAAACAATTCCTTTCATAATCTGTCACTGTCTCTATAACCCCTAAGGACTACAGACACTGATAAATATAAAAAGATAATCATTATTGCTTTATTGTTGTCAGTTAACCTGGAGTTGGGAAAACTTTGTGTGAAAAGATGGAATTTAAATTTAAAGATTTAAATGAGCTATTTTTTAATAATAGATTTTTGAGAAAGCCACAGTAACATCAAAATATCTATTTGCTGCTGTGGACATATTTTTTAAACTTAATTATGGAGTGTGTGAAACTTTCCTCCAGTTTATCTTCTACAAAACTGCCAGTTTACTCCTCCTAAAGCACAGCTACGATATCACAGTCCCTTCGTGAAACATTTTCAAAAGATCCCATTGTATATAAGATAAAAATCCTCTAGTGTTCTTCACCTTTTCCTTCAAACTCCTTTTCATTCTTATTCCAACCATTTACAGATATTTCTAAAATGAAACCTCTGCATATGCAATTCTTTCTTGTCAGATTAAAGCATTTGCAGTTCTTCAAATAGGCCTTCAACTTTCCTAGCTCTGAAGTTTTGTGTGTCTGCCTTCGTCCTCTTGACTTGTCTCTACCTGTCAAAGAACCATTCTTTATGGCCTAGTTCAAATGACACCATTTCTATGAAACCTTCCCACAAGTCAATTCCTCTCCTCTGAAAAACTATGGCACTTTATACTATTCCGATCCTGTTTATCACATGATTCCTTCAATTATGTCTATCTTCCTCTACTCTTTTACCAAACTGTGAACTTCTTGAGGGTAGGAATTATGCCTCAGAACTCAAGGTATCCCATACAATGATAACACCATGTAGTGTACGTTGTAAATGCTCAATAAATATATGATGAAGGAAGAGCTGATTAAATAAATAGAACTTTCATTGAACATTTTCTTTCTGTGTCCCCTCTTAGTCTGGGTCTTTCTAAATCTTGTTTGGAAACTGTGATGACCAGAACATACTTTTTAAAAAAATCTTAATATTTTGATAGCAATCATTCTCTACCAGTAGTATTATTTGTAGTAAACTTACCTCAGACAATCATAAAGTATAATCAAAGAAAGACTATCTATAGGAATTAAGGGAAAATCAGCCCACTGTCAACTTCCACCAATGGAAATGGGTAACTTCTTTCTGATTAATTTAAGATTTTATTTAGTTTTAGGTGCCATTTTAATCCAATTTTCTTTCTCCTTTGTACCACACATTTGTATTTTTAATATATATTTGTGTGAAATTTTTGGAATAAAGCACATTAGGAAGGAGTGAAAATATCTGAGGATACATATTCTAAACTAAATAAGAGGAAACTTAATGCAGCATTTGACTTAAGCCATTAGCAAATGACTGTAGGAAAATATCTGGATAGGCCAATGATATGACCTGATAGAGTATTATTTACATTAACAACAACACAAAAACCTTCACTTGTATGGAATTTCATATCCATATATTTAGCTCTAACATCTCCCAAAAGTCAATCTGCATAGTCAACTGCTTGTGGATGTCCTATCAGCATTTCAATTTAAACATATCCATAATAAATCTTGTTATCTTCATTTCTAAATCTAATTCTTTTCTGAACTTCTTGGTTTTTAGTGAGGGCAGTACTCTTAACCATCACACAGGCAAATGACTTCAAAATCATCCTTGAATCTCAATTTTCCCTAAAAAACCCCCATCCAATCAATCAATCAGTTAATTACAAGCATTAATTAAATATATATAATTTTTATTTTTATTTATTTTTCAAGTTTATATTTTATTAAGTATTCATTAATATGTATACCAATAGTAATATTTTATCATGTTTATTATTATGTATTATACATAACATATATTATATAACATATATTAATATACAGTATATATAAATATATACTAATACTAAATATACATATATAATATGCTAATACATTAATGTATACATTTTATTAAGTATATATTGGTGCCAGGCACTATTGTAAATTCTAGGAGTACAAATACAAAAAAAAATGAAATTTATATTCTAATTGGAGAGACAACAAACACATATATTAGCTTATAAAGAATAAATGGAAATAAATAAAAGGGAGAGAGAGAACTAACAAGGACTTGAAGAGAAGCTTTTATGTGGGGATTATTGAGCTATATCTGGAAGAGAGGGATTCTCTGAGAAAGAGGTAAAGAGGGGTATATTCCAGCTATGGAGGATAGCCAGTGCAAAGCCACAGGAAGCTGATATGGAAGGACATATGTGATCAACAAAGAGAAGGCAAATGTGGCTAGATTGCAGGGTGCAGGGAGGGAGTAATATACAATCAGGCTGAGAAGATATGTTGGGCCAAAGTTATAAGAGCTTTCAAAGTTTAACAGAATTTATATTTTATCCTAGATGGAATCAAAACCACCAGAGTTTATTGAGTAGTAGAATAACATGGTCATAGCTGTACATGAGGAAAATTATTTTGATAACCTTCTGGGGTATAGATGGAGGTAAAGAGAGGTAAGACAGGGAGACTATCAGGAAACCATTCCATTGTTTTAGGCAAGAAGTGCTAAAAGTCCTAATCAAAGTGATATCTATGAAATAGAGAAGATGTGAAATAGGAGAGATGTTGTGAGAGTAAAAATCTGAGATTTGGCAATTGAAGAGATAAGTGGGGGTGGAGTGAGGAGTGGAGGAACATGCTGAGGTAACAAACTTGGAGGACCGGGAGAAAGACAACACCTTTGAGGGGAGTTTTGGAAGAGGGGTGGATTTGGTATGTTTGGGACGTATTTTGTGTGCAGTATTTCTGAGACATTCTATTTGAAATGCCTCATAGGAAGTTGGTAATATATGCCTCACACTCAAGGGAGAAATTAGGGCTGGATATATAGATTTGTGATTCATCTTCAATCAAGGAATAATAAAATCTATGTTATACTCAATTGCCAAGGTTTATTTATTCAACCTCCACAGCATCTCTCACATCATTCCCCATACATCCACTGAGAATGTTGCCTCTCTAGTATATAAACACTCAACATTTCTTTCCTCAGTTGTTGTGCCTGTATAACTCATCTACATATTTCATATCTTTAGTTCCACAAGGCCCAGGTCTGACCATCTTGCTCTTCTGCTTCTAGAAGAAGCCATACACCATCCATTTCAGTGTATTGCCATAGTGTTTTAAAGTCCTTTTTTAGCAGCTTGCAGCTGAAATGGTCAGAAAGAGTACTGTTGGGCAGAGGAAAAGATCTAAACAAATTCTTAAGGAATGTAAAACATGGCTCCTATTATAAACAAGCATTTGGATATGTGAAAGGAAGAGGGAGAGAACTTTGATTTAATAAGAAATGCTAAAATTTATGCATGAAGAAATAGAGATTTCAGATGGAATTTGAGCAATTTTGGTTAAAAAATGAACTGATATAAATATAAATATCTGGATCATCTTGTGAGTAATATAGCATACCTTGGATGTATGTGAACAGTTTGATAGTTTACGGGGTAGAGAAAGAACTTTTATTTATTTAAGACTAGAAAAGCTATGGCACCTGAAAGTAATAGTTTCAAGGACACAAAATGGTTATAGGTCCATTTTGGGAACTTAGAAGTACAAGAGAATTATGCTATCTCGAATTCATTTCCGTATTCCTATTTTATGACTAAAGAGGATAAAACTTTAAAAATGAGGAATCATATAAATATTTGGAGATTGAGGCAAGATTTTTAAAATGACTCAGTTTCACAGGAAAAAAATGGTGACTGGTTGATGGTTAGCTTTTAAGAAAAAGATGAATTACTGAGGTGAAGGAAACTTTCATCTAAGTAACTGAAAGACATAAAAGAAAGAGGTGGAGACCAAAGAGGAAAGAATGTGGCAAGTAAAGATTGAAAAAACAATAGGATATTGGAAAAGGATTTTGTTGGAAGGGTTTGAAGAGACTCCAAGTAAGAGCAGTAAGCTGATGAAAGGTTTCAGCTATAATGTTATATGATTCCTTATGACAGACTGAAAGCTACGATTTTAGCTACTGACCTTTGGCACTACTTAAAGGTGAAGAGAAGCAAAACTCAGAAATGTTGACCTTTTCTTCTTGCTTGGCTATGAGAGGGAAAAATCAGAAAGAAGAAAGACATATATTATGTGAAAGAATATAAGGAGGTGAATAGAATTTTGGAAAAGTTAGATATGATAGACCTCTGGAGAAAACTGGATAGGAATAGAAAGGAGTACACATTTTTCTCAGCTGTACATGGCACCTCCACACACACAAAATGACTTTGTATTAAGGTAAAGAAATCTCACAAACAAATGCAGAAAAGCACCAATACTAAATGTGCCAATTTCAGATCATAATGTAATAAAATTACATTTAATAAAAGGCTATGGAAATGTTGATTTAAAATTAATTAGAAACTAAATAATCTAATTCCAAAGAATGAGTGGGTCAAAGAACAAGTTGTAGACTCAATCAAGAATTTCATTAAAGAGAATAACAATAATGAGACAACATACCGAAATTTGTTTGATGGAGACAAACTAGTAATTAGGGGAAATTTTATGTCTCTAAACATGTAAATCAATAAAATAATGTGAAAATATGTTTAACATGAATCTATATGTAGAGTTTATATCAGATTGCATGCCATCTTAGGGATGGGGGTGGGGAGGGAAAGGGAGAAAATTTGGCACTTAAAAGCTTGTGGAACTGAATGTTGTAAACTAGAAATAAGTATATTTTTAAAAAACTATATATTAAAAAAATAAAATAGAGGAAGAATAGATCAATGATTTAAGTACACAATTAAAAATAACTAGACAAGAAGACATTTAAAATCCACAATTAAACAATAAAATAAAAATCCTGAAAATAGAAATAGAGATGAATAAAATTGAAAGTAAAAACAAAACTAACAAATAAAATTAGGAGATGATTTTATTAAAATCCAATAAAATAGATCAACTATTGGTTAATTTGATTAAAAGAAAGAGGAAAACTAAAGTACCAATATGAAAAATGTAAAAGGTTAATTCATCACCAATGAAGACAGCTAACACTAAGAGCATGTATTATTAGCAATGAGGATAAACTAGAAGCCTTCCCAATAAGATCAGGGTGAATAAGGATTTCCATTGTCACTACTATTATTTACTATTGCAATTAATTGCTAGATATAGCAAGAAGAGAAGGGAAAAAAAATAAAAGAATAATAGGCAATGAGGATAAAAAACTATCACTCTATGAAGATGATATCCTAGTATCCCTCAAGAGCCCTAGAGAATCAATTAAACACTAGGTGAAACAATTAACAACTTTAGCAAAATTTCAGGATGTAAAATAAACCCACATACATCATCCACATTTCTATATGCTACCAACAAAACCTAGCAAGAAAAGATAGAAAGAAAAAATAGATTTAAAATAACTGTAGACAATATAAAAATACTTGGGAGTCTATCTGATAAGATAAACCACAGGATGGTCTGAACACAATTACAAAATACTTTTCACACAAATAAAGACTGTTCCAAATGGAGAAATATTAATTTTTCATATGAAGTCTGAGGAAATATAATGAAAATGACAATTCAATCTAAATTAATTTACTTGTTCAGTTTCCTAGTAATCAAACTACAAAAGAACTACCCTCTAGAGCTAGAAAAAAAAAATGAACAGAATTCATCTGGAAGAACCAAAGGTCAAGAATATCACGGGTATCTACAAATAAAAAAACTGTGAAGGAAAGCAACCTAGCAACATTAGATTTAAAATTCCATTTCAAAGTGGTAATTATAAAAAATATTTGGTATTGACCAAAAACAAGAGTGGTGGACCACTTGAATAGTCAAGGTTCAAAATATACAATAGCAAATGACCATCATAACCTAGTGTTTGTTAAACCCAAAGACTCAAGCTTTTGGGGCAAGAACTCACTATTTGACAAAAATTGATGGTAAAACCAAAAAACAGTTTGTTCAAAACTAGGCATAGACCAACATATTTCACACTGTATACCAAGATAAAGTCAAAATGGATGAATGATTTAGAAATAAAGGGTGATATTATCAGTAAATTAGAGGAGCATGGAAAATTTTACCTGTCAGATCTATGGATAAGTGAAAAGTACATGACCAAAGAACAGATAGAGAGGATCATGAGAAGTAAAATGGATAATTTTGATTGTATGAGATTAAAGAGGTTTTGGGCAAACAAACCAAAACAGTTAAAGTTAGAAGGAAAGCAAAAAATTGGGGGAAATTTTTTTATAATTGGTTCCTCTGACAAAGACCTCATTTCTCAAATATGTGGAGAACTAAATCAAATTTATTTAAAAAAATTGTTCCACAATAGATGGTCTAAAGATATGAACAGGAAGTTTTCAGAAAAAAATTAAAGCTATCAATTTCACATAAAAATATTCTAAATTTCTACTGATGAGAGAAATGCAAATTAAAATAACTGTGATACCACTTCACATCTTCTTATTGGGTCACATAACTGAAAAGGAAAATGGGAAAAATGAGGACATTAATGCACTGTGGGTGAAATTGTGAACTGGTCCAACCATTCTGGAGAACAATTTCATACTATGCTCAAAGGGCTACAAAATTGTGCATACCCTTGTCCAGCAATACCACTACGAGGTCTGTATCCAAAAGAGAGATCAAAGAAACAGGAAAAGGATCTATACGTACATGGTGGCAAAGATTTGGAAATTGAGGGAATGCTGATCAATTGGGGAATGGCTGAACAATTTGTGGCATATAATTGTGATGGAATAGTATTGTGCAATAAGATATGATGAGGGGGATGGTTTCAGAAAAACCTGGAAAGACATATGAACTGATACAAAGTGAAGTGAGCAGAACTCGGAGAATACTATATACTGTAGCAGCAATATCATAATAAAGATCAACTGAAAGCCTTAGCTTCTCTAATCAATACAATGATCCAAGACAGTTTCAAAGGACTCATGATGAAAAATGCTATCCAGCCTCAGAGAGAGAACTGATGAACTCTCAGTGAAGATTGAAGCATACTTTTTTTCACCTTCTTTTCTTGCTTTTTTTTTTTATCACGGCTAATATGGAAATATATTTTACACGACTTCACACATGTACCTGATATCATATTGTTTGATTTGTCAATGGGTAGGGGAAGATCTGGAGGGAGGGAGAGAATTTGGAACTAAAAATTTTAAAATAAATGTTAAAAATAAAAAAAATGAATGAATAAAAACTAACTATAGTATCATGAATTTAACGAGATATTATCATGTCATAAGAAATGAGGGAAGGAATACTTTCAGATAAACCTAGAAGGACTGAAGCAGAGTGAAGTGAGCAGAACTAGGAGACTAAGAGGTTTACTGATTTGCTCATGTTCACATAGCTAGTGTCTGAGGCCTGATTTGAACTCAAGTCTTCCTTGAGTCCAATCGTGTAGGTGGAAGAAGAGGATCGTTTTCCTTTTGTTGGACCTCACCATGAACCAAATGCTGATATTTCCAGGGAATACTCTGAATGGGACCATAAAGCAACAAAATAGTGTGATATTAAGTTACTTTGATACCTCAATGGATCTTATAAATGTGTCCATTCCCTCTAATGAATGATGCAAACCCATCCATGCCCTCTTATTCACCACCTATGTTGTCCTCTAAAATCTCCATAGGTGGTCCCAATGTATTAAATGTATCTCTAGTTATATGAACATTGTGTGGATACCAACAGAGTATCTGGAACTTAATCAGTTATCCCTTGCTCTTCCCATGTGACAAATCTACATTCATTTCTAAGCATACTTTTCTATATTAAAATTCATTGTTATTTTTCTTTCACCTTTTTTTTGCTAATGTGTTATTGAAAAGTCCCCCATACTGAACTGAATTCATGCAAACTCAGACATTTTGTTATGGATACAGCTACATATATTTACCCATATAGAATGCTCTCAGTTACTTGACCACCAAACAGCCAATCATTGTAGGCCATTTTTCTTAGAGAAAATACCCTTAAGTATTTTATTTATGGAACCCGCTTTCCAATCTCCTCCCACAAAACAAGACATTTCTAGTGTAGGTTATTATTTATACTGGATGAAATCTTTAGTCTAGGAAATCCATGAAGTTTTCCATCTAAATAATACTATTACTAAAAAGAATAGAGGCGAGCTAGAAGAAAGCCTATGAAAGTCTGTAAATAAGACTCATTAAAAAGAAATGCATATCTTTTTTAGTCAGTGGTATCAACTTGGGACTATGTACATGTGTTTGCATTGGAGAAATGGATGTCTGAAAAGTGAAAGAATATTTCTCTATTCTTTGACAGTCTTATCCCTTGAGGAAGTGAAGTTCACCCTGAAACTTAATGGATACAGATTTTACTGGGAGAAATGTGGTCAGAAATTTTAACTTCTGAGCCAATCCTTTTAGGAAGCTAAGTGTAGTAGGAAGAGTAATGAGAAGACCTGTGTTCAAATCCTGATGCTGAATCTCATTAGCTATATGATCTTCAGTAATCCATTACTTCTCTAAATCCTTATTTTTTTTCACATGTAAGATTACCTACTTCCTAGAATTGTTGTAAAACTGTAAAATCCTATATGAATGTGAGCTCTTGGGGGGGGGGAGTTTTAGAGCAGCAGGGAAAATAATAGAAAAAAGGAATTTGGATAGTACCTAACAGCAACGCAATGTGCCTATCTTCCCCATCTTCTTCTCCTAGTGTCTTCTCCCTTTCCAGGAGTGATATCTCAAGGTTGCTAAAGGAATGGAGACCTTTATTAGATTAGATGTGTTTGTTTGCAAGTTGGAAAGAAGAAATGTGGTCTTTGGGATCACAGAGAGTATGATTTTTGCCAAGTTTGAAGTCAATGGAAAACATGAAACATCTGAACAGGCACGAGTTTTCTTTCGTCTCCAGCAGACAGGTATTCAGATCTGGGAGTACACAGACTCATTGCAAGCAATGCTTTCTCATTGACTTAGAAGGTACTTTTTCAGGGTCATGGGTTTTAGGGATCAGAGAAGGCTCTAGGGCCTGCAGGAGCCTTTTTTTGGGGGGGTGGGCAGCGGAGTTTATGGCTGCCTATAACCTTAGAACTTGTTATGCTCCTTGGCCTATGTGCTGAAATTGGATTCTGGAAAGTATAATATGCTTTTCTACTATTTTATATGCTTGCTTGATATGTATTGTTTAGAGATCCCATAAAGAGAATTTTTTTGGTAGAAGTGTACTTTTACTTTTTAGTTTAAATTTTCCTCTAATCATTCAATGAATATTTTTGTCCTAGATGCTTCACACATATATTTGATTTAAATTTGTGATTTCATAAGGAAAACCCAGTCAGGAAACTCTATTTACCTAGGAAGATCAACCTGTAGTCTTGGAGGGTTGCTTGGGGACCTGAGAGGCTCATTGTCACATAGTACATGGTACACAGTCAATATGAATTAATGAATGGATGAATAAAAAATCTTCAAGTCAAGCACTATGCTAGCTCTGGGAATAAATACACAGGAAAAAAGAGACCCTCCCTGCTCTCAAGGAGTTAAGTTTAGCTGCAGGGAAGATGGGGTGCATAAGAAGGCACACCTTGGGGTGCATAAGAAGGACAGAGAGCAAGGTCAAGGATTACTTAGAAAGAAATAGCACATCATATGCCAAGGTCTAATAGCGCAGAGGACATAGCATTAAGGAAAATGGTAAGGCCTAACGATCTACTATTTTACCTTAAGTATTAGAGTAGGTGACTCCATATTAGTGTAATAAGTGGAAACAACTTCATCCCTGACACTGACAGTTGGGAAGAGGCTAATGGCCCAATCGTAGAGCAAGGGGCCTGGGTAACCAGGGTAGGGATGGAAGGGTCAACATTCAACTCAGAGCAAGTATTCAGTATCTGACAGGCACTAGAGAGGAGGGTGGAGCAGGGGAAGAGAAGGACTACCTGCAGCCTGCTTCTCTGCTGGATCCATTTTGACATAGTGTGTTAGGGTGAAGTGGGGGAAGGGAAGACCCTGGCTCCCTATGAAATATAAAGCAAGGTCTTTCTGATTGTGAGGTGAATGTTTTATCTTCTGTTCCACACTGTTTCTTAATTCTAGTGATGCCATTTTGGTCCTCTTGGAGCACAATGAACAATAACTAGCTTCTCAATTCTCACTAATAAATACTTAAATACAACTATAAATTCTTCATAATAAATACATAAATGCAATTTTCAATAGTACATACATGGACTACCAAATTTTTAGGGAGAAATCAATGTATATTTGAAGTAAACTTTCAAGACACCCTATAGTAAACAGATGAAGAAATACATGTGGCATAAGAACCATTCTCTTTAACTAGGGAATCATCTTGTACATAGTTCATGTAGGGAATTCAGATATGCTCATAGAGTGTCAGTGGTATTGTATCACTGTCTCATGTTCAGAAAGAGGTGAAAATTAGGAGCTCTTTATTGTAAAAAATATACTTTATTTGATGTTTATATGCTGACACTCTTTGATAATGGAATAATCATTCATTTTAATTGACAAGCTGAGACAGCCTTGTGGATAACTTTATCTTAATTGGCTTATAATTTCCTTGTAGTAATCAGAATCTTTTGCATCAATCAAGCATCATGGAAATCTTGCCTTCATTAAACAGTCAGGAATACATTTGAAAGCCAGTCAACATTTTTGTTAACAGTTTCTTAATGAAGACAATGTGCTCCCAGATTTTTCTTTCAATTGCTGTACCAGTATTGTTAGGAAAATGAGAACCACACACATGCACAAGGTCTAAAATAAAGGGCAAGTGCTAAGGAAGGATTTGCCTCTCCTTTTTGCTTATCTTCAAGGAAATCTGTAATGGGAATAAAGAAAGGATGATAGATAAAAAGGCAGCATGGAAAGATTTGGCCAAAGAAAACACTGGACAAATTTCTACTTAATACTAGGGTATTAAGAGCTTTTGATAAAAAAAATGAAACTCTAGGTTAGAGATTCTTAGCTTGGGGCACACAGACACGCAAGAGCAGTGTGGGTAGAATTCAATGGATTTATGAACTTGTAACTTTTAATATTTTGAAAACTATTTCAATATAATTGGTTTCTTTTGTAAGATATGTATATTATTTTATGAATTTAAAAGCATTATTCTAAGAAAGGGACCCATAGTTTCACCAGAGTGTAAAAGGGCTCCATGACACAAAGAAGGTTAAGAATTTCTGTCATGGGAAAAAGAAGATTTGCATAAGTTTTATGCTAATTATAAAGCTTTATGCTGTTTGACCATGTCAATTATTCCATTATCCTGTAGATATTAGGACAAGATAATAATTTTCTATCCTAAGATGCAATTGATTAGGTTCACATGGTCATGATGAATACTAAATGCAGGTAGATGATACTGTAGTGATGGATTTGTAGTTAGGAAGAGCTGTGTTCAAATCTTGCCTCAGACATTGTAAGGGCAAAGAAAGTAGGGTTTTTTACTGTTTTTTCTTTTGTAGTGCTTCTCAGCACTAAGGCAATCAAGTGTCTTTGAGTGACTCTTGCCTGCCTTTGTGAAGGAAGGCCCATACCCTTTTGCTAATTAGGTCACAAGAGGTGTGAAGTGCCCTCAGGGCCCTGAAAAAAGGGTGTATATACTCTGAGGTTAGCATTTTGTTTGGGGACACACTCTTTGAAAGGGTGTTGGTGTGGAGATTCTGGGTAGTCGTTGGAGTCCCCTTGGCTTTGAACACCCAGTTGTCGGTAGTTCTCTCTCTGGTAACTGTGTATGTATTGCTATGGACAGATAGAAGCCTGTCTGCTGATTTGTATTATTTTGCTCTGTTTATATAATTTCTGCTTGCAATTTCTGTTTGTGTTTTCTCTTAAGTTCAGGGTGCTGACTTTTTTCCCTCAGAACTAAGTGAGTGATATATGTATGTTTAATTAAACCGAGATTGTAAACCCCTTAAAGTTGCTTTCCTTAAAAAAGCAGATCAAAGAACCTGTGCTCCTGTGTGCTCTTGTTGTTGGTCTTGTTGGCCTTACACCTCCAAAGCAGCTGCTAGCAACATTGTTACAGACATCTTGACAACAATGCTGCTAGCAGCTACTGTGGCTGTATAAGACCAACAACAATAGCTCACAGAAAGGGCTGCCAACACAGGTTCTTTGATCTGCTTTTCTAAGGAAAGCAACTTTAAGGGGTTAACAATCTCGGTTTAATTAAACATACATGTATCTATTTAGTTCAGGGAGAAAAGAACAGGCCCCTGAACTTCAGGGCAAATAGAAACAGAAATTACAAGCATACATTATAAACGGATCAACTAACACAAACCAGTCTGTCCATAGCAATACATAGTTACCAGAGAAGCACCAACATCTATCCGTCAGGGTAACAAAGCTGGGGGGGAAGCGGCAGGTTCAATGACTTGTCCAGAGTCTCCTCACCCGTATTCTTTCAATGAGAGTACCCCAAAAAGTGAACCACTCTCCTTCCAACACATACACCCAGCTCAGGACCCTGAGGGCTACAGGCTCACCATTTAGAGTGTGAGAAATCAGTGTGGGAAAGCTCCAACCACCACCAAACACATCATATACAATTCAATGACTCAATTGTCTTAGTGCTGAGAAACATTCCAAGACAAAAGATACCAGTTTACCTGCCCCATTCAAACAAAGCCCAGGCTCATTAAAGGCACTTAAGAGAAGAATAGTAAAAAACCCTGCCTCAATTACCACTACAGACCTTTAACTGTATGGCTCTGGAAAAGTCATTTTACTTCTGTCTACTTCATTTTCTTTGCAGTAAGATGGGGTTCCTAATGATAGGGCAAATGATTGCTAGATTAATAAATTACCAAGCTTTCTCACAGTTTTGGCACATAGCTTTGTGACACTAGGCAAGTCACTTCAACCTCTCTTTGCCTCAGTTTCCTCAACTGTAAAATGAGGATATTGATAGCTTCTACATTTCAGGGTTGTGGTATTAAATGAAAAGATATTTGTGAAAAAGCACCTGTTCTGTAGTAAATACTATATGAATACTTATTTCCTTCCCCATCCCAAGTGCTCTAAATCTTTATTTATTTAAATTTGTTTCTTCCTCACCTCAGTTCTGTTAATCTAATGGACCTGAAAATTTTCAGCAAAATCAATCTTATAAAAAAGAAAGAAAGAAAAGCTTCTTCCTTTTCAAAACCATCAGGTACAAGATTTTCCTCTTTAAAATGAAATAGATCTTTTCCAAAGTCCTGTTTCTTTATCTTATAGAACTGATGAATTCTACCATTCTTTCTTTTTTCAAATAAGTTTTTGTTAATTTATTATTATTATTTATATCTTGGTTTTTTATAATTATCACCATATTTATTTAATTTGCCATAACTATCAACATAATTTCTCCCATCATAATTTCTACCATAATGTTTTGAAAGTCTTCTCCAAGTATCTTTCCCCCTCCCCCTCCCAGAGTCATCTCATATAACACTTCTTTTAAGACAAAAAAGTAAAGAAAAAGAAGAAAAATTCAGCACAACGGTTCAGTCCTTCAAAAGTCAAAAAATATGTGCAATATGCCACATTGGTGGGCCTCCCACCTTTGCGAATGATTGAATGATTGGGATATGGGAGTGTCTTCTCATATCTCTTCTTTTGAGCCATGCTTTTATTTTATAATTTTGTAACATTCATTTTTTTTATTGTTTGTTTCTTCTTTTTCATTTACATTGTTGTAGTTGGTATACATTGTATCCTTTGTTCTATTTGCTTCATTCTGCATCAGTTCTTATAGATCTTTCCATGCTTCTCTATTTATCACACTTGTAAGTTCCTTCAAAACAGCAATATTCCACCAATTTGTTTAACCATTCTCCATTCCTTGGGCTTTGTTTCTGTTTGCTTTGTTTCCAACTCTTTGTTATCACAAAAAAAAATGCTGCTATAAATATTTTGATATATATCAGGATTTTCCTCTTTGGGAATAAGCATAGTAATGGGATCTTTGGGTCAAAGGATATGGAAAATTTAGTCAAAAGAAAGGAAAGAAGGGAGGAAGGAAGAAAGGAAGAAAAGAAAAAAGAAAGGAAGGAAGATCATAGATACTATTGGAAATTCCATGATTGGAGAAAATTACATCTTCTATTTCTTTACTATGCATCTAGATTGTTCAGTATACCTTTCTTTGCTTATGAATGCTGTTAATGGATTACAATGCTGTTTTAATGCCAAATAATCAATGACCTTTAAGAGTCATTAGTTATTATTCAGTCATTTCAGTTGTGTCTGTCTTTTTATGACCTGATTTGAGGTTTTCTTGGCAATGATAGGAGGAGTAGTTTGTCATTTCTTTCTTGAGTTCATTTTTTACAGATAAGGAAACTAAAGCAAACAGGGTTCAGCGACTACCCTGGGGATCATACAATTACAAGTGTCTGAGGCTGGATTTGAACTCAGATCTTCCTGTCTTCAAGTCCAGAGCTCTATTACTGTGCCACCTAGGATAACAGATTTACAGCTGAAAGGGATCTTTGAGGCCACTGCATTCATTTACAGATAAGGAAACTGAGGCAAAGAAAGATTAAGTGACTTGCCTAGAGTTTCATAGTAAGTGTCTGAGAAGAAAGAAGAATGAAGAAAAAGGAAAAAGAAAGAAGAGGAAGAGGAGGGAGAGGAGGAGGAAGGAGAGGAGGAGGAGGAGGAGGAGGAGGAGGAGAAGAAGCAGAAGAAGCAGAAGAAGAAGCAGAAGCAGCAGCAGAAGAAAGGTAGCATTTTAAAATTCTTTAAGGTTTGCAAAACATTTTACATACATTAATTCATTTTATCTTCAAAACAAAATTGGGAGATAGGTGTTATTATTATCTCCATTTTACAAATGAGAAATCTGAGGTCGTGAGAGATTAAGTGTCTTCTCAAGATCTGAAACAGGACTTGAAATCAGGTCTTCATGATTCCAAGTACAGTGTCCACACCACTGCACCACATTGCCTTTCATCATTTCCATTTCTTTTAGTTTTCCTTTTTACTGGTCATGTCTGTACAATGTTGAATACAGCCAGTTGCCTTCACAGAATTTCAGTGTTTCCCAGGCCATAACCTTCAAAGAACTGCCATCGTAGTACACCTAATGACTGGTTAGATTAGAGGGCAACCCAAGTCTCTCTTGATTCTTGAATTCTTTGGTTCTGAGCAAAATCATTGGGGTCATCGACTTCTAACTAAGACCATTCTGATTTGAGACAACTCTTAATTGGACTCTCTTCTCTAACAACTTATAGATGATGTATATAGCATGATGATTATTTGCAATAAACTAAAAAGTGATTAATCTAAGCCTCCTTAGTATACAGTATGTTTAGTGCCATATTCTCTCAGCTGTTGACCCAGTATCCAACTGCTTTGTTTATTTTACTTGATGCTCCTTGGGAAGCACAACTCGGTTGAAATTAAAAGGCTCACATTGTGATTTTAAGGATACCTTATGAAATAGCAGTCTTCTGATGCATTAACATCATATTGGATCAAACAGAACGGCTTTTGATGTGGTGGATACATTTTACACGCCATTTTTTTCCCATTAATGTTCCTACCTCGGGCCATCCAGATGCTTGGCTAATTTAGACTCCATTAAAATGCTATTTGTTGAGCGTAAGCAAGAACACACATCCAGATTTGTTATGAAGCACTTAAAGACATAAGGTATCCTGTCCCACCTTAGCTTCTTTGTAGAAGAAGCATATCACATATTATCATAAGAAAAGATAGTACGGTATCTGATTTTGCTCCCACAGAAGCTATCCACATAGGTGAGTTGAAGTTTACCCACCAAGACAATGGCCATCTTGCTGTCAGGAAAGCTAGAGAGGCTAAACTGTCTGAACCAGTTTAAGCTTATTATGTCAGTTCAAAGGTCAGGTTCTGGTCAAGTGTCCAGGCCTACTGGTCTGCATAATTTGCATATGTTAAAGAGTGAAAGTAGGGAAATAAAGAATGTAGGTTAATCCTAACTCAGACAAGGAAGACAGAGCTAATTAACTTAACTTTTGCTTCTGTGTCCTTACTATCCTACCTATGTAAATGGCATAAGTTAAGAAAAGTATGTAGAAGAGTAAAGAAGGTAAATTAACCCTAAGTCAAACAAGGATGGAGGAACTGGTTATCCTTACACCTGCTTCTTCATCGGTGTGAGTGTTCCTGGTGGGTACTGTATCTGCTCTCTCACGAAAAATGTAATAAATACATTCCTCTGCCCACTCTGCTCCTGAGTTCTTTGGGTGAGAATGGACAAATCACATGGATCTTCCTAAGGTTATGCTACCAGGAAAACAATGAGCCGCAGAAGCATGTCTCAGGCTTATTTCCTGACCTTACCTTGGGGAGACCTATGATCCTCACAGCAATGTTAAGGGGGTTACCACTTAGGTCTTCCTCAGGGAGCCCTGTGGTCTGCACAGCCTTCTTAAGGGGCTATCACTTGAGTCTTCTAGCCCTGTCTTGGGAGTCCTGTGATCTTTACCACCATCCTAAGGGGCCATCACTTGGGCCTTCCTCCAGGTCTAACCCTGCCTAGGAAGTCCTATGATCCCCACAGAGTAAGAGGGGCTACTACTTGGTCTTCCTCAGGGAGTCCTGTGGTCTGCACAGCCTTTCTTAGGGGTTATCTCTTGGTTCTTTCTCAGGGTCCAACTCTAGGGAGTCCTGTGATCCCCACAGCCTTACTAAGGGACCATCACGTGGTTCTTCCTCAGGGTTTAGCCCTGCCCAGGAAACCCTGTGAAAACTCCACAACCATATTTCTCACATCATTCAATTTTTGGTGTTCTATCCAGTAGACCTCAGCAAAAGATTCATTTCTTAAAATTTCCCTTGTGGATCCCAAGCTCTCTAACTCTTACTATTATATAAGAACTTAGATTGTCACAACAGTGCTCAATTCTTTTGACTGGGAGGCTGAGAAAGAACTGAATTCTTTACAAGGCAAGCAATCCACTAATCACTCAGAAAGGTCACAGCTGAATCATATGAAGTCTTAGCTCTTAGTACAAACAAACAGTACTCTATGTTATGCTCAGATATTGTGATTTCTGAAGCAAGTAACTGTTTTAAGAACTCAAACTGAGTTTTTCCTCCAACACAAAAGCACTAAATTGACCTTGAAAACTAAAAACTCTTCAAGATGTTGAAAAACTTAACATGAATAACCCCCACATGATTTCTGACATTTAAAAATGACCTTCAAGCAACTCAAATTTTTCCCCGAAAAAGGCAACATTCAAATTTTCCCAGAAACAGATTTGCAAATGAAAAGACATCTCCAGCTAAAAAAGTAATTATTTGCCATAAACTTTTTTTGTGTGAAAACTCCTTTGAAATCAATTGAGTTTAATACCCAGATTAAATAGAAATGCTCCATCAATTTTCATGTAGCATTTGCAACACTGCTGAATCATGTTTGAAAAGCCCATTTAATGTACTTTTCCTTTTCTTTTCAGTGGCTATCCCTCCCTCTCTTACATAACCTCCCCAGAAAAGAAACAATAAATCTGCAGCTAGAATTCTCAGTGCTTTACAATCCTGAGTGAGTGCCTCAGGCAGTCCATGAATTTCTTCCTTCTTTAATTCTTTGATCTTGGGTTCAAAATTCTGAGTCCTAGACTAGTTCCACAAGGACAGTTTTCTTCCCCACTCACTGTAATCCTTAGGCAACTAATGCTTTTAACTTTCCCCATACTTGGAATTGAATTTACTACTTCTTCCCCAATACAAAGCCCCTTCTTGAAATATTGCCATGTATCTGTTAAAGAAAATCCTGGTTTGGGGCCTGACCCTGGTGAATTAAGTTAAATTCAGGAAACAAGGCAAAAGAAGTTTTATTAGCACACCAAGTCATCAAGTAGTTAAGAGTACAACTGGTCAGGGTAAAACAATCCTGATTGATAGACTTTTCAATGAGGAAGTAGGATTAGTTTCTCTTTAGCTCCTCCTTCATAACTGCACCATTGGGAGATAGTATTAGCACTAAAGAGATGGGATTAGTCCTGAGGAGATAGGATTAATCCTGAGTGGGCCTTCCTCTGTCTCAGTCTGGCTGAGCACTGTACTGAAAAGGTCAAGCAAAGTTAAACATGAGGATCAGTCAGATTAAATTCTGCCACAGGGGCTGACTTTGCACATATCCTCCATCAAGAACATAACAAAAGCTGTAAGAAAATGTGGTTAAGTGGAATATAGATTCATAACCTGAAGAAATGCATTGATAATTTTTGTTAAAAATATTTGTTTCTCAATCTATATAGTTTGATCAATAAATCATTTAGGAATTTTCTTGTTTTTAATTGATAGTATCTTCATTTTGCAAATGAAGAATTCAATTAATAAATTTCCATATTAAAGCACTGAACAAATTACAAGATTCACAATCCTTAAATTATAAGTACAAATTCAATACTTACAGTCCTTAAACTTCCTCCCCTTACTCCAATTAAGCAATTCTCTTGAAAATAGCATGAATTTGATTTGCAGCTGTAGTCCATATACACAGTACCTCTCGAGTTCTTGTCTCAGTTTTATTGTTAATATCACACACACACACACACACACACACACAGACACATACATACACACACACACACATCCCCAGCAAATAACACAGCACCTAGCACAAAACTGGTACTTGATAAATATGTACTTTCTTGTTTAATGAATAACTGGCTATGGAGGATGAAAGGTAAGAGAAAGAGAAGAGTCTAAGATGACTTGAAGATGGGTAAACCATTGTATTTGATATTAGCTCACCATCAACAACTGTTCAGCCTGCAGTTAAGTGGAAGGCAAAGGAAACAAATTTTAGAGGCTTAAAAAGAGAACTAATAATGATGTAGGGGAGAGAGCAGGTATACTCTATTTATTTATTCAAGAAGGTAGGCAGTAAAAGAAAGGAGAAAAATAGGACAGTTGCTAGAAGGGCCAGCAAAATCTGTTTATCTAGGAAATCCTTTTACCTAATTGACAAAGAACTACATTAACTCTGGTGGAGTCAATCAAGGAACTGCCCTAAGCAAAAAGACTGCACATGATCCTGAATCCTTCTGGATGGCTACTATGGACTGATAAACCTGAAGATAGAAGCAGGTGGGGCAGTACTGAAAAGGTAACAGTAGTGAATGCAAGGCTATCACAACAGGCAGGAGAGGAAAGGATGTCTATACTTGTTAGTGTTCTAATAGCAGTTATGATGAAATGTGGTGTAATTTGCAGTGATATAATACAGTATGAATTCAGTTGCAATTTTACTGCTTTAGGTTATAAAATTGTTCTTTATTAACTTCGGGGGGAGAGATTATGAATAGATACATAGTAAAGCAGTACACAGATATAACAGTATGTTGAAGCATACTTTTGTGGCAAAGCCAATGCTTCAGGATAACTCTGTTAGTAGCAGTTACATAAAAACCAAGTTCAACAAATTTTTTCTAGAAAGAGCCCTATACAGAGAATCAGAAAGTTTGAGTTTGTAGCTCAGTTCTGTTATTAACATTCTTCTGGGCCTCAGTTTTCCTATCTGTAAAATGAGATGCTTGAAAAAAAGGAGCATGGTATAGTGCAAAGAACAATGGCTGTGGAGAAGCTGGGTTCAATCATACCTCTTATATAATGGCCTTGGACAATTCATTTAACTTCTTTGGGTCTCAGTTTCCTTAATTATATAATTAAGGTATTGGTCTAGATAGCCTTCAATGTTCCTTCAAGTTCTAGAGCTTTGATCCTGTGATTCCTTAGGATCATAGGACTTTAGAGATTGCAAGGGATCTTGGAAATCAAAAAATTCAGTCCCAGCATTTTAGAGATGAGGACACTGAGACAGAAACATAGTAATTTACTAGGTGATCAGGTGCTGAGACAGGAGTCAGGAAGACCTGAGTTCAAATTCAGTACCTAACTCACTGGGCTTTTGAGGACTGAATGAGATAATAGTTTTAAAGCACTTATTACAGTGCCTGTGATATACTAGGCACTTAATAAATGCTTATTTTTCCCCTTCTACCCACTCCCAACACACACACAAAGTTATAGGGTAGTAAGTGACAAAGCCAAAATTTAATGCAAGATCTTTGTAATTCAAATAAACTGCTCATTTCATGATGTCTATGATCCTTTCTTGAAGGGATCTTGCATTACATAGTTCTATGTTCCAAACTCAAACCAGCTCCAAAGAAGTATTATTTTCCCAAGCTTCAAAAGGAAATAGAAGCTATCTTTGGTATGAATCTCAAGAGCTTGTCATTAGACACCAGGGTATCATTTAAAGGAGAACGTCTGTAGATTAGCATCTAGGTGATACTAAGATAGGCCTAAATTCTTGGGAAGGCAATGTAGTAAAATGGTGAAAGAATGGTCTTTTAGTCTGACAACAAGTTTAAATCATAATTCTGCTGCGTAACCTTAGGGAAGTCACCTATCCCTCCCTGAGCTTTCCATTGCATACATGTAAAACTGGAATCTGAAGACTTTCCTTACTTCATTGGTCTGACATTAGGACAGCATTTCAAATGAAATAATGCAAATTTTAAGGTGTTATATAAATGTCAGCTATTATTACTTAAAAAAAACCCTTTAAGTAAGTTATCTAAATATCATTTATAAGTATTATGTTTGAAGGAGTAAAGCTTCATATAGCCAAGTAATATGAAATAGTCATTTCAATAAGCTTACTTTGTGCAAAACTCTGTTCTACCTTCTGAGAACAGAAAGACAAAACCAAAACATTCTCTTCCATCATATAATTTATGTGAGAAACAAGAACAACTGCTCAATTTAGTAACATACAATCCATGTCTCTAGAATTTGAAAACCAATCTCTTCTTGTAGTCTTCTATGAGACTAAGACATTATAACAACGTTACTTGCCACAACTGTGGCTGTGTAAGGCCAATAGCACCAGGACGCAGGAAAGCTGCTAGTGCAGGTTCTTTGATCTGCTTTTCTAAGGAAAGCAACTCTAAGGGGTTTACAATCTCACTTTAATAAAACATACATATATCATTCACTTAGTTCAGGGGAAAAAGTCAGCACCAAGAACTTCAGAACAAATATAAACAGAAATTACAGACAGAGAAGATATAAACAGAGCACATAACACAAATCAACAGACAGGCTTCTAGTTGTCTGACCAAAGCTATACACACATAGTTACCAGAGAGAGAAGCACCAACATCTGGGTTTTCAAAGCCAGGAGATTCCTTAACGGCTACCCAGAGTCTCCACACCAGCACTCTTCCAGTGAATGAGCCCCAAACAAAATGCTAACCTGAGACGATACATACCCTGGGCCATGGGGCTTCACAGCTCTTGAGGGCTTCACACCTCTTGTGACCTAATTATCAAAAGGGTGTGGGCCTTCCTACAAACAAAGGCAAGTCTCACTCAAAAGCACTTGATTGCCATAGTGCTGAGAAGCACTCCAAAAGGAAAAAACAGTAAGAAAGTCCCAACTTGGTTGCCCTTAGAGACATTCATGGTCATTTACATCCAGCATATCATGTCTCAAGCACTTGTTTCAACTTTACCAGGTAACAGGGGGATAGTGGATAAAATGCTGGATTTGGGGTCAGAAAAACCTGGATTTGAATCTTGCCTCAGATATTTACTAGTCATGTCATCCTGGGCAAGTCATGCAATCTTTCTCAGCTTCGGTTTTACTTTTTGCAAAATGAGGATTATATTGACACTTATTTCATAGAGATTATACATTCTTAGAGGCAGAGATGGAAGGAACTTTAGAGGTCATTTAGTGCCCACCTTCTCATTTTAGAGCTGAAGAAACTGAGGCAGAGACATGAAGTGACCTGCCCAAAATCACGTAGTAGTGACAGAGAAAGGATTTGAATTTGGGTCCTCTGAGTGAAAAGGCAGCATTCTGTCCACTAAACCAGGATCTGGTGAGGATCAAATGAGACTGAAACTTAATAGAATCATAGATCCAAAGAAGTATAGGTGAACTGAATGGAAACTAAGATATTATCTACTTGCATTCTCTCATTTTGCAAAATTACATTTGCACATGAACATGAAGATATTCAGAGCTTTTTTTTTCCAATCAATCAGTTAAATCAATCTTAGTAATCAACAAACCAACAAACAACACAATTAAGCACCTGCTATGTGCCAGACACTGCTATGCACTGGATCTACAAATAAAAGAATAAAGCAACCTTTACTTATAAAAAACTTAGGTGGGATGTACAACTGAATGAAAGGATGGAAGGAAAAACTCAGGCCTCACAAAAATACAGCTTGAGGAAAGTTTCACATCCGTGACATTTTGGGGAAAAATATGCACACATTAAGTGATAGCCAAGATGGATGGGCACAAATAATTTAGTGCTTATTGAGAAAAGCCTCTGGGAAGACTATAAGTCTTACATACAAGGGTGATACAATAAGATAATATTTAACCAGAAGCCACCGTTGAGAAACAAATATGTAGATAGTCTGTTATGTAGCAATGATACTGTATTAGGTCTTTGATTATGACTCAAGAATGACTCTTCTGATGGTCAATATAAGATGCAAAAGGAATTAGGAGTGATCCTTTGTGTGAATCTCTTTGAATTTTTCATCAGGTACAGAGCTGTCAATAAATCATAGGAAGACAGAGGCCAAAGTAACCATCTATGTGCTATTAAAACAGACCTGAATCACCTAAAGGGCAGATACTATCTTATAATGGATCATAAGATGTAATATTTGTAAAAGTGCTTTGCACAGTGCCTAGTACATAGGAGGCGATATGTAAAAGCTTATTTCTTTCCCTTCCCAATAATGGTAAGATCATAGGTCATGTCTCTTTATTTACAAAATTCCTCTTTGTATATCATTTCCTTATCCATCAACCAGATATTCTATTCTATCTTTGTTTTTTTTTTTAAATTCTGGTCTCCACTGGAACAAAAATAGACTGTTTTGGTTGTTGTATTAGTGATTTTTTGCAAGCCTTAGCTTCTAGTAGGCTTAAGGCATGCCAAAAATATTTTTAAAGCATCAGACCAGTCTTTTAAATCCATTCTCAGTTTTATGCCCTTTTTTCTATCTTTTGAAAATACAATTTTGAAATCTGAACTCATGCAACCTCACTAATCTCTTTAGATACTTGGCCAATCTTCCTCATCAAAGTTGTTCAAAATCCTGTTGTCTGAATTCTTGAGAAAAAAAAATCTCTTATATATCTAAATGACTTTTATTGTCTCAAACCACAAAAGCATACCTATATTTTGTCAAAAGTTTTTGAAATCTGCTTTCCTCAATTCTAGGGTAGAGGTCAGGACTTTTGACTACAAGTTTTAGACACAAAGGTGACATAATAAAGGGATATTCAACCATTTCCATCATTATTGATCATGAATTCTATTATGACAAGAAGTGAAGATGGATTTTCAAGATAAACTCTAAATAGTCCTTAAATATTTTTCTAGTTGTGTCCATTTAGTATTAGTTTGAGTGAAAATGAGTATAATACATCATGATATAATGGAAAGAGGACCAGATTTAAAATCAGAGGATCTTGGTTCAAATGCTGGGTCAGATATTAAGTAAGGAATTTAACTTCTCCAGGCCTCAGTTTTCTCATAACTACAATTAGAACAAGACTGGATAATTTTATATCTAACATTATTCCAACTCCAAAATCTGTGATTTTATTTGTATTGAACTCGACAATTTGGGTTCATTAGGATCAGGTTTGGTGGTCTATCAGAAGTGATTAATGATTTAGATTAATGATGACTATCTATAACATAACAAACAAAAAAAAACAAACCAGTAGTGTTTCTGGTGTTTGAACATAAATGATTACCAGATTACACAGGAATGACTAGATGTATGCTTTTATTACTATAGGGATGTCCCATGGAAATTAATTCCTTCTGCCACTTCAGCCTGTCACCTTCTCTGCAATTTATATAGTCTTAGAGAGTTTAGCAGAGCACTGAGAGGTTAGGAGACTTGTTTAGGGTTACTAAGCCAGTATGTCAGACTTAGGACTTAAATAGTTCTAAATCAGTTTTCTAATGCTGTCTCTTAGTAGATTAAATAATACTTTTACTTCTATTTTCTCTTCTTTAATTACAACCAGGAAAAACAAAAACAAAACATGATACATATTTTGACATCCCATGCATAAAAATGCTGACAGACACTTCTTCAGTCGATTAAAAAACATAGCAAGAAAACAAATTTACAGAGAAAACTATAGTATTTGACAAACATTGTAGTTTAGCCAACTCAATCAAGGTATGCTCAGTTGTTTTTACTCAGTGTATTGGAATTCCACACCCAGTTGTTTGAAATAACAAAAGGCTATTAAATATTAAAGTATAAGTGTAGCTAGGTAGTACAATGGATTTAGTGGTGGGCCTGGAGTCAGGAGGACCTGAGTTCAAATGTGGCCCCAGATACTTATTGGCTATGTCACTATGGCAAGTTACTTGACCGTCTGCCTCAGTTTCCTCACCTTTAAAATGAGCTGGAGAAGGAAATGGTAAACCAGTCCAGTATCTTTGCTAAGAAAACCCCAAATGATGTCATCAAGAATCAGACACGACTGAAAAACATATTAAAAATATAAGGGAAGTCAAATCCTTATCCAGTTATTAAAATACACTGAAAATCCTTCTTCCTTCAAGAAACCTTTCCTGACTCATTCAATAAAGATCCTTTGCTCACATACCTCACATCACACTTGACTTTTCACCACTGTAAGATACATACATTTTGGGAAATATGGTTATGTATTTGCATTGTACACTCTCTCTTCCTAGACTATAAGCTCCATAAAGATTGGAACCAAAGTGCCCAGCACAAATAAGTACTTAGAATTTTTTGTTGAATTGAGTTAAATATGAAATAACTTTTATTTAAGTAAGAAATTTAACTAATGAGCTACTTAACATTCTCCTAACATGATAAATGACAAAGCATTTGCTAAAACACACACACACACACACACACACACACACACACACACACACCCCACAACTTTTTTCTTTGAAAAAGACCCTATGATAGATAATCAAAACTATTGGGGGGAAAAAGCCTAATAGCTGCTAAAGATATATATTTTTTTAAAAGGCACAACCTGTTCCGTTCTTCCATGATTATTAAAAAACAAAATTAAAAAAAAAAACTACAGCTAAGATCACTGGAAACACTCACCAGATCAAACTTTATTGCCAAAGAATTGTCATACTTATTAAATTATTTTTCCATTAGGGGAATGTTTTTGAATTGTATTATTAAAGTAACATAAAGGAAAAAAAAAGATGGAATAAACACCATTACAAAGTACCTCACTTTTCTTAGAGTTCTATATTCAGTACATATGATGTTTTTATTGAGAACATTCTTTGAGACACTTTGGAAGCCTTAAAGTACCTTCTGGCTAATCATTATGCTAACAGATACACATTATCAAAAGATATTACTTCTGTCTTCAAACATCTTTGAGGTTTTACTATATTTATTTTTGAGACTAAGACTTAAAAGCAAATACTTATTAAACAATTACCAATAAGCCAGATTGGGGCAATCTGAAAGGCAATCTAAATTATTCAATTTAATATGCAAAACATAATGCTATCTCTATGCATATATGTGTATACACACATTACATAGTAAGTTCTTAATAAATGCTTGTTGTCATTTCCAGAAACTCTACTTAAGAAGTTTGCCAGATTAAAAAAAAAAAAACCCTGCTACCAATCTCCAGGATACTTTACAAATGTAAAAATATTCACATATGTGTGTATATGTATATATGTATATGCCTATCAGTGTGTACATGTATAATGTATATATATTTTTGTTGTTTTTCAGTCATGACCAACAATTTTTGACCATATTTGGGGTTTTCTTGGCAAAGATACTGGAGTGATTTGCTATTTCCTTCACCAGCTCATTTTACAGATGAAGAAACAGAGGCAAATGGGGGTAAGCGACTTCCCACAGTCACACAGCTAATGAATGTCTAAGGCTGGATTGAGCTCAGGTTCTCCTGACTCCAGGCCCAGCACTCTATCCACTGTGCCACTTAGCTACCTTGTTTATATATGTGTGTGTGCAGAATTTTTGATCTTATAATGAAATGTTAAACTACCCTCTTTACAATTCTCTTACTTTCTACATCTATATTGAATTCCCTTTTTCTCTTGACCTCAATACCCACCCAGCCTTATCTCTCTAAGTAAACAGTTTCTTAAAAGTGGAATGTCTTTATAATTCTTTGATATCTTTTATAGTGCCAAGTATAGCTCTGGAAACCAGCTAGTGCTGATGCATGTTAGTCAGTTAGCTGATAGAGCCTTCCTAACTTGTTGGAAGATTCTATTGTTTTTCATAAGGTTAGGAAGTATGGTCTAGAAGGACGGAAGAAGCAAAGCAAAGAAAATAGGAAAGAAATAAACTTCTTGATTTTTTCCTTTTCATTTCTGTGAGAATGCAGTTAGAATTTTGTAGAATAGATCAACATCATGCAAAGGTGAAAAGTATCCCTGAAAACGAATCATTTGCTATAAACTTTGAATAAATCTCCCTAGACATTATGAAATCTTGAAAAATGATTACCATTTCAAATTTTCTTTTGCTTGAATAATCACAAATGTCCTGAATATATAACCTATCCCTATGCAAATATACTTACATAGGCATATTTATGCATACATGCATATATGTTTGTTTCTGGATAATAATAATAATAATAGCAAATATTTATATAGTACCTACTATGTGCCAGGCATTATGCTAAGTGCTTTACAAATATTATTTCATTTATCCTCACAACAACCCTGGGAGATATGTTAAATTATTTTTATTCCCATTCTACAGAAAAGGAAATTGAGAGAAACAGAGGTTAAGTGACTCGTGCAGGGTTATACAGTTGGTAAGTGCCTGAGGCCACATTTTAACTCCTGTCATTCTGATTCAAGGCTCAGCATTCTATCCACTTTGCCACCTACCGGCCAATAGATAGATCAATAGATGATACGCATATATACACACTTATGACTGGTAGCATAGTCTTGGTATATACTGAGAAATTAATCTATAGCTCAAAAGCAAATACCAAATTTCATGGGACCAGCAATATTTTCTCCTATAAATTTACAGATTAAGCTACATAAATGTACAAGGCTTCATTTAAGTGCTGAAATTTCAACTAGTTTTGCTTTCACTTAAACTATTTCATTTTACTAAACAAAATCACTAAGCTTTAAAATTTTATTAAGATCATACTTGTAGACTTATATCACTTTTTTCTGATATATCTAACTGTATTTGAGACTATTTTTATTTTAAAAAATCCCTATTTTTTTAAAGCAAAATAATAAATACTGAATTTTTATGAGTGTTTCATAAGGGGAAAAATCAGTCTATTGAAGAGATGACATGCTATTTCATGCCAAAGGAATGATACATTAAAATCAATCAACAATGCCATATGTCAATATTCATTTCATCATGGGGTGTTAGGGGTGGATGGTACCACCAATGGTTTGATTTCATGCTGCTTTAAAATGCTGCAATGAACAAACTCTTTAAAAGTATACATTGATGATTAGACATTTAGCTATTATAATGAAAATGTTCCTTAGGGAAGGAAATAACCACCAGGACTCAAAATCAGTTTCAGCAACTATAGTTTAGAATAAGATATAACAATAGGAATAACAGCTGGAAATGCTTAGACATTTTTAGAATATTGAAGAAAAAAACAAGATAGCAACAAAAACTATTAGTTAAAGATTTATTCGTGGTATGAATTATGGAATAAAAAGTGGTTTATTGTTCATATTTCAAGATGGCTTTATGGATGGACAAACATGTTTTTCTAGGAGGGGTCATCGAACATCCCTATTGCTAAGTCTCCCTTGTGATCAAGGACTTAGACAAAGTTCCAATGATAGTAAAATGTGACTAAAAATAAAACTTTTAAAATATTAATTATTTATCCAGGTTATAAGGTTAGTATGAAAGAATAATTCTCTTCACCATAATTTCCTTTTAAATTAAAAAATTATTTTGACTTCCATTAGCAAGTTCAAATATTCAAATGTGTAAACAAGAGGACAAGAAAACTGAACAAAAGAGATTGCAAATTGTTGTAAATGTTCATAAATTTTTATTTACCAATTATTAACTACCTCCAAAATGATGTACATATATATTTATATATATATTTTAACAGCTATCAAAATTTTTCAAAAAGCCTTTCTCTAATCTCTATCAAAGTATAAATACAGGCATTAAATTGTATTCTAATGTTACAGAAATGTTTTTTTCTCTGAAAGCAAATATGCTATTGTTTCACTCTAATAGGTTCAGAATGTCCATTAGAAAGGATTAAAAGGATCATATTAGAAATAAAACAGAATCATTACATGTCTAGGACTAAATGGTCTGTAATACCTCCCCTGCGCTATAAAGCTATTGCAAGAAAACAAGCCATGTAATTTTATGATAATCTAAAGACCACCTATTGAGCTGATTTAAATTTTTTTAAATAATATTTTTAATGTATTTTTTAAACCATGTCAAAAACCTTACAGGTTATCTAAGAAGTGGAAAGTGGAATAGCAATATATGTGTGTTGGTGTCTGTGTGTGTGTGTGATTTTTGAACTCTTTATAGTGAATTGCTTGAGTGCCAGTAGGCTCAAAGTGGACTGAAATTCTGAGGTGACTTGAATACTTATTTGGAATCACAGGATCATTGATCTTTTGAGCATTTAAGTGACAACTGAAATGTCAGTGCTGCAACAGAAACTCAGCGTGACTGAAGTCAAGAAAGGCAAGAAGACAGGAGGAAAGAGAGACAGTCAGGAAGAAGGAAGGAAGGCAGGCAGACAGGGAGGAAGGAAAGAAGGAAAGAAGGAAGGAAGGAAGGAAGGAAGGAAGGAAGGAAGGAAGGAAGAAGGAAGGAAGGAAGGAAGGAAGGAAGAAAGAAAGGAAGAAAGGAAGGAAGAAAAGAAGGAAGGAAGTAAGAAGAGAGAAGGGAGGAAGGGAAGGAGGGAAGGAAGGGGTGGGGGAAGAAGGCTAGAAAGGAGGGTAAAAGGGATGGTGGAAAAGAGAACAGAGAAGAGGGAGCAAAGAAGGAAAAATCAGAATAGAGCAGTGTATAGAGGTCTCCTTATAGGCTGGAAGCCCTGGGCCCTAGTGCTCTCTATGACATCCTGATCTTCAATTCACTGGGCAAGTAACTTAAACTCTTAATGCTCCTCACAGTTCTCTGATACTAAAAGTTGCAAAGAAGGTGCCAACCTGCATTGGTAGATGGAGTTTCCCTGCCTAAGATTTTCTAGATCAATAAAAAGTATAGCTCCTATCCCTCTAAGTGAGTACTATATGCTAACAACTGTGCTAATCTCTAGGGATATAAATAGCTACCAAACCCAACAGAACTTTTGTCCTTAAGAAGGTTACATACTAATTGGGAAGCAATAAACATAGAAGAGTGGTCTCCTGAGAGGGGTAATTTCATCCTGAAATTTACTGGGATGAAGAGTACAGCCATAGGGGAAGAGATGAATGCATTGATATTATTTTGTTTATTAGGAATTAACTGGTTTGCTGCTTAATTAAGGAACTCCAATAACTCCCATTTCAACTGGCATAGTCAACTTCTAATGTTGCCTGATAGTTAAACTAAATTAAGAGACAAAAATGATCGAAATGGCTAGCTTCATATTTATTTTTTAAAATATAAATTATAATTTTAAACAATTTAAAAGCTGGATTTCCCAGGGTTTTCTGTGATAACCATACTATAGCCCTCTATGCTTCAGTATTCTAAGTATCTGTGGTTTTATCAGCATAGGTATTCATTCCAAGGAAACATAGAAACTCCTCTACAACCTAATCTAGGGGTTCTTAATCTTTTTTGTAGCATAAACCTCTTTGTCAGTGTGGTGAAGCCTATAGATCCCTTCTCAGAATACTTTTTAAATATATAAAAACACATGGGATTATAGAAGGAAACAATTGTTTTGAAATGTAGTTCATCTATCTATCTTTCTATCTATCTATCATCTATCTACCTACTACCTACCTATCTACCTACCTATGTACCTACCAACCTACCTATTTATCTACCTATCTACCTACCTTCCTACCAATTTATCTTAAAAATTCATGGACCTTAAATTAAGGATCCATAGTCTATCACCTTCCAGGAGGTTATGGCTGAAAAAAATCATCACTTTGAACCTAGTAGGGTAAGAATTCTTTTCAAAAAGTCTGTTGCTCTGGTCACAAACAGAATGTATTGCTGAATATAATCTCACAATCTTTTCAGCAAGGTAAGAGCTGCAAGATCTTTTCTTCCAGCCTTTAGAGCCTACCTTTTATAATTACCATCTACTCTGAATGTATCTTGTATATAAGCTACTTAATTATATGCAATCTCCACTAGACTATATATTTCTATGCTTTGTTGTTTTTCCTTTACAAAATACTTTAGCACAGTGCCTGCAACACACTATAGCATTTAATAAATGCATGTTGACTGACTTTGCTAGCAAGACCTTCAAGAACCCAAGGTTATCTCTATACCACAGTGAAGCACTGGAGGAACCTAGGGTAGAATAAAGAGAAAGTAATTAAATCCCAAGATTCAAAAAGAATGTGTTGTATCATTAAACTAGCAAAAGAGCAACACTAAGGACAACACAATAGCTAATGTTTATATGGCACTATGAGGGCTGTATAATACTTTACATTTGTTATTTCATTTGATCCTCACAAAAAACATGTGAGATAAGTGTTATTGTTATTTTACTTTTACAGATGAGGAAACTGAGACTGAAAAAAGTTAACTGACTCATTTAGGGTCACTTATCTAATAAGTATATAAGGTAGGATTGGAACTCAGGTCTTCTGACTCAAAGTTCATCACAATCTGATGTGCCTCTAGCTGCCTCTCTAAACCACTGACACCTAACCTCAAGCATGTAGGAAAATTTCAGAGGGCCCATGAAGTTGGATGGGGAAAAATACATCTCTGTTTCAACATAATTGTTTTCTTTTAAAATTTTATGAATCTTATTCTATGCACATAGTAACATTATTCTGAGAAGGACTACATGGGCAGTCTATGGCACTAAAATGGTAAAAACAAACCCTCCCTTACTAAAAAAATATAGAATTCACTAAAACTTCAGTACAACCCATGTTCTCCCTTTGAGTCTATTCCAATCTTATTACATAGTCTATTAATAACTTCAAAATTCAGAGCACTTGGAATAATGTCTGATAGAAAGAGTGACAGGCTAGAAGTTAGCAAATTGAGGTTTGCCACTAATTATCCATGAGACTGGTCATATCCTTGTGACCCAAGTCACAAGATCTCTGGGTCTATTTCCATCTAAAATATAAATTGAAAATATTAGATCAGATTATTCCTAATGTCTTTTCCAAAATTTTATGATTTTTAGGATGCTACATGTTCAGAACTATCTTCTTAACATGGTTATTGTAATTGGCACTAAGAATGTACCTCATGGCATGCCAGGTATCTTTTTTTTCTGGTTATTGGGTCAAGCAAGAGAAAGAAAACTAAAAATTGCTGATATAAAAATACTGAATAAAAAGCTAGGAATGCACATATCCCCCACCCCTACACATATGGATTTTTTTGTGACTTGAAGTAATAGAAATTTCCTACCAAAAATTGCTTTGAATTTGGTAACAATGAAATACTGAAACCTAACTATTTGAAATCCCTTCATAGGTTTGCATAATGAAATCATAAGTGCTCTAAATCAGATGAATTGTTGTCAATTAGAAAAACAAAGTACTTCATATCTCTTCACTATAATCTGTGAAGAAAATACCCATATCAATCTGTCATCTCTCTCTCTCTCTCTCTCTCTCTCTCTCTCTCTCTCTCTGTCTATCTATCTATCTATCTATCTATCTATCTATCTATCTATCTATCTATCTATCTATCTATCTGCCTGTCAGTCTGTCTCTCTGTCTGTCTGTCTTTCTATTTCTCTATAGGAACTAGGTTTTTAGTCAAGATGTTCCTTGTCTCCTGACAATGTTTCTTTTCAATAAGCTTGTAGATATCTTTATTGAAAAATTAACATTACTTTTCTCCCCCTTTCATTCCTGGATTGTTGGAAACTAATTTCATTTGGCAAATATAAATCAGATAACTTCCTTGCAGCAGGTGCTAGGCTGGATGCTGGAGAAAAATATAAAGATAAAAACAGATGCCCTTCCTGCCCTTAAGAAGTTTATATCCTTACTGGGTGTAAATGAATGGATACATGTACTGTTAGATAGACCATTTCATGGAGGAGGATATTGATATGGAGAAATTGTAGGAATCAGGCTATAATTTCAGTGCTTCAGAAATAGCTACATATCCCTAGTATTCTTAGGGATATATTAAGAAATTCACAGAATTTCTTAATAATTTCACACTACGTATATGAACAGGTCCAACACAAATATATCAGGGAGTGTGTACTATTTAGTGAACTAAGACTACATGTATAGCTGGATTAGCTCTGCTCTGATTATTGAAACCCTCCTCTCCCCCTTTCCCAGTGGTTGATTGTAGGCCCTGACCCTTCAGCATCTCAACATGGCTGTCTATAAACAGAGAGAGTGGGTTCAGGATGGAGTGAGTGAACTGCTTTAATGAGCAAGCAGGAAATCACCACATACAATACCTCCAGTAAGTAATGACTGGTGGGAACAACTTATTGTTAAGCACCTGAGAGATAAAGAATGGCTCCAAACAAGGATGCAGTGGTGGTCTGTGTCAGAGTTGAGTGTCAAAAACTCTCTTGTGTACTCCAGAAAATAACACCTTAAAATATAGACTAGACCAAATGGTAAAAGAGGTCAAAAAAGCCAATGAGGAGAAGAATGCCAATGGAAAAGAACACTGAAGAAAATAATTTCTTAAAAATTAGAATGGAACAAATGGAAGCTAGTGACTCTATGAGAAATCAAGAAATTATAAAACAAAACCAAAAGAATAAAAAAAGAGAAGACATTGTGAAATATCTCATTAGAAATATAATGACCTGGAAAATCGATCCAGGAGAGATATTTGAAAATTATTGTACTACTTGAAAGTCATGATCACAAAAGAGCCTAGACATAGTCTTTCAAGAAATTATCAAGGAAAACTACCACAATATTCTAGAACCAGGGGGTAAAATAGAAATTAAAAGAATCCACCAATCACCTCCTGAAAGAAATCCCGAAAGGAAAACTCTCATGAGTATTATAGCCAAATTCCAGAGTTTCCAAGTGAAGGAAAAAATATTGCAAAAAGACAGAAAAACACAGTTCCAGTTTTGTGGAACCACAGTCAGGGTAACATAAGATTTAGCAGCTTTACATTAAAGAATTGAAGGGCTTGGAATATGATATTCTAGAGGTCAGAGGAGCTAGGATTAAAACCAAGAACCGCCGACCAGGCAAAACTGAGTGTAATCCATTAGGGGAAAAAATTGAAATTCAATGAAGTAGAAGAATTTAATGCATTCTTAAGAAAAGATCTGAGCTAAACAGAAATTTTGACTTTCAAATCCAAGACTCAAGAGAGGTATGAAAAGATAAACAGGAAAGAGAAATCATAAAGGACTTATTAAAGTTGAATTGTTTACATTCCTACATGGAAAGATGATATTTATAACTCATGAGACCTTTCTCATTATTAGGGTAGTTGGAGGGAATACGTATGTGTGTGTGTGTGTGTGTGTGTGTGTGTGTGTGTATATATATATATATATATATACACACACATATACATATACATATACATATACATATATACACACACACAGAGGGCAAAGAGCAAGTAGAATATGAATGGATGTTATCTAAAAAAATAAAATTAAGGGGTGAGAGAGGAATGTACTGGGAGAAGGAGAAAGGGAGAGGCAGACTGGGATAAATTATCTCATGTTAAAGATGCAAGAAAAAGCTTTTACAGTGGAGGGGAAGAGTGGGGAGGTGAAAGGGAATGGATGAACCTTCCTCTCATCAGAATTGTCTTAAGGAGGGAATAACATACACACTTAATTGGATATGGAAATCTATCTCACCCTACAGGAAAGTTTGGGGGGGAAGGGTATAAAAGAGTGGGGCAAGATAGAAAGGAAGGCATATTAGGGGAGGGAGTAATCAGAAGTGTGGGGAGCCAGCTATTTTCTGTTTAGGCCCCTTAGACCTCTGCAAGGCAGGGTCAGTTGAGAATGGGTCTATGCATGGCAAGGTCAGTTTTAGGATAAGAAGACTTGGCAAAGGAAATCCACCTTTGTAGCTCATTATCTATATGGGAGATGACAGAAATGTTTCAGTCTAGTTATCTATATAGGAGAGAACATAAATGTTTCAATTAGGTTAGCCTTGAGGAAAAATAGTGTCTTGGTCCCAGGAACAAGGAGATAAAAAACTTAATCAATGTTTTATTGTACTCTTCTTTGAAGTCAGGATAACTCAGCAATTAACCTGTATAAAATACTGTCAGTAAAATCAGTCTATAGCTTGACTATACGACTTGCCTAGGCCCATGTCTTTGTCTTTTTGTGTCAATTACTTCATCATATATTCATGTCACTGCTGGCACACAGAAGCAAACACTTTTGAGGAGGAATAGGGTGAAAAGAGAGAATAGAATGAATGGGGGCAGGATAGGATGGAAGGAAATATAGTTAGTCTTTCACGACATGACTATTATGGAAGTGTTTCGCATTACTATACATGTATAACCTATATTGAATTGCTTGCCTTCTCAATGAGGGTGGGTGGGGAGGGAGGAAGGGTGATAATTTGGAACTCAAAGTTTTAAAAATGAATGTTAAAAATTGTTTTCACATGTAAATGGGAAATAAGATACATAGGCAATGGGGTATAGAAATCTATCTTACCTTATAGGAAAACAGGAGAATGGGATAAGAGAAGGGAGGGAGTGATAAAAAAGGTCAGAATAGGAGAACAGGTAATCAGAAGCAAAACACTTCTGAGGAGGGACAGAATGAAAGAAGAGGGAGAACAGAATAAATAGGTGTAGGGGGAATAGGATGAAGGGAAATACAGTTAGCAATGTGAAAAAAAATTGAAGCAAGTTTTTCTGATAAAGTTCTCATTTCTCTAACATATAGAGAACTGTGTCAAATTTATAAAAATAAGACCCATTCCCCAATTGATAAATGATCAAAAGATACAGTTTTCAGATGAAGTAATTAAGCTATCTGAAGCCATATGAAAAAATATTCTAACTCACTATTGATTGGAGAAATGCAAGTTAAAATAATTCTGAGGTATTACTTCACACCTATCAGATTAAATAATAGGACAGAAAAGATAAATGACAAAAATTCCCCTGTGTCATCTGTGGCCTCAGCCCCCTGGCAGTCATCACCTTAGTCTCTGCTACCTCCACTACTACTGCATCTTTCTTTTCCTCAACTACTGTGAGATGCTCAAACATTAATTTGAATACTTTTACATAAATCAAGTGTAATAGGATTATCTATATGGGAGATGACAGAAATGTTTCAGTCTGGTTATCTATATAGAAGAGAACATAAATGTTTCAATTTGGTTAGCCTTGAGCTTAGGTTTTATGCTATAAATTCACATATCATAGCATATAGAAAGGAATCACAGTGTAATGTATAGAAATCCAGACTGTGAGTCAGGAAGATTGGGTTCAACTCTGAGGCTGGCAAGTTACTTGAACTCTTAACTTCCTAGCTAATTCTATAAAACAGTAAATTACAGAATAATTTCTGATTTGCCCAGGAAAAGGGAGGATCTGCACTGGGAGTTCTCAATACCACTAAAATCACAAGTATATTTAAACTGTCATATTTTGTATTTTCTACATCTCCCTACCTAAAATATCTATGCCTTGACATGTGAGCCACTTGTTGGAAGCATGGTAGAGATGATTTCTATCAAATTCAGTTTTGACAAAATGTGACCCTGTTCAACTCTAAAATTCTCTAAGCTATTGGAAATGTTTCTTGGAAGATATAACTACGACTAAAAAGCAAAGATACGATAGTGCTGAATATAAGAGTTATTTTCAGAATCTGCTTTTGAAGTCAACCTTATCTTTCAGGTACTTGAGATTTTGAAAAATACAATATTGTTAAGTTTCCCCCTTTTTAATGCCTATAAAAGTATGCTAATCAAATTCACCTTAGTGAGTGATGTAAGGGTTTATTAAAACTATTACTATCTTGTTACTTAGATGATCACAGCCATCCAAAAAAAGTCAACTATTTTGTTTCACAGAGATTTAAAACAGGTATCTGCCAGAACACATATTTGTTCTTATTTTTCTTCTATTTTCAAGCAGTAACAACTCCTTCTTTTCTCCAGTGAACTGCCAACTGAATGATACAGACTTTGGCTAGTTTCATTCTCTTTTTACTAATATCAATTTAAATTTCCAACGCTGCTGACCATTTCAGGAAGTCCACAAAGCCTGACCTTTCGACATGCGATCCAATGACCTAATACAGCCTCTCACAGCCAGGCCAGAGAATTAGAAAAAAATAGTAATTATAATTGAAGCTGAATTAAATTTATGCAGCCTATATCCATATATATTTCTTATATTGTCCACCTTTGAAAAAACTTGAATACCTACAACCTAAAGTATAAAAATCTCCAACCCCCTCTTTATAAATCCATTTAAAAAGTCAGAGACACAAGTTCCAGAGAAACTATTATTTGATTATATGGTCCACTTTTGAAAATTGTGGATGCTCATACTCTAAAGTGAAAAAACCATCAGTCCCCATTTAATAAATCAGAGACAAAGTTTGCAGAGAAGGCAAGAAATAGAGCATGATAGCTTCTGGAGGTAGCTGGGTAGACAAGTCTCATTATTTACTTGGTAGGAATAACATCTATGTAGTTCTAAAATTGTAGGTGAATGCCTATATGCATGTTATATTACAAATTATGTGTATAACAAATTGCTGTTTCATGGCTCCTTTTGATTAATATTTTCTCTATTGCTTTGATGTAGTCTCCAAAGCATCCTCAACATTTTTGAATAGTGTCATGATATGTCACTGTGGTATTTATCATTTTCCCAAAGTGCTACAGTAACTACAAACTTTCATTACTTCTATCCCCCATACCTGGCCATAGTAGGTACTCAATGATTATTTGTTAATTTAAGCCTTTTTCTTGCCATTGCCTATTCTTTAATCAAAATAATTAAACTGTCTGGAGATAATTTTCCTGCTCTGAAATAATGCTGTCTCCCTTTTCTATATCTGGTCTTCTTTAAGGTCAGGAATTCTTATTTTTGCCCTTAAATGCCCAGAGGGCACGACAGTGTCTGGCATAAAAGCAATAATGACAAACAGTATTTATATAGTACTTTTAGGGCTTACAAAGTCTCCTATATATGTTATCTCATTTGATATTCACAACTATGAGAAAGGTGCTATTATTATTTTCATTCTATAGATAAAGAAATTGAGACAAAGAATTAAATGACTAGCCTAGGATTATACAAACAGTAAATAGTCAAGGCATGATTTGAGCTCATGCCTCCCTGATTCCAAGTCCACAGCTCTATCCACCATTCCATTTAGCTGCCTTGTCATGTGGTAAATGCTGAGTAAATGCTTGTTGATTGAGTTGTAGACGTATGCAGCAAAGGTCCAAAACCCCTTGCAGCTTTTGTCGCACTCGTAAAGTAATATTCCATGTGTTTTATCCAGGTGCCGACTGTTTCTAAATGTCTTTGTGAAGAATGATTAAAGAGTAGTATTTCCTTGGGGGTTGGGGGTGAGATTTTGGAGTGTAAAACTGGAGTCATCAGCTGTAGTGAGCCATTCAAACGGACTGTTCTCACCTGTGAAGAGAGGCATACAGTGTTCTGTTTTGGTGATGCAAAAGCATTCATTAAGAATAAACTGAACACCATGTACACAATGCACAAGTGACTGTACTTACCTGAAAGTCAATCTTTGCCAAACTTCTTGTTCTCAAATTCTTTGACCAAAGAGGAATGCCTGAGAATGTAAAAGTCATGATTTGCTCTTGGGTACTTAGGCACAGCATTCTTGATGAGCAGTACAATGAGGAACACAGATAAGGAGGTGTGTTGCTGTACTACTTGCTTAAAATTTGTGTTTGATTTTGCTGAAAGAGCAGATCTCAAGAAATAAATATATTTTTAAATCCTGGGTAGGGAGAAAATAGCACTAAAACCTAATTATTTTCTGTGTACTTTGAGGGAAATAGAAGCATAGTAGTCAGAAAGCCAGCCTTGAAGCCAGGACAGCCTGGGTTCTCTTTTCTCTCTTCACTATGCTTTCCTGCATAAAATATCATATGGATGCTCTATAAGTGATATCAAGATTGTTATTATGTTACCACTGAAACTGATTGCCATCAAGTATATACATACTTCAGGTTGCATAACTGTATCATTCCTACGGCTTAAATCTCTAGATAGGTGCTGCATTAAAGATTCCCTATTACAAAGTCAATGCTTTTTAAAACAAATGACAGCATTAACTAAGATTCTAAGCAAAAGTACAAAATCTCAAACTCATCTTTATTAAAAATACTAATTAACATAGTATTATTTAATAACAACAAAAATAACAATAGCTAGCATTTGCATAGTGCTTTAAATATTGGAAATCACTTTGTAAATATTATCTCATTTGGCTCTTGCAACAACCCTGGGAATTAGGTGTTATTACTGCCTTCATTTAATAGATGAGGAAGTTGAAGCTGGCTGATGTTAAGTGACTTGTTCAGGGTCACCCAGCTAATTAACGTATAAGGCCAAATTTGAAGTCACATCTTCTTGAATCCAAGCTCAGCACTCTATGTATGGTGCCATCTAGATATCTTTCATATTTCAGTTATTAGCAGTATCATTCATGTTTCAGTTAAGGACTCTTTCATTTCCCAAGGTTTGCTAGAGTTATAAAGTATCTTTGATAGTGGTTTTAACTTAGATAAAATCATATGCCTAATATTTGCATTACACTACATTATTTACATTACACTACAATATTTACAAAACACTACATCCAACTAATGGAAAGGCTAAAGCATGTAACTTCTACTTTTCTTTCCTTTTGGCTCTAACAGATTATTGAAATATTTGGAAATTAAGTTTAAATTTCAAAGTAATTCAATTCTCCACTTCCAAATTTCAAAAATTACCCATCTTTTAAGTAGAATATGAAACATTTATTATGATTAGCTATTGTCAACTACCATATTTTTAAATTATATGCTTTTTCACATGCTTGGATATAGAGTTTTTACATCCCCCCCCAAATTGTCCTTAATTTGCTCTGTCTCTGTATCTATGCATCTATTATGATGTTGAGGAGGAAAAACCCTGGGATTCAGGGATCCCAAACTTAAGTTCCCAGGTCAAGGTCATCTGGAATGAATTGACAGACCCAAGCAATCTTTAAGTCAAGTTGGCAAAAGTTTATTGTTATGCTTTACAGCAGGCAAGAGTTCTTAGAGAACGTGCAATCTAAAAGGGGACACAATTATATCTTATATAGGGCAACATATATATATATACACACACATATATATAGGGCAAGTGTCTTGATTAGTTGTTTTGGGATGGGAATAGGGAGTGGTTGTAGTGTGGTTAAGGACTGGTTAGTTCTTAAAAGAACATGCACTTTTAGTATCTACTGCACAGGTTTATTACCCAGAATTCAGTGGGAAATAGCCCAAGGTGGGGCTAGAAGGAGCAGGTGTGGTTTTGAGTGAGAAATGTCACTGTCAGCCAAAGATATCCAGCTTGCTTCCATCGAGTGTCTTGTTAGTGAAGATTAATGTAAGGGAGTATACATCTGACTATGTCTAGGATACATGACAGTAAGGTCAGTCGGCAGTAAATATGGCTATGTCCCAGCACACAGCCAATTAGCAATACATAGGGAGTCTAAACTAATAAATTCTATAGGTGCAGCTGGCCACAGTATCAGCAGGAGAGATAAGTGTTTTGTTAAGGCATGCTGCCCTTGAGCTGGAGAGAATCTGCTAGGGCTGATGCTTTGGAGCTAGGGAGAGATGTGATTTTGGAATTGGGGTTCAGGCACAGGCACCCAAGCAGAGGCTGTCAGAATTAGGGTCCAAACACAAGCACCCAAGCACCCCATCAATGGTAGTATTTTGTATATTAGATAAACTGGATGGGAGTAAAATGTGCATCTCATTTTTTGGGGGGTCATTTCAAATCTACATTAATTGTAAGTACAGTAGGAAAAATGTTACAAAATTAATAGCAAGCTTGATAACAATTCTATAATATCCTTCCTATATATTCAGGCAGGCCAGCCTAGTGAAGAAAGCACTGGATGGTCACATTCTACCGTGTATCCCATCCTCTGCCAGAAGCCTTTCCTGATCTCTCCTTAATGTCAGTGTCATTCCTGTGATATTACCTTTAACTTATCTTGTATACATATCTTGTTTCTATGTAGTTGTTTGCATGTTGTTTCTCCTATTTAAGTGAGATCCTTGAGAGCAGAAATTTTTTTTTTACTTTTGTATCTATAGCGCTTAGCAGTGTCTAGCATATAGTAGGAACTTAAAAAATGTTTGTTAACATCTTGACTTATTTAGCACTCCTAACTTCTTCCTTAATGGGTACTTAAAACTCTTCTGAAGTTATTTATTTAAACAAATGTTAATAGTCAAATTTGCATAATTCACTTATTTATGCAAGGCTTTTTATCAACAATTTGTTAAATGATCTATTCTTATGATCACAATAGCCATTCCTGGAAGGAGAAAAAAAAATCATTGCTTAAAATACAGGCAAAGATGCAGACATGAACACACACACACACACACACACACACACACACAGCCCTGTTCTTAAATTTCCATTTTATAAGTACTTAAGACAAGCAGAGAGTCTTACCTTGCAAATTATATAATGCATGCATATTCAAGTATTTCAGCAGAAAATACACTAAATAATCTCTCTCTGGGCCCTCCTTAGTCAATTGGGTACCTTTCCTCCATCCCAAGACTTCCCCATATAAGATACCCAACTGTCTTAGCCAACTGCAGCTTAGAACTCTAAAGATCAAAATATCCCCAGTCTCATACTTCCAGGCAGCTGGGACAGATGATAGGCATTACACCATGCCCAGCACATCTATTTTCCAGAGAAAAGTATATTATGGTATTTATGTGTGAAGAACAGTCAAAATATTATGGATGAAAAGGTTCACCCATACCCTTTGTGCATATGTCTACACAAAAAATCAAAATATTAGGAAATGAAGCATAGCATGATGTCTCAAACTGCATGCCTTAACAGCTGAAATATATAACTCAGTTAAAAGTTTAGGAAACTCTCTTGAAAAATCATAATTTCATTTTGAAGAGTCAACACTTTAGTTCAGGCCCTTATAACCTCTCACCTATATTGTTCCAACAGCTTTTAAACTGGCATCCTACTTAAGTTTTCCCTCCAATCTAGTCTTTCTTTCACAAAGTTACGAAAATGATTTTCTTTAAACATAGATATGTCCATGTCACTCACCTATTAATTTAACTAAGTGGCTTCCTCTTGCCTCTAGGACAAAATATAGACACTCCTCTGTGTAGCTTTTAAAGCTCTCCCCAAATGTACCTCCACTAATGTTTCCAGAATAATTGTACATAATTTCCCTTCCCTGACCTCGCAGTCTAGTCAGATGGTCTTTCTCTCTGCTCCTTACACATCTCAGTCTCCCACCTCCATGCTTTTGCATTGGCTGTCCCCAATGCCAGGAATACACTCTTTACCTCTGCCTCATAGAATCCTTCACTTCAAGATACAGTGTAAGTACCACCTCTACCTAAAGCCATTCCTATTTGATCACCTTCTAGGGTCTTCCTTTCTTAATTATGTTGTATTAAACTTTATTTTATTTGTTTATATTTATTCCATATATTTATATGTGAGGTTCTTATTTCCCCATTGATATGTAATCTCATGGAAAGTAGAGATTGTTTTATTCATTCTATGTATTTGTGACCCTGTAGCCTAGAGCATTGGTTGGCATATATGTATTAACTTAAAAGCTTAAAAATAATTTAGTAAATGCTTTTTGATTGATTAATTATAGCTTATTTTCCCCTCCAAAAACAATTATAGAGGTGTCTATGGCCAAAAAAATGTCCTGTTCTGGAAATAAAATGACTTTTCTCATCAGACTGCCAGTTTTTGTATTTAATTGATCTATGAGCATAACCAGAGCTTGATTTCCTACTTTATTCTTTATTGATCTCCTTTCTCCAGGCAATTCAATAATTTAATTATTATCATCATCATTATTTATTATTGTTATTCATTCAGATTTGGACCTTAGAGGGTCTTCATGTATGGCAAATAAAATCTCAGTAACCCCCAATAGCTTATCTCTTGGTCTCTGAATTGAAAGAACACTAGATTTGGAGCTTGAGCACCTTGGCTGTGTTGTTTCATTAATTGTGTTTGTATTCACAGCACCTATCTCAGTGTCTAGTACATTAATACATATTTTAAAATTAATTTTCTGACCTTATTTAAGCAAGTCATGAAATATCTCTGTGTCTAAGTTTCCTCATCTTTAAGTTGACAAGGTTGGATTACATAAGATCTCTTTCAATTCTAAATGCTATGAATCTTTTTCACATGCCAATCCTTCTAAGATATGAAAATAACTATAATATCTCACTCAAGTCTTCTCTTCTCAAGGCTAATTATCCATAGTTAATTAAACTATTTCTTATATGGGCTGTTTTTTCAGTTCTCTCCATCCTGATTATTCTTCCTGACTCCAGGCCTAGTACTCTATCTACTGTGCCACTTAGCTGATTCTTATTTAGGCCTAAATTGTAATTTCATCCATACAGGGAGCTCACAGTGAAGAAACTTCATGAACTGAAGTAAATCCACAACTACTCTGATTTGTAGTCTTAGAAAGGCACTGAGAGTTTAAGTGATTGGCCCAAAGTCCTAACAGTTAATGTATGCGAGAAGTGGACCTCGAACCTCTGGGATAGGGGTTGCTAACTTTTTTTGTTTATAGAATGGCTTTGCTAGTCTGGTGAAAACTATGGACCCCATTACCAAATAATGTTTTTAAATACATAAAATAAAATATATATCAGTAAAAAAAGATATCAATTATATTAAATTATCAAAGTAGTTTTCAATTCACTTTATCTCATTTTGTCTTCAAAACATCCCTTTCAGTAAGATCCTATAATTATCCCCATTTTACAGATGAAGAATGTGAAGGGGACTGAGGTTACTTAACTTGCTGAGGTCGCACAGCTAGCAAGTAACCAAGGCAGAACTTGAAGTCAGGTGTTCCTGACTTTTTGTCCAGAGCTCTATACACTATACCACCCAGCTACCCATATGACTTGCCCAGGGTCACATTGGTAGTAAACAGCGGACCTGTTTTTTAGTGTTGCTGGGCTTGGGCAGCTAGTGGATAGAGCATCAGACTTGGAATCAAGAAAGTTCATCCTCCTGAGTTCAAATCCAACCTCTGATGCCCACCAATCTCACCTAAACTGGGCAAGTCACCTAATTCTGTTTGCCTCAGTTTCCCCATATATAAAATGATCTGGAGAAGGAAATGACAAACCAGTGCAGTATCTTTGCAAAGAAAACTCCCAAATAGGGTCAGAGAGTCAAACATGACTGAAAACTGAACAACAACCTCTGCTGGTATGTCATGGCTGTCTTGTGATTAATAAATGTTTACTGAATTGAATAGTCATGTAAAATAAAATAATTTTAGATCTGGAAGGGAACTGTGTGACAACTTAATTCATCATTTTAGACATGAAAATGAGGCCCAAAGCTGGCTAAATGATTTTTCCCAAGGTCATACAACTAGTTACTGACATAGTTAGGACGAAAGCCCAGGTTTCCAGTACATTTTTTTTTCTACACATCATGCTATTTCCTGAATACTGGCATCATCTTTAGGATATCTATTGCCAGACTCTGACTTATTGGAGCAGTGTTTCTAAATGACAAGTTAAACCCAGAGTCAGAAAAGAAAAACAGAGTTCATGCTTCAAGTCCTAATCCCAGAAGAATAACTAAAAATCTTGTGGCTTGAAACTATAATTGCTTCACAATTCCCATCTGTACAGAGAGGTAGTAGTCCTCACAAAGACAGCTTTAGTTGAATTTATCAGAAGAAACCAAAAACTATAAATTAGAATTCCTGATTTCCCCGTATTTTACACACAGACCTATTAGGAAAAACTCTTTCCCCTGTATTTCTTTGACAAAAAAGATATTATTGACTTAGCTGAAAAGCAGGTAATGAGTTTTAAGAAATTAATGGTCAATAGGCAATAGCCAAGGCAGCCTACATCAGCATCTATGTGCTATCCAAGGACACACCACAGAAACAAAATATGGCATCATAAACACCATTTTTTTTCTCATAGCAAGCATCTTACAGCTGACATTTTGCAATAACGCATCAGCAAAAGTATCTGATGATAAGGAATCGTGATGTTTATATTCTATGACTCACTAAGGGTAGAAGCTGCTAGTGAAAGGGTTTATAAATCTAGATATTCCATATTACCTTTTTTTTGATGAGCCTCTTATTAATAAATATGGGCAACAATTTAATGCTGCATCAGAAATACTTCCTAAAATAAAAGTATGTCAGTTCTGATCAGTCCTGTGGACAGAGGAAAAAAAGCAACCTGTACCGATCTGTGTGACCACTGAACGAATGAAGCATTTTGTCACAACAGCCACAGTTGAGATTTTATCTATCACAAGCTAATGGGAGGGTTTGGGGGACAGGAAGGAGAGGGGATGATCCTTTCCACACAGTAGTCTTCAATTAAGAAAGATAATTATATGCTACACTGACAATGAATAGAATAGGATTTCACAAGAGGTAATGAGCAATAAATGCTCTAAAATTCTTTGATGTAAAAATCACGCTAAAGCATCATTATTATATAGTGTGTGTAATACAAGAAAATGAAAGCCTTTAACTATTCAGAGAGATGAGGGTTACTATATTCCCATGGTGATCTCTAACAGCAAATGATAATGTCAGTGTGCTATGGCTTAAATGATTTTATGTGCAAGGAAGCATAATGGCTGTTACATTCATATGTAAAATCTACCACTGTTGAATCAATACTTCAAAAGAGTCTTTGGATACTTTGGGAATCCATCAGGCCTAAATATATTTTTTCTGTGCAAATAGAGCAATTATTGATAATGTCTGTAATTTGCAGTGCCCAAGATCCTGATTATAACAGTTTGGGAGGGAAAATGTTAAGAATTTACGTAAAAAATTAATGAGTACACAAATTAAAATAATACTGAGGAAAACATTAAAGGTCGCTAATAGATGCAATTTAGGAACATCTAGGTAGACATAACCATAAAAATAGGTGTAGAACATTCACACAAGCAATGAGATAATTTCAATCAGAACTGTATAGCAGAACTCTAGGTGCATCATGCTCCAGAAACCTATGGTTATGACAACATTTATATTTCCCATCAATGGTGTACAGACTATGATGAAAAGGATGATATATTACCTTGTCATCTCTGGGTCTTTAAAAACCTTTCCAGTTCTGACATTCTATGACCCTATGAAAATTATTTCATACTCAGATGGATACAGGACCTCATTGAGAGGGGTGTCTCCTCCAGTGCTATAGAGCACAACTATTCCATATCTCATCCTGTGCAATTCTTATTAATGTCTGTTTCTCTATCAAGGTGCTCCTCCAAATTGTCTAGGGACCTTTCTCTAGAATAGAGGTAGGATTGGGTCCTAAGCAACCTGTGAACAGATTTTAGAAGAACCATGAACTTGGATGGGGAAAAAAATGCATCTTTATTTTCCCTAGCCACTAACTGAAACTAGTGATATCTTTCAAATACTTTTAAAAAAGCATTATTCTGAGAAGGGATCCATAGGTTTCACAATAATTCCAAACAAGTCTATAATACAAAAAAGTTTAAAGATCCCTTGGGTTAGATCTGTCAACATTACAATGCACCAAATGGACTATCTTGCCAAATCCCTTGTTTTTGCCAGGTAACAGTACACCTCCTTTTCCAATCATATACCTCTTTTATGTTATCCTTCATGTCACTTTTCCTGTTGAGTTCTTCACTTGTCATACCTCTGGCATACTCCCAGCTACCATGCGCTTCTCCACTGTCCTCTGGGTGACCCAAGACCACAGACTCAGAGACATACCACATTACCAGAAGAACGCTGATGTTTAATAGAAACAAATAGCCTTCAGTGAAATGTTTGGAATAATTAAAAATAAAATAAAATTTCCCGGAGGTCCTTTACTTCTGATCAATTTCACCCTAGATCATTGTCCATTTGAAGGGTCCATTCATGGCACATACATTCAATCTAAGTGTATATAATTAGCACAACAACAAAAACATTTATATAGTTTTTACTACATGCCAGACACTATGTAAGGGCTTTAGAAATTTTATGTCACTTGAGCCTATCAACAACCCTACAAGGTAGGTGCTATTATTATTTCCACTTTACACTTGAAAAAACTGAGGCAAACAGAGGCTAAACGACTTGCATAGGGTCACACAACTAGTAAATATCTGGGTGCAGATTTGAACTCAGGTCTTCCCAACACCATAGCATAAAGTAGACAATAGATATTCATCTTCAACATTTAATAGTATAAAACATATGTAAAATAAGCTGAAGTACATCCCTCCAAGAAAATTAAGTAGTCACAGAGACGATCAAACCCCATAATAAATTAAATTATAGTCAATGAAACAAGAACAATATTTTCCGTATCTGAGAATTCTACTTAACGGATTATAATCTCAGTTTTCTGTCGCAGTTTTAAATATCGGCATCACTAATATATGCAAGGCTACTTTAAAAACATATTCATGACTTCTATTATTAATTATCTCTGAACACTTAGTAGAGATAGAGTGTAGTGTATGAGAGGACCAGATATAGAGGAGAAAGGCATGGGTTCAAAATCCTGCTTCTGACACACACTGGCTATGTGACTACTAGGAAGACATTTAATCTCTAGGAATACCAAGCAAGCTTCTAAAACCACAAGGTGTAAAACAATTGTTTTTGAATCTGCACTAATAGGGAAGTTTCCAGATCAAGAAAATCACCAAAAAACATGACACAAACAAAACAAAATCTTTAGCACACATTTGGAAAAATAAAACTCTTAAGCTGAACTACGTTGAAATTCATCAAACTTTGATGAATCTGTGAGTTCATCTATATCCCCTCCATTACTACGATCACCACCTCTGAACCTTCCAAACTGTGAGTCTTTATATAAATCCTCCTAAGTTTCTCTCTAAAAAAAACCCAATACATTTAAGGGGAAAGTCATAATTTATGTTGACGTTATTGCTAAAGTGAATGCACAGTATGGGCTATCTATAGTACATGTGCTGATGAGCACTGGTTTTCTTTTTTTCTCTGTATTCAAGTGCTAGCTCAGGTGGAAACTCCTCTATAAATTATTGCTTGATCTTCCCAGCTATAAAAGTTTTCTTATTCCTCACTTCCGCATTTCTCTTTGTAACCCAGGTTTCCAGTCACGTCTCAAGCAATTTGCGTGAGACTTTCATGATTGGCGGAGAAAATGCTTCACACCTGTTTGAAGGGGCAAAACTGGTTCAAGCACTCTGGAAAGTAGAAATATTTGTCAAGTATTTGTCTCTTTCTTTAAGAGAGAAGTTGATGATTCCAAGCTCTCTTTGGGACTGATATCAGGGAAGAGAAAAAAAAAATTCTCTTGCACATATATGGAGGAGAAGCTGACTCCTAACATGTCCCTAATTTCCAGTTTGCTTCTCTAAACTTCTGAGAATTTCCCCTTTGATGAGATCAGAGCCTTTCTCTTAGTTGATCTGAGATCTCAGTCCCTATGAGAGAGCTCTTTTGTCACTGTATTTTCTAGCACAGTCTAATCCTTATAAATCCTCTGATTTGTGTTTCCTGTTTACAGGGATTAGTGTATTCATTCAGTATTTGCTCTTTATGATCAACGTTTGTATAACCAGGGTTTGGTCGGAAAGGGCCAATCCAGGGGGTATTAGCTTAAAGCAAACTTCTCCTTCAATAGCAGACAAGAAAGTAGCTTTTTATTTTTTCTTGAACCAATCATGTACTTATACAAAAAATTTAGCAAGACAAATAGAAATAATTCTCATGAAGGACCCCTCTCTTAGAAACTGGAGAACTTAGTGGTCAGAATTGAGGCCCTTTCCCTGTTCCACTCAAGGCAAAACCACAATCTCCTTTGGATAGGGATGGACAAGATTCCAAAGATATCTGTGAATGCTTCCCAGGGAGCCCATGTCTATATTTTTAAACAATCCATTGGCCATACATGAGCAGCAAATACCTTACATCTCTTGGATCTCTCCTAGGCACTTACCATTTTCTAACTTGTATTTATGTTTTTGTTATTCCTACATATTTGCATTTTCTTCCCAGACTATACAATTCTTAATCTAAAGATTGTCTTTTTTTAATCTTTCTATTCTCAGTGTTAGTTTGCTGTCATGCATAGAATAAGTAATAAAGATTTCTTTTTTTAAGAATTGAATTGGATTTAGCCCATTTGTTGCACCTTTCCCTTCTTGCCCCCAACAAAAAGTAAGGAACATCTATGAAAGCATCCACTAATGATCCTTCTCTATTTCTTAGCTATCTACCAGCTCACAAAAATTATCTATCACTCTTAAATCAGCAATTAGTAATCTATACCATTAGAAGTAAAAGGTTAAAGGTTAAAGTTAAAGGTTCAAATATTGTTCAAAGCCTGTGATGCTTATTACCTGAGTGAACTTGGGGAAATCACTTAATTTGCCTGGGCCTCAGTTTTCTCTGAGGCAAAATGGCCTTTGATGTCCTGTTCATCTTTAGATCTATACTCCAAAGATCCTTTTAATTGACCATATTGCAGTAGTCAATCTGTTTGAAGCCACTGGGCCTATCTGCATCAATTATACTAATCAGTGAAGTCACTTGGGAGAAGTGCTCTACCATATCATCAAAAGACTAATGTTTCAATTAGAAATTTGAAACCAATTAATTCTATAAGATTTTACTTAATTCAGTCTTCCTCATGACAGGTGTTTGCCAAATTTCTCTCATTTGCCTCTCAATTTCCTGTTCCCTTAATACTTATCATTCAGAACCACCACTGCCCTAGGCAGTACCCTTTCCTCCATATTCTCATCCCTTCTTGTCCAGCCATACTCTTCCATAATCCTTAACCTCTTCTATTCCACCCTTACACTGGGCCCCTTGCAAACTTCACTCTGTTGTTAATAAATTACCTTTATTCCTTGAAGTCTTCCTCCTTGCCTTAGATTTTTCCTACTTTTGGGCTCTAACTGCAACTTAGCTTTTCCCCCTGAGAATATCATATCTCTTGCCGTATCTAAGTATAAGTGATAAATATATATACTGACCCATAATCCCTAATCATCAAATGAGATAATATTTATTAAGCATTTAGCCCAGTGCCTCACACATAGTAGGTGCTATATAAATACTTATTCCCTTCCTCTTCCCCTTCCCAGGGAGGAATAGGAGGAACATGGCATGATCCATGCTTTATATAAGTTTTCAATTGGAACATATCTTTTTTTTCCTGCTGCTACAAATGGTTTTTCTATAGCCCAAATTCATTAACTTTAAGTATACCACTGTATCTTCCCACCTGGTCTCACTATTTCTCTGTCTTTTCAGTCTTTCGTACAGTTTCCATGTCCTCATAAAAGGCACACTTCTTAATGCGACATTTAAGAATCCCCTCCCTTTCCGCTTAAAACATACATCTTGCTTCCACCTCTCATAATTTCACCTAATTAGCCATATTTAATACTAATCTCCTCATACTCTGAATTCTAGCCCAACTGGAACTTTTTCTGTCTTCTGAATATGGGTGTGTAAACTTTAAAAAATAACTGTTTTGATAATTGTATTTCAAAATAATTACTTTCCCCTAAAACTCTCTATTATTTTATTTTGTGAATTTAAAAATGTTCTGTAAAAGCACCAGTAGGCTTCTTTTTTAAAAATTGTATTTTTAATTAATGAAATAACAAAAGCATTTCCATAACATAGTAGAATTTAAAAAAAAGATGATTGCTATGAAATTGTAAATCTGATATGTACAGCTTTCGATACCTTTTAAATATATACTAAAATTATTATATGATTTTTTTTCCTTCTCCCTCTAGAGATGGCTACTATTAGACATAAATGTATATGTATATGTGTGTGTATATATGTAAATGTGTGTATACATGTATATATATGTATATATATAATACACATATATGTGTAAAATCATTCTATACATCTACTTATCATTTCTTTCTCTGGAAAACTTTTTTACTGAATTAGAAAAAAATAACAAAATTCATTTGAAAGAAAAAAGTCAAGGAACTAATCAAAAGAACTAATAAAAAATGCAAAGGAAGGAGGTTTAGCAGTACCATATCTTAAACTATATTATAAGGCAATAATTATGAAAACTATCTAGTATTGGGCCAACAAGTTTGGCTGGATTGTCAAAGTAGTCCATGACACCCTCAAAAGGTTAAGAACCTCTGGCTTACAATAAACTCCCTCCATATTGCTTATTCAAATCTTTGTCTTTCTTCAAGAGTCAGATTAGGTATCACCTCTTTCATGAAGCCTTCCTTGATACCTCCAGATAAAAGTGATCACTCTCTCCAGCAGCTCTCAATCTTTTTCCTCTGCTGTACACTTAATAGATTCTAACTGTTCTTCTAGACATCTGTATAATCCCTGCCACAACCCACTACATTGAAATCTCCTTAGGGTCAAATATGTACTGGTACCGAGCACACAGCCCTGCACAGAGTAGGCACTTTTATAAAGTCTGTTATATTAAATTAGAGAAAAATTGTCAGTTTGCAATTTTTTCAACTCACTTTTCTTATACATAAACAATTACTGTTAAATATTGCATATAATATTAGGGTAGCTAGGTGGTGCACAGGATAGTCAGGAAGACTCCAGAGAGTTTAAATCTGGCCTCAGATACTTATGAGATGTGTGACCCTGGGCAAGTCACTTAACCTTGTTTGCCTCAGTTTCCTCATCTGTAAAATTAGCTGGAAAAGGAAATGGCGAATCATTGCAGTATATTTGCCAAGAAAATCCCAAATGGGGTCACAAAATGTTGGACATTACCAAAAAAATGACTGAACAATAACAATATAAGGGGAGAAGATACCATTATCAATTTTTAATTTCAATTGAAAATGGTCACAGTTTCAAAATTTGCCAGGATGCAACAGAGACACTTTGAATACAAGTGATTTTCATTTCAAGTCATGAAATATGGGCCAACTGTACAACTGTACAAAACATTATTAAAATGAAGATTTGCTAGAAAATATCATGGACAGGATATATCAAAATGTCCAGTCAGATTGCCTATGATTTTTCGTTGGAACTTGGAGAGAATAAAAAGAAAGATAAATGGTTGGTTCACTTATTCATTTGTTTATTTATTCATTCATCTTTTAATCACAACAAATATTTGAATGCCTAAGATGTAAAGCACTAGCCTACGATGAATGAGACAACAGGAAATACAATTTAGAGATATGAGTCTTGTATATTTTGTATATATCAGATGATACTCTCCTCAATTACACACTTTGCTTCATCCGAGTAACTTATTGACATGATATTTACAGAGAATAATGATAAAGATGAATTCAACTGACATTTATGTAGCACTTCCTAATTTTCAAAGAATATTTCCCACAACAGTTCTGTGAGGTGGGCAGCATATAATGTTATCCCCATCTGACAAATGAAGGCACTGAGTCAGAGCTTTCAAATGTGTTGCCCAGTCACATGGCTGCTATTTGTTGTTACTGTTTTTTCCCTACACCATGCTTCTTCTTGACTTTCTGACTTGTCATTGGGAAGAACATATTTGACAGGTGCTAAATTGAAAGCAAGCCGGAGAGTATAACTTCAAAATATTATTTTGATTTATGCATTTTAAGCATGCTAAATGTGGATTTGATAAATGATCCCTAAATTTTGTTATTAAGGTGCTGTAAGGACCATGAAAAGAGACTTTCAGTTCTTTGGGAGCAAAATTTTAGGGATATATATTTTTATACATGGCAGGAGGCAGATTATCTACTGAGATAAATGCAGAATTCAAAACTGTAACATTAATTATCAAGAACCCCTCAAATTAATAACCAGTATCTGAAATTAAGAGTTCTGTCCATTCAAAATTAAGGAAGTACAATTTAATCAGTCATTAATACTTGGTATTATGTATCACAAAATAATTTCTAACTGTGCACTCAGATATACCCATGCACCACATGGGTATATTTGTCTACTACATATGGACAAGCCCTTTGTCATGTTTCCTGACATTTTAGTGTCTTAGTTTATTATAATGGGGCATTATTCAAAGTCATCAGGTCCAAATCTTGATCAGGCATTTGGATCTTGAAACGATAATGGGTGATGTTGAATGTCTTTTTTTTTAAAGGCCAAAAAATGATAGATTAATGGGTGGATAAATGAATGGAGAGATGAATAGACAGATAGGTGGATGGATGAATGTTATTAAGGACTATTTGAGAAATCACATCTGGAGGCTTATACTATATAGCAAGTGTGAAGATGGAGTTTAATACAAACAGTTCAATACTTGAGATTAATTTAAATATCACTTTCCTTTTATATGCTTCTTTGCTACATATGAATAAAATAGATGTAGACACATAACACACATATATGCACACATATATACACATATATATTTTTTCAGCAAGCACACTCAGAAAATAACCTTTTGAAAATTTTCCAGTTAATATAAGCTCCTGCCTTTGAGCATCATAGTAGAAAAAAATAGTGCCATAAAAATGGAATTTTAATAAGGATTTTTTCCTTTTTTTTCTGGTGTCTAAAAGTATTTTCTAAAAGATAAAATCAGAACTCACACTTTGTTTTCATTAATGATCACATATAATCAAAGTGAAAATAATAGTAAAATTAATAATGAACTTTGTTCCCAAGTCTTGTTTTTCTTTCTACATCTGCATTATTCTTGACCTGCAGTTGTATCCCAGATGGTAGCATGTTACTACTTACAACTGTTCTCAAATGCTGCCATCTAAAGGTTAAAACTGTGTGCAGCATAAGTAATGCAGAGAGAGAGAGAGAGAGAGAGAGAGAGAGAGAGAGAGAGAGAGAGAGAGAGAGAGAAGAGAGAAGAGAGAAGAGAGAAGAGAGAAGAGAGAAGAGAGAAGAGAGAAGAGAGAAGAGAGAAGAGAGAGAGAAGAGAGGAGAGAGGAAGGAAAGAGGAGAGGAGAAGATAAACAAAGGAAGAGAAAAGAGGCAGAAAACCATGTCAAATGAGTCTTTAAGGTCCTCTTGAATAATGATTACACACACACACACACACACACACACACACACACACACACACACACACCATCTTGTTTTATTTCTCTTCACTTTATTGTGCTTTGGAGATGTGTGTGCGTGTGTGTGCATGTGTTTAATAAATTGAAGTTTGTGACAACCCTGTGTTGATCAAGGCTATTGGTGCTATTTTTCCAACAGCATGTGCTCACATGATGTCTCTGTGTCTCATTTTGGTAATTCTCACAATATTTTAAACTTTATTATTACCTCTTTTATAGTAATCTGTGATCAGTGATCTTTGATGTTACTATTGTAATCATTTTAGTGTGCTGTGAACCACACCCATATAAAATGCAAACTTAATCTATAACTGTCTTGTGTGTTCTGACTGCTCCACCAACTAGGCATCTCCCTGTCCTTAGATCTCTCTTTTCCTTGAGATACAATTATATTGGTGAATAATACATAAACTTAGTTGGTAAACTAAGGTTTGAGAGGGTTGACTGCAATTTTGAAAAAAATTCTCCTGTTGGGTAAACACTATTGCATGCTATAGAGAAATCTCTCATGGAAAAAAGAGTCGATCGATACAGCAAACTTCACTGTTACATCATTTTAAGCAACTACCACAGCCACCCCAACCTTTAGCAACCTCCACCAGGATCATTCAGCAGCCATCAACATCCAGGCAAGACTTTCCACCAGTAAAAAGATTATGACTTGCTAAAGGCTCAGATGATAGTCAGCATTTTTTTAAGCAATAAAGTATTTTTAAATTAAGGTACATATATTTATATATATTAAACATAATGCTATTACACTCTATAGTATACCATAAACATAACTTTCATATTCACTGGGAAACAAAAAAGTTTGTGTGACCCACTTTATTGAAATAATTGTTTTTGTAGCAGTTAGTGATCTGGAACTGATCCTACAATATCTCTAATGTGTGTGTGTGTGTGTGTGTGTGTGTGTGTGTGTGTGTGTGTGTATGTTAGAGTAAGGGCAGCTAGGTGACACAGTGTATAGAGTGCTGTGCCTGAAGTCAGGAAGACTAATCTTCCTGAGTTCAAATATGGCCTGAGACACTTACTAGCTGTGTGACCCTGGGCAAGTCACTTAACCCAGTTTGTCTAATTTCCTTAACTATAAAATGAGCTGGAGAAGGAAAGGGCAAACCATTCCGGTATCTTTCTGTGCCAAGAAAATCCCAAATGGGGTCATGGATAGTCATGACTGAAACTTACTGAACAATGACAAGAGTAAGGATTGTTTCTTTTTTTTTAAATATCTGTAGCCCTAGTACCTTGTTTCATGCCTGGACCATAGTGTTTCAAAAATAATAACAAGAATACTTCACATTAAGTAGCAGTTTAAAGTTTGTAAAGTGCTTTACAAATGTTATTTCATTTGATCCTCACAATATCTCTGGAGGCAAGTGCTATTATGATTTCTATTTTATAGATGAGGAAACTGTAGCAAACATACATTAAGTGACTTACACAGAGTCACCCAGGTATTAAATGTCTGAGATCACATTTGAACTCAGATCTTTTTAACTCCAAGTCTAGTGCTTTATTCATTGAGTCACCTGGATGTTTATAATATAAATATTAATAACTGTTGATTGATTGTTAAAATAATTCACTAATATTACACACACAATTGGATACAATTTACATCCACATTTATCTCATTTAACCTGTTTTTATTGTAAGGAACATCTACTTATCTAATATAATTATCTCAGTTCAATTCAGCAAATATTTATTAAGCCTAGTAGAGGACAGATATAGATGATAATAAAACAGATAAGTATAAAATGCAATAATATATTATAAGTGCAATGCAGAGTTGGCAAAACAAATGCTGTGTGATGAGGAAAGTTAGTCAGGGGAAGTTATCAACTAGATACAGAATTATCATTACCAAATCTCAGTTAACCATAACTAATCAATTAACATTTTTTAAACACCTACTATGTGCCAGGCATTGTGCTAAGCCCTGATTCTCTAATACTTGATATATTTATTTAGGAATGACTCTTTGACTGGCTAAAAGAATCCATCAATAGACTTGAAGTGTAAAATAAGATTGTCTGTACCCTTTAGGTATGACCCTTTTAGATTGAGTCAAGAAGAAAAAGAGAATTGTTGGCTATTCAACCAAGCTAACCACACCTCCAGGACCTGTAAAAAGCAGAGAAAATTCAGCAGTTTCCCTGTTCAGAATGATATAGTCCAATGGTAGATTTCAAATTGAACTTAAGGATTCCAATTTAGGTCAAGTTCCTGAGAGAACTGCTCTGGGGAGGAGGTAAACAGTTTCTGTCTATTTTTCTGTTCTTTCCTCCCCCTGCTCTGCACTCTGCAACATAAACTGAATATGTCATCTGAGAGAAAGGATCAATTAGAGACAACATAACCAGTCCAAAACCAAAGAGGCAGAGAACAAACAACATCACCCAAGAAAACTCAAGCTATAAATAGTCAGTGAGAGACACAAGGAATAAATGAAGACAAATATGGAGGATTGTCACTCAAAGGAGTGTGACCACTGTGGGGTAGAGGGATAAATAAGTATCATCTCATGACTCCACCTAAAAAAAAAGAACATAATACCCAGAGGTCAGAAGAGAATGGAACTAAAGGGAAACATCACTAAGTTTCTATGAATGGAAAAAAGGGATTCCCAATAATCAGAAACACTGAGTTGCCCTTTTGGCCGTCTGTATTCTTTGCACTTTTGCGTCACTACTATGGTATTTTAAGCTTGAGGCCACTCTATACAAGTGTGCAAGGGAAGAGTGTGTGTCTTCAGTTGTTGGTTTCAGGTTTGTTGCTGTTGTTGGTTATTGTCATTGCTGTTTCAGAGGGTTACTGTTTTGTACCACCTATGTATACTATCCATTTCGTAGAAGCTAATTGAAGTTTGGCTCACTGATTTTAAGGGAAACACAGCAATGTATTCTATGAACAACAGTACTAAAAACCTAGTCCTTTGCCATTATCCTAAGAACCCTGAAGACAATAGTCAGGCACTCCTTTTGGGATGCAACCTGCCAGTCTGAGTGGGACTTGAGGAAGTAACCCCAGAAGGAGTGCTATGCTAACATAACAAGATGAAAGAAAGTCTCAAAAAAGTATTCACTTAAATAATGTACATGCATTATGACCTAAGTCATTTTTCAAAGTGAAATTTTGATCATCATCACATCACCTCATGTGTGATCTGCTTCAATAGCCTGAGGGTAGGCCTCCTGGCCACAAGTCCTCCTCCCCTCTAACCTCTACTCAGCTGCCTAAGTGATCTTCCTAAGTAAAGGTCTGACTCTGTTCCCTTTCTAATCAATAAAATTCCTCTGGTTTCCTATCACCTCCAGAATCAAATGCAAAATTCTCTATTGTTTAAAGCATATAGCAGGTTACATTTATTAATTTTCATTTTGCTGGTGTAGAAAGTAATATTGATTTATTTAATAGATTATATAAACTCCCAGGTAGAATGTGAACAGTATGTTGCTTTTTCCTGATGGTATACATTACTTGTCAGCACAGCACTCCCCTCCTGTGCAAAATCAACCCAAACTGAAGGAAAAAAAAGTCAGGCAATCAATAAACATTTGTTAAATACCTACTATGTGTCAGGAATTGTGCTAAGTGGTAGGGATATCAAGGAAGTTTTGGAAGAGATAGTCCTCGCTCTTGAAGAGCTCACAATCTGTGGGGAAGATATCATGCAAATAATTATAAACAAACAAGTTATACACAGGATAAATGGGAAATAATGAAAAGAAAGAAAGCATTAGAATTGAGGGACACTGGGAAAAGTTCTCTGTAGATGGTAGAGATTTGAAGGAAGCCAGAGAGATCAGAAGGAGGGAAAGTGGGAGAGCATTCCAAGGGTAAGGAACAGCCAGAGAAAATGTCCAATCAGTGATGGACTATTAGGTTCAAGAAAGGGCAAGCAGGCCAATATGTAGTTAGAAGGGTATAAAGTATAAGAATACTTGGAAGTTTTTGGCAGACAGTGCTAGGTTATAGAAGGGTTTGAATATAGACTTTGTACAAAAGATTTCATATCTGATACTGGAGGTGATAGGAAGCCATCAAAGTTTTTAAGAAGAGGAGTGACAGGGGGGTGGAGCCAAGATGGTGGCTGGAAAGCAGAGATTTGCATGAGCTCTCCCCCAGGTTCCTCCAAACACCTATAAAAAATGGCTCTGAACAAATTCTAGAGCTGCAAAACCCACGAAATAATAGAGGGAAGCAGGACTCCAGCCCAGGAAAGCCTGGATGGTCACAGGGAAGGATCTATCACACAGAGCTGAGATTGGAGCAGAGCAGAGCCCAGTGTGAGCTGCACCAGGACCAACCAGACCAGGAGCCAGGCAGAACAGGCCACAGGGCCCTGAATCATTGAGCTGTGGCAGTTACCAGACTTCTCAACCCACAAATGCCAAAGACAAGAGAGAAGGTTAGTGGGTAGAACTGCTAGAACAGAGTGAAAGGTGTACGTGGTTGGCCCCAGCCCCCAGGGGCATGGAAGTGGTACAGCTTTGGGGCTGCTTCCAGCTGCAGTTGCTTCTGGCCCCAGGCCTACCTGGTGGGAGGAATTAAGTGGCAAATCAGAGTGGGAGTGAAGAGCCTGCTTGGATTTGAGTCATGGTTTCGGTTGGCGGTTCTTGGGGGAGGAGGAGTGCTGCTGTGGCAGAACTTGCTGAGTAGAAATAGCTCTGGAAAAAGCAACAAAAGGCCCCTAAAGCTTGGGACAAAGCACTCTCTGTTCTACAAGTAGTCATACCTCTACAAAAAGCTCAAGGGTCAAGGAGTTGGCTGGGAACATGAACAGGCAGCAAAAACGGACCCAGATTCAGAAGTAGACTTTGGAATCTTTTTTTGGTGACAAAGAAGACCAAAACATACAGCCAGAAGAAGTCAATGAAGTCAAAGAGCCTACATCAAAAAAGAGCCTCCAAGAAAGATATGAAAAGACCAGAGCTCAATAGAAAATTTGACTTTCAAATACAAGAATCAAGAGAAGCATGAAAAGGTAACTGAAACAACTGAACAAGAAATGTGGGGAAGAATTATATATATTTTAAATTGAAGTAGAAAGCATTAGTAACCCTTACGAAGCGTTGTGATAAGAAAAATTAATGAAAAATCTGAAGGTAGATGAGGACTCTAAGATGAAGAAATGAGGAAGGAGTACATTCCTAGAGTGGTGGTAGGCTGGCAAGGAGGGTTTGTGCAAGATATATGGAGGTTAGAAATGGGATATCAAGTTAAAATTCATTTATTTTGACAAACATTCTTTGAATGTAACAAAGATAATCCAAAATAATGTGGCCATCAATGTCAATGTTTAATTCCCAAGGATTTTGACATGAAGTTTCCATGTGGGCTTCTAACATGGCTCATATTTATTTAAGTCATTATGATAGTGACCATCATCATAACTGAAATTTATACAGCACTTTCAAGGTTTTTTATATTTTCCCTCACAACAACCCTATGAGGTAAGTATAACAAATATTATCCCTATTTTACTTATGAAGAAAGTGAGGCTCAGAACCTAGTTTTACACTGGTAATAATTGTCAAAGCTGGGATTTGAACCTCATCTTCTTATATAATGCCAATACTCTTTCCACATAACGTTCCAGAGTAATAAATAATTACATTAACAAAAACATTAACAACATTTCAAATCTTTTCTATAAATCAGCATTATCTCATTTAAAAAGAGGAATTGCATGAAACTTAGTTGCCTTAGTTAAAGTGAGTTCAGAAATGCACATAATTTTTATTTACAATCAATTTATTTGTGAAATCAGGAATCTTGTCAGACTTGATGATCTTTGGGAAGGGGACTTCATTTTAAATATTTAAGCAACTACATTTCAGTTATGAATAGTCACAAAGTATTTACAGTAATAGCATTTAAGTCTAGAAATGAGGTGTTACTTGAAAGACCACAAATAAATTAAGAGTTGCATCATATTATTTACCAGGTCAACCTGTTAAAAACAATTATGACATTGATATTATATGAGCACAAATTTATAATGAGAAATATTTTAAAACAATCTTGTGATGATTCCCTTTTGAAAAGTTGTAGAATTAATAATAATGCATATTACATGAGGAATATAAACTTAATATTTTTGAAAGTCAAACTACAGAACATGACTATACTGTGAGATGATGAGTAGCGTTATCAAGAGATCTTCGGTAGTGAGTCAGTTCTTAATATATTATTTAACTACTAATATAATTTTAGAGTTTTCATTTAATATTTAGGGTTTTCCTTGAGTTATATTCACTAGCTCTTTGGGGCCAGAGAACTTATAGTAAATTTCTATAAAATAAAGATGCCCTCCCAAATATACTGAATTACCTTTACAGAAGGATAATAAAAGCACTCTGAATATTTAATATTATTCTCTACTATATTGTAGCAATCATAATTTCATGTCCCCTTTTTCCTAAGAGACAATACTTTATTAATATTGCTTTTTTTCTTGGAAAAGAGAATGTAAATCTCTTAATGACCTTCCATATGTTGAAATGTTTCAATTGGCATTCAACAATTGGGAAATGGTATTTCATGCATTATTCCTTTGTGACAAAAAGAATTGGAATCCTAAGGCTTGTGTTTATTGCAATAGTTGCCCTACAGGGCAATTTGAACACTTTTTGCATCAGTACTCATTACTTAAGATGTCCATTTCTCAACTTTCAGTGTCTGTCCCTTGCTGTTAACCTACAGGCACCAACCTTGCCTATGGCATATACTTGCATCTGCTATACTAATGCTGTCCCAGTTATTCTCTTCCCCAGGGATCAATAATATCATTTTCAGGGTATTTTTTTAATCTCTCAATAACAGAAGAGCAGGAGGTAAATGCTTTATCAAAATTAAAGTCTCCCATGAGGTAACTTATTTTAGCACCAGCTAAGCTGAAAGCTCACCTACTGTTTATGAACAATTTCATGTAAATTTTGCTTATAGATTCTAGTTCAGAAATATACATAGTTATCCTAGTAATTATATTACATATTAATTCCATCTGTTTTTGTGCTATTAAGAGAAATATATCACATTTCAAGGAATTGCAGCTTCTTAATCTGTACATGGTCATCATATTTCATTTGAGGTTCAGCAATTCTGTTTTTGAACATATCTATCTCCCTAAATAAAACTAGTAGGATATAGGAACACTTTGTTTGAGAATTATAGCTTGGAAAGGATTTTCCAAGTTTATTATTGTGAGGATAATCAGCTTATCAATTTTTAAGTTCGTTCTAGGAGTTATGGACTTTTGAGGTGGTAAGAACCATTATGAGAGGAAAGGACAGTGGATTTGTAGTTTATGCACTGAGGGGAAATCTTAGTTTTGCTACTTCTTAACTTTGTAACATGGAACTAGTCAATCTCTCTGGGTCTCAGTTAACTCTAAAATGAAAGAGGTTGGACTGAGATGATATCTAAAGCACTTTAAAATTATAAATCTACAATCAAATATTAAATATTAGTTTATTGTACTTTGGGAGCTCTATTATGAGTCCAAGTATCCAATCCAGTTCTATCACTACCCCTCCTTTTCTAGGATCTTTGGACTTAAACAAGAGTTTGGTAGTAAATATTTGACAACAGACTTTCTAGAAAAAAAAATACACATTACACTTTTATCTGCAGTAATGTTTTCTCCATTACTTTCTTAAATATGGGTAATGAATAAAACAATAAATCCAACTGTAATTTATAGTTTGTAATTTCCAAGGTATAAATGATCATGTTGAAAATTAAACAAATGATTCTCATGATTCAGTTTGAGATGGTTCCAGGATACCCTTGGGTCACCTAACTGTTCTTTTGAAGAGGAAATGAAAAGCTGGTGGGGAACCGAAAACATCCACCTACTGACGTGGCTACAAAATAAGAAATCAACTGAAGATAACAGCGTTCCACTAAGGGTTGCTCTGGGACAAGTTAGTTCATCTGCATTTATAAACTTGAGTCATTACATTATTATCAACTTTTGTCATATGCCAACTCTTTTGGCCTTTCCAATTCTTTATCGGTGTATTCAATGATGGTATGAAAAAGTCACTATAGTAGGCTCCATATCTATATCTATACCTCTAGATCTAGATAGAGGTATAGATATAGATATACATGTGGAGCCCACTATAGTTTTTGGTGTCCATAACATTTAAACTTCAAGTGTATCAATGATGTAATTTATATGTAAAATAGTTTAGGTGTCATAGACCTTACTATTCTTTGACATAAAAGGAAAATAAAGAGAGTGGAAGCATATGATTATCAGTCTGAATGTGATAAATTGAGCCTCACATCATGGAAATGAATCTTTTTATTTGAACCCAGTCCTTCCAAACAAGCACATTCTCTTTCCTTACATTTTATTTCTTCTCAGTTCTTTTCAACTTCTTTTATTAATCCATGCTGCCCAAATTTATGTTTTCCACAATCTGCTAATTTACTTATTCTTTTCTCAAGTCTCTATTCCTTGGTTCCTTTGTTTGTTTTTTCTATCCTACTTTGCTTTTCTCTTTCTTTATTGTCTCTCTCTCTTTTTATCTTATCTACAAACACTAATTGGTTGGTTCACTATCATCTTACAGAACATATATATCACAAGGGCAAGCCATTCAACACTTCTGAATTTAGCCAAGGACTCTAATTTTGGTTTTCCTGTAAGAAAACCTGAGAAAAGTACTGTCCCTACAAATGCTGTAATTCAACTTTCTCAACATATTCTCCTTTGATTTTGCCTTCAAATCCTAAGTCTTAACAAAATGTCCCTCTGCCCATTTTGAAGTTAAAAAGGTAGAGAGCAATCATGTCCAAGAAATGCATAAATCATTATAATGGCCAACTACAATCAGTAAACAGTCTAACATTTTTAAAGTGGCCTTGGCTTCACTGGTACATTTTTTCAACTAATAGACATTCTAAAGTAAAGAATAATTTAATAAAAACCATTTTTTTTTATTTCAAGAGGTCTTTCTCTATCCTACTGGTTGCTAGGGCCTTCCATTTTTCATATCACCTTCTATCTACTCTGCATTTATCTTGTACTACACAAAGTTATTTACATATTGTCTTCCGCAATTATAAAGTAAGGTCCATGAGAGCAGGAACTGTTTTTGTTTTTCTTGGTGTCACCAGAACTTAGCACAGTGCTTAACATATAGTGACTAATAAAATTTTGTTGACCTACGGTTGATTGATATAACATGCTTCAGTCATCATGGAGAGATTTTAGGCAGGTCAAAAAAGTTCAATTTAACTTTAAGGGTCTATCCAGACAGGCAACAGGTATTAGACACATTTGGTTGTTGTTATTCAGTTCTTTAGTCACATGTAACTCTTCATGACTCCATTTGAAATTTCCTTGACAAAGATACTGAAGTGGTTTGCCTTCTCCAGTTCCTTTTACAGATGAAGAACTGAAGCAAACAGGGTTAAGTGACTTGTGAAGTCATATAGCTAGTAAGTACCTGAGGTCAGATTTGAACTCACAAAGATGAGTCTTCCTGTCTCTAGGCTAGGCACTCAATCCACTCTACCATCTTGCTGCCCCACGACATCTGGTAATGGGTAGCAAAGACCCAACAATAGGAAACTGAGTTCAGAGGCAAGAGGACTCCATTCAAAGGCCAAGAGAAGGGTAAGATGGAATAGCAAGTCTGGCACAGAAAAAGCTAGGGAATCAAATCAGAGACTCAGGATTAAAGGAGCTAAAATAGCACTTCAAGAATGTCTGTTTACTTAAAAAAATGCCCCAGTAGTGTTTAAATTTCACCACGGCATTTTAAAACTTTAAATTAAAAAGTGATACTGTTTATTGATTGCAGTTGGCCATTATTATGGTTTATGAGTCTCTCAGACATGATCACTCTCCATCTTTTAACTTCAACAGGTACACAGGGACATGTTTTAAGGCATTTCAGTTGAAATTATGAAGACAGTTACCATGTCCCCCCTTTAAATCTTCTCTTTAGTTATCATAATTTCAACTACATTGCTTTATATCTCTGAATATAGTGGAGGAGGTGGGTGACAAATAACCTTGAAAATCACTGCCGGTTACCTTAATCAACATAGGTAAAGAGAAAAAAAAAACAACACACTGCTATAGATCAGTCCCAAATTGCCAATATTAAATCTTTAATGTTGCCAATGCCAATATTTAAAATATTAAAGGATCAGTTCTGGTTTTTGATGCAGTCGTGATCACTTATCCACACCATAGATTTCTGTGACATGTTCAATGGTTCTTGGGATGGTTAATATCAGAGGAAAAGAGGCTGCATAATCTCTTGACCTAGCATATATAATGCAAAGCATTGTAGATGCTACAGAGAGAGTGTTCTCTTTCAGGGCACAATATGTATTTATATAATAAGTACTTAATAAATGTTCATTAATTGAATTCTCAATGCTATATATGTATTTTATGTCAGGTAAAAAATTTAGAATTTATTGGTGTTTCATGTCAGTATTTTTCCAGAATACTAAAAAGACATAAAGTGCAAAAGTGTTTTTTTCCTTACCGAAGGCAATTACTTTTTCTCTTATATAATATTTATGAATTGAATGATCAAACTGTTTTATCTATGCAAATTTTGTTTACTCTTTATTACTGTCAGCATTCATTCTCTGCTTCATAAAGTATTAAATGCATCTTTGATGCATTTCTTAATAGTCCTTCCAGCTTAGAAAATTCAAATTTTTTTACCGATGATTTTCAATATAAATGTGGAATAGGCAAGGAACATCGTCAAAACAAGTAAAGATGAGATTAGAATTTACTAATGTCAAAATTCTCCAAGTAATTTGGTTGTATTTTAAGTCATATCAAAATTACAAAGAACCATGTGCACAAACTATACAACTGTTGTGTTTTTGAGACTTTTTTTTTGTTTTTCCTTCTTTAGACAGTAAGCAAAGGATATCCAGACTAGTAAACATAGCGATTAAAAAAAATACAAATTCAAGTACTTTTAAATATATTTCTCTATGATATGCTTTAATTTCAATCAAATGCAGATTTGGTGAGGAAAGTCATCATTGTGAATTTTTTGAAAAGACCGTTTTTTGTGTGACAAAGGTATTGAGAGAAATGTTAGAATCATTAAATTTTTGAACAGTTAATAGCCTTAGAGAACATGTACTTGAAAATTTTAAAAATGCTTATATTTCACTTCCAAGGCTAAGTTAATAATGGAACATAAAACACGACAGGCTTACTGCCCTTTAATACCATACATTCTGTGGTATGACATCACATATCCAGTGTAATGTTCATTCATATACATGTAAAAGTAAGTATTCATTCAAGTTTTTGTTTAAACTGTTAGACTACTTGGCTACTTTTAAATTTTATTTAGAAGTGATAAAATTGAGTTTCATAAAAGGAAACCTAAAAAGTAGCATTTAGTAATATTTAAAACAATAATTTTGAGAATACTGGGAAAAAATTGATCTTAGTATTAGTATAAAACCTACACTTTTGATGTCATTGGAATGGGGAACTCTCTGTATGAAGAAATTCCACCTACCAATCCGAACTGGCATCTTTTTTCAGCCAAGAGTTGCCCAGAGTACCTAAGGTGTTAAGTGACTTTCCCACAGAGGTGGCACATAATAGAAGCTTGACTTGAATCCATGTTTTCCTGTTTCTGAGGCCAGCTTCCTATTCCTACTAAATCATGCCAATATTTTATTGTATAGCTATATCTTTTTAAGTTGAGAATATTAATTTTCACTTTTTTACTGAAAATTGTAAAATTTTTTGCAAACTGTTTATTCTTTCACAACATGACCAATATGGAAACAGGTTTTACGTGACTGCACATATATGACCTATATTAAATTGCTTATCATCTTACAGAGGGGGGAGGGAGAAAATTAGGAGCTCAAAATTTTAAAAATGAATGTTGTAAATTTTCTTTAAATGTAACTGAAAACAAACTATTTAAAGTTTTAAAAATAAATTGAGAGTATTAGCATATTGCTGTGGAACTGTTTAAAAATTGTTTTAGTTTTTAAGTTATTTAAAATACCTTTTACAATGTTTAAAATATCTTTTTAAAATATTAAAAAGACAAAATTGCTCCTTTATAGAAATCATTCCCTATTAAAAAGATTGGCCTAGAAAAACAAAGTTTCTAATAGCTGCTAATGCCCTGCTTTGTATTTAGATATTAAATTTCAAGAGGGGAAAGCTGAGCAGAGAGATACTGGTAACTTAGCAGATTCAAAATTAGGACAACCCACCAGAAGGCAAGCAGATGGGTACTTGTGACGTGTGTGCTTAATTTCAGGGACAAAAGCATTCATGGAAGCTAAAGGAAACTGGTGATTTGCCATGTTCTAGTCCTTGTTACTCAGCTTTTCACTGAGAATCTTGTGTTGAAGATATTCAGAGAGAAAAAGTCCTGCTATATCAAGAATGAGCAGTAAAGCTAAGCTGAGGGATAGAGAGAGTAAGTTACTTAAAGGATACTTAATTAGCTTCATTTGCTTCAGATGCTTCCCTTCGAGAGAGACCGAGAGAGACAGAGAGACAGGCAGAGAGAGAGAGAGAGAGAGAGAGAGAGAGAGAGAGGAGAGAAACAGACTGGAGAGAGACAGAGAAAGAGAGAGACAGAGGGAGAGAGACAGAGGGAGAAAGAGATGGGGAGAGAAAGGGAGAGACACAGAGAGAGACAAAGAGACAGAGAGACAGAGAAAAACAGACAGAGACAGAGACAGACAGAGACAGAGTGAGACAGAGAGACAGAGATGAGAGTCAGATCAGCTTTGGAGCAAGGAAGACCTACTTGAGTTCAAGTCTTACCTAGGATACTGGTTCTGTGTCCTTGGGCAAGTCATTTAACCACTCACTGTTCTAGGAAACTCTCTTAAGACTATAAATTGCAGAGAAGGCATCAGCCTATGTTAGTAGAGGAATGTTCCTGACCAGGAAGTCTCTATAGTGATGGAATCAATGTGGACAATACCTGCGATTTCATATATATATATATATATATATATATATATATATATATATATATATATATATATATAGAGAGAGAGAGAGAGAGAGAGAGAGAGAGAGAGAGAGAGAGAGAGAGAGAGAATTCCTGGTGGGAATCTCCTACCAAGGCAGATCAGTACTTCCTCAACAACTTCTAGTCTTCTAGAGTGTAGTCCGTGGCTCTGAGAGAGTAAGTGATTTGCCCACGCTATGCAGCCAGTACATGATATGGTGGAAACAAGGCTAAAACTCTTGGTTATCCTAGTTTCAGGGCCAGTTCTCTATCCATTATAGCAGGCTGCCCTGGGCTTACCACTCTCCTTCTCCTTCTCCAGTTTTGGAGCCATAACCAAATCAATAATGCCATCGTTTGTTCTACTCGCCATCCCTACAACTTTCTAAACAAAAGTACCCCTTCCTGGCCTCCACATCCCTACATGCCCTGCCAGTCCTTATTTGAATGTAAGCTCCTGGAGGGCTAATATGATTTTCACTTTTTTATTTATGTCCTCAGTGTATCATTCACTCCTTATTAATACTCGTTTACACATAATTATGAGATAGTTATATACTATTATTTTTCAGTCATTTTTCAGTCGCATCCAACTTTTTGTGACCTTCATTTGGGGTTTCTTGGCAGAGGTACTGGAGTGGTTTCCCATTTCCTTCAGGTCATTTTATAGATGAGGAAACTGAGGCAAACAGCCTTAAGTTACTTGCCTATGGTCATACAACTAGCAAGTGTCTGAGGCCAGATCGCAACTCAAGAAGAAGAGTCTTTCTGACTCTAGGCCTGCCTCTCTATCCATTGTACCACTTAGTTACCCCTGTAAGTACTGTGCTACACTATGATTTTTAATCATTTTAATTTATACAGATTAAATCAGCATCTTTTACACTCACCAACCAACTTAGTTTCTTCAAAGGCTTAGTATTCTGAATACCAGGGTTGGTGATACTTGTTAAGGTGTTAACTGAGATATATTTTAGCATTACCAACAGAGGGTTGGCCTTGGATAGAAAGACCTTGATTCAAATCCTACCTCTGACATATATTGCCTATATGACTATAGCCAAGTTATTTAACTTCTCAATGTCCCACACATCTTTCTAATACTATAAATTAGTGGTATATAGTCTATCTGCATCAATGGAGAGACTTTCCATACCATGTTGATCCCTAAACCAACAAAAACACAAATTCAAACTAAACCAAAAAGAAGCAAACAGTTGCTAACTGAGTGTAAACTGATAAATTCTTCAGGGGATTCTTTCCAGAGGTTTTATTATTATGGACTTTATTTCTGCCCTTCTCTCTCCTTCATGCTATCCATTCACTCTCTGATACCCCCAGGTTCTTGGACCAACAAGAACCAGAGGTTCCTTAGATTGTGGCTCCTTGTGTTATTTTTTTTTAAATTAATAGTATTTTATTTTTTTCTCCAATTACATGTCAAGACAATTTTTAGCATTCAGTTTTATGAGATTTTGAGTTCCAAATTTTCTCCCTCCTTCCCTTCTTTCCCCTTCTCTCTTTCAAAATGGTAGGCAGTTTGATATAGGTTATACATGTGCTATCTAATAAAACATTTCCACATCAGTCTTCTGTCTGTGACAGAAGAAACAGATCAAAAGGAAAAAAAAGAATAAAGTAAGTGAAAAAAAAATGTACTTCAATATGCATTCGGTGCATCAGTTCTTTATCTGGATGTGGATGGTATTTTCCTTTGTGAGTCCTTCTTACTACAGGGTATTCCTAAAGTCTGGACATATAAGAAATGTGGAGTGATTGTATTGAGTTCACATGAATTTTGCAAAGCACATCAACCTTTGCATCACAAAGGATGGAAATCATATTGAAGATGTTATTTGTTAATATTCCAATTAAATGAAATGTTGAAAATTTCATTCATTTCATTTCTTGAAAATATGCATTTTTGCCTATGTGTCCAGACTTTAGGAATACCCTGCAGTCTTAGATCATTGTGTTGCTTAGAAGAGCTGAGTCATTTGCAGTTAATCATCACACAATGTTGCTAATACTGTGTACAATGTTTTCCTGGTTTTGCTCATTTCACTTTGCATCAGTTTGTACAAGTCTTTCCAGATTTTTTCTGAAATCTACTTGTTCATTTCTTATCGTGCTATAGTATTCCATTACTTTCATATACCATAGCTTGTTTAGTCATTCCCCAATTGATGGGCATCCCCTCAATTTCCAAAATTTTGCCAACATGAAAAGACCTGCTATAAATATTTTTGCACATGTAAGTCCTTTTCCCTTTCTTATGATCTCTTTGAGATACAGACTTAGTAGTGGTATTGCTAGGTCAAAGGATATGTACAGTTTGGTTCCCCTTTGGGCAGAGTTCCAAATTGCTCTCTAGAATGGTTGGATCAGTTCATAACTCCACAAACAGTACATCAGTGTTGCAATTTTCTTACATCCTCTCCAACATTTATCATTTTCTCTTTTTTTCATATTAGCCAATCTGATAGGAATGAAGTGGTACCTCAGAGCTATTTTAATTTGCATTTCTCTAATCAAAAGTGATTTAGAGCACTTCTTCATATACTTCATATTCTTCAAAGATAGCTTTGATTTCTTCATCAGAAAACTGCCCGTTTATATCCTTTGATCATTTGTCAATTGTGAAATGGCTTGTATTCTTATAAATTTGACTTAGTTCTCTATATATTTGAGAAATGAGACCATATTTTAAAGATTGTCTCCCAGCTTTCTGCTTTCCTTCTAATCTTGTTTGCATTGATTTTGTTCATACAAATCTTTTTATTTTGATTTAATCAAAATTATCTATTTTACATTTTGTAACGCTCTATATCTCTTATTTGTTTGAATTCTTCCCTTCCTCATAGATCTGACAGGTAGACTATTCCTTGCTCTTCTAATTTGCTTATGGTGAGACCCTTTATGTTTAAATCGTGCACCCATTTTGACCTTATCTTGGTATACAGTGTGAGATGTTGGTCTATATCTAGTTTGTGTTCTATTGTTTTCCAGTTTTCCCAGTAGTTTTTGTCAAATAGGGAGTTTTTATCCCAAATGCTGAGGTCTTTGGTATATCAAATACTAGGTTACTATGGTCACTTACTACTGTGTCTTGTGTACTTAATCTATTCCACTGTTCCACCACTGATTCCTAGCCAAGTACCAGATAATTTTGATGATTTCTGCTTTATAATATAATTGGAAATCTGGTATTGCTATGCCATCTTCTTTTGTATTTTTTCATTAATTTCATTAATTCCCTTGATATTCTTGACCTTTTATTCTTCCAGATGAGCTTTGTTGTTATTTTTTCTAGCTGTATGAAATAATATTTTGGTAGTTTCATTGGTATGGCACTGAATAAGTAAATTAGTTTAGGCAGAATTGTCATTTTTATTGTATTGTCTCGGCCTACCTGTGAGAAATTGATATTTTTCCAATTTTTTAGATCTGACTTAATTTGTGTGAAAAGCATTTTGTAATTGTGTTCATATAGTTCCCAGGTTTGTCTTGACAGGTAGACTCCTAAGTAGTTTATATTGTTTACAGTTATTTTAAATGGAATTTATATTCTATCCCTTGCTGCTGGGTTTGGTTGGTCATATAAAGAAATGCTGATGATTTATGTTCTATGTGTTATTGATCAGCACCCCTATCATTGTCATCTCCTCTTCTCCTCCATCCTAGGATGTAGGGATGGAGCAAATAAATGAAAAACTTGTTACTGTCACTTCAGAAAGGTTGACAACTCCTGCTGTAGAACCTCATAATTTGTGTGACTGCCAGTGAGCCTATATTTATTGAGTGCCCTTGTGTGTAGATTCCCATATTAGGAATAGTGGGGAGATAAAGAGAGGAAATAGAAAATATAATTCTATGCATCAAGGACTTGACAATCAAAATGAGGAGCTGATTGAAAGACTATTCTTGGACATGAGGACAACGTGGTTATAACTACCGTGACACTGATCATCAGGATAGATTCAGTCTTTATTTATGACTTTCGTGATGCTATCTATTCTGTACTCATGCTTTCTGACAGGCCATGTCTAGGTTTATAATATAAGAGGAGCTGTTGTGATTTTTTTTGTAAACTAATACATATTCAGCATTCATTTGTCAGATTATAGTCTGTTTTTAAATTATATTCTTTAAATTGATTTTGAAACAATTATCTTCCTTTCTCTCACCCCAGTTTAAAATATTTTATACAATAAAAATATATAGTTTTAGACATACTGGTGCACAAATGTAATCCCTAATACTGGGAAGGCTGAAGCTGGTAAATCCCTTGACTTCAGGAGTACTTAACTTCAGTAAAGCTAAGTGGATCAGCTGTCTGCACTATATTCAGCATCAGTAGGGCTTCACTTCCAGCCTGGGAAATATTGCATATATATAATTATATGGATGAATATGGAATGAATAGCAAATTATATATATATATGTTTATATACGCATATACATATATACATACATGTAAATGTAAGAAATGATCTGTTCTTTGTTATTATTTGATGCCTCATTTGGGAGTCAGCCTGATTAAAAGAACAAGGGGAATCAAAGCTCTGTCTCCTGTGAGAAATGATTCATTTGAAAACCTACTCTATTGCAATCAACATTAATCAGTTTGATATTTTACATAAATCACATAGGCACAATTAGGTAAGATAGGTTGTTATAGTAGGCCTCAAAATTTAATCCAACATTTATCACTTGTTTACCAGTTATGAAGCTTGTTTGTGGAACTACAAGAGTGCTGACAAAGGTATCTCTATCCTGTCTTACTCAAATTCCATGTTCAACCCAGCATGGGTGGGGTGTCTTGATTTTTTGGAAAGTCTCCCAACTTATTTTTGTACCTCTGAATCCTCTTGTCCAACATGAAGAGGGGACCATCTTATGATCACGTAGTCACCAGAGATAACTCTTGCTTTGCCTGTCTTATGACCACTTAGTCAGTGCAGATGTCTTCTGCTTTGACCAATTTGTGACCCCCTGTTGATATACCATTTTTTTTAGCTGATGCATCATTTTTGGCCCTCAAAACAAAGTCTATCAACCAATGAAATTTTGTATTTTTTATTGCTTTTCCAGAGTGTTCATGTATTGAATCTGATATCAAATTTAAAAACAAGGTCCTAGGGACCAAGGGAATCTCAGATCATGAGGAAGATTTGAAGTGCATTTCATTAGAGGGGGCCATGGACCCTTTAATGAAGTGCTATTGGCTTGGAGCTCTGTCTCAGTGGTTTTTCTTATAGACTGGGCAATTCTGCACTTATCACTTCAACCTTCCCAAGCTGTGTGAGCTTGGGCAAATCACATCACTTCCATGAGCTTCAGTTCTCAAATTGGCAAAATGGAAATATTTTTTCTCTTGCATATTTCCAAACACAAAATGTTCTTGATGATATTTAAACTATTCCATGATGATTTGCTAAATCTAGGAGTAGCATGTATATTTTTTAAAGTGATTACCCACAATAATTTTAAACAACAACAACAACAACACTTTACAACTATCCCATTTGCTCTTCACAACAGACCTGAAGCATAGGTGCTAGTATTAAAATCCAATTTTAGACATGAGGAAAACTAGGTACATAGAGTTTAAGTGACTTGACCAGGGTCACATAGCTAATAAGTATCTGAATCTGCATTTGAACTCAGGCCCTTCAGAATACAGGTCCAACACTATATCCCTGCACAACCTAGCCGCTTATAATAGTTACTGACAATCATATTTACTATAATTATCATAAAATGTGTTCTGAACTTCTGTGTGTGTTTTAATATAAAGACTTAAAAAATGAAAATATTTGTGGGTACATATACTCTTCCAATAAAAAGGCAAATTAATAGGAAAATACTGTTTTCATTACTGAATAGGGTAATTAAAATTACTTTTTTACATTTTTAATTTCCTTTATTAATTAGGACTATGACTAAAATTAAAAAAAGAATCTTAGAAAAATAGCTGCATTATTTAAATGTTCAGGAGAAACAGAAATATGAACATATTTCTGCCCTATGGTTGTTAAACCTTTTGGAAACACTATAGATTATGAAGTTCAAGATGGAAAACAATAGTAGCCAATGCTTTTCATCAAGATAATTGTTTTTGTTTGTATTTACCTTGGCACATTTTGTGTATTTGGTAGATGAAGACATTTCATATTTTTTACCTCTCTTATTCTTCATGATTACCTAAGAGACTCAAAGGTCAAAAATAAAATACAGAGGCAATATGATGTAGTAGACTAAGGGCTGGGCCTGGATGAAGAAAGCTTGGTTTCAAATACTGAGTTCGATTGTTGAGTCTGAAACTTATTTGTTATTATACCTTGGGTAAATCATTTTGTCTTTCTGAATCTCACTTAGGAAGTTGGACTATATAAGAAGTGTCAAACACATTACTTACTCCTGTATGGTAGAACCAGATAAAAATGTGATTGGAAAATAATGAACAAAATAAATAAAAATATAATAGAACATAGTTAAAGTTAATATGTTGATTTCTAAGTTAATGTGTTGCCAGGAGGGATTCTTATGGGTAGTTTAGTGGTCAGTGTTTCTATCCGAGTTTGATACTACTGGGTTAGATGACTCCAGATGTTTCCAGAGATTCCTGATTTTTGGTCCTGCACCTGATAATAGATGTACGTCCCTGAGCAAGTAATTTAATTTCTCTGTATCTAAGAAAACTTCTTAGTATTTATCAAGTAAGTCTTACATGAATTGCTATTATTTTTGAAGGAGGCAGTTCCCACCCAGGTAAGTACCCATAATGAGAAAATTGTCCATATAAAAATAAAATACTTTGCATTAATGAATATTCTAACACATAAAACTGATACATGAAATGCTTTAGGTGTATTCTACTTCATTGGGGGGGCAGTGAGTTATAATCCCAAACCTACTAAACTTGTGTTATTTTTGTACAAAAACAAAATAATTACTATTGTACCATATATTTAGCTCATCATGCAATGTTCCAGTTATACAGTTGACATGGTTTCCTTTCCTGGCATTTTAGCCTATTGAGTCTAAAGAAGTGACTCATTATTCTATGTTCAAAGCCAACATTTCCCACTTGACATGCAATTCCAACAAAATAAAGTCATATGGAGAAGGCATTAATTCATTTTCCCAGTAAATTGGTTATCTTGTCTTTGACAATTGCATTGTTTCAGTATACAGAGCTGTAGCCTATAGAAGATTTAACAGGAAAAAGAATATGGAGAAAACCTTTAAAAATGACAATTTGCTTATGCAGCACTATAGTCAGATATATGCTTTAAAGATGTCAAAGATAATTCTGGCATAAGTTGTATAAGAAGTCTCATTTATATTCAAAAGTTTTAATAAAATCAAGTTCATGCTAATCAATTTAGAAAAAAAAAGCAGAATTACAATAAAAACAGATTTTTTGGTAACTTCTATGAACTTCTGACAACCAAACTGTTCATTTCTTTAAAGAAATGTACAAATATATAAATGAATAAATATTAATTCTTTCTTCTTGGAGTAATTTGCTTATTTTTACAATATATCTCCTACCAATTTTTTAGCTTCTATAACAGTGTTAATGATTTTTTTTGTGAATTTTAACAGCTAATTAATTTCAAACCTTTGTAATATTTATTATCTCCATGAAAATAACAATGTGAGAATAATTAAAAATTAATTGCTGAATTACTGACCTAGCAGAGTGACAACACAAGAAGTAGTGGTACAGGACCTACCCTTTCATTGGTATAGAGAAGTCCTGATGAGGACTTCTACCAATACGGATCATCATCTTCTCACCAATTGATAGTAGCCTGGAAGCACTGAGTTCAGTGATTTATACAGGGTAACTTGGTAAATACTCCAAGGCCAAACTGTCTTTCAAATAGATTCCACTGTCACAAAAAGAGAACTCTATAGAAATGGATCCTGTTCAGGGGAGCTTACTCTAAAAGTTAAGTAATATGGATCATACATCTTTGGATAGATCACATTCAAAAGTATCTAGCTTCTAAGATGTCATTCGTAATATCCAATATTTTTGGAGGAAGATGAAACCTATCATGTGATCCTATATAGGTAGTCATGCACAAACTTTTGGAGATATTTCAAGGAATTGCAGATCCAGGAAAATGAATGAGAATGCCATAATTTTTAAAGAACTAGACTAAAAATCAAAAAGCAAGGCTTTTGCCTAGCTCATTGTATTGCTTCTTCTGAAGGACTAGAATTTAAGAATACCTTCAAACACCAACTTTTATCAAGTGACCCCAGTGCATTTTTTTTTAGCCACAAGGCAAAGGAAATAGAGCAATTAGGATGATTTTTTTTATTTCAAAGGAAAACTATAATATATGCTTGAAATTATTTGCATTCAAGGTCTATTTGCAGAAAGGAGAAATTATAGTAATTTTTTTTTAAAACTGCACCAGTTGATAATGATACTTCACATGATCTGTCTTTCTAATGTTAATCTCAGGACAGGAATCTCTTGACCTTTGTAACTTAAGGATGTTACTAAACTTGCAGAAAGACTCAACAGTATGAAAAACAGAATAAAGTGTCCATCTATAGAAGAAAGATCTTAGAAAAATATCTAGTAAATCCTAAAAGCCATCTCTAGCTATCTTTTTTGTTACATATTTGAACATTTTAAATTATGTAGTGCATTTACCATGGCCAAATTGATTGAGTATGCCATTACACATATCTTGGACAGGCATCAAAAATTTAACAGGGGCTGAACCAAGAGGAGTTTATGAGGAAGAAAGTGGGCTGGATTGCATTTGCTTATTTAAGTAGTACTTTTTAAGGATTCCAGCAAGCTTCTCCTTAACCCCAAATTTTCATCTTTTAAAGATCAATGTTCTCCCAAGCAGAATGGTATAACAGATAGAGAGCCAGTCTCAGAATCAGGAAGGCCTAGGTTCAAGTCCTGACTTTGATGCTGATTGCAGAATCCTGGGCAAATTATGTGACCTCTCAGGTTAACCACCAGGTCAGATTAATTGCAGAGCTGGTGCTGATCCCAATTGTCAGACAGTTTCCTTACAGAGAATTTCCTACAAGGAAATTATAGACCACAAACCTAAAGATCCATATTGTTGGGATCTTCAAGCAAAGTCTCTTCTACCACTTTAAATATAAAGTTAATTGCAACTTTATGATTCAGAGAAATGCCTTCTATAATCATGTTTAGAATATGATAAAAGCATAATTTTGTGAACTTGAAAAATATTTAAAACTTTCAAAGAAAAAGATAACAAGGAAGTGTATCATATGTATGTTCTCCACCCAAAGAGAAAATGTTTTAGACTGTAGAATGTAGTTTATAACTTTTCCTCCCACTCTATGAAAAATAATTTGAGGATGAAGAGTATCTCAATGAAAAACAGTTGCTCAGAGTGGTAGCAAGTATTTATAATCCCTGACAGTGGGAAGGCTGAGGCTGGTGGATCCCTTGAAGTGAGAAGTTCTGAGTTGTTGTAGGGCTAAAGATGATCAGGGATCTGTGTCACTAAAGAGTCGTAAATCTACCTGGGTGGGACATGGAGAAGGTCAAAGCCTCTGTGCTGATCAATAGTGGGTTTGGTATTCTTGACTTTTTGTTCTTCCAAATGAATTTTGTTATTTTTTCTAATTTAGTAAAATAATTATTTGGTAATCTGATTGGGATGACCTTGAATATATAAATGAATTTAGGTAAAATAGTGATTTTTACCTGCCTATGCATGAACAATTACTAATTCTCCATTTATTTAAATCTGATTTATAAGTGGCCACTGTGCTTCCCAGCTTGGGTCAGATAGGGTAACAAAAGGCAGGAAGGCTTGAAGGAAGGAAAGAAGGCAGGAAGACAAGAAGCAAAAAGGAGGGAAGGAAGGAAACAAAGAAGGAAGGAAGAAAAGAAGGATGAGAGAGAGGGAGGGAAGGAGAAATGGAGGAGATTAAAAGCTAATGAAGTGAAATTAAAAGTTTAATCTTCCTGTTAAACATTCAAAAGAATTCATATTTATTGGGATTTTTAACCTTGAGCTTTACAGTTTCTTTGCAAATAGTAGTATTTTACACTTGTATAGTGATATATCAAAATGTTTTCATACATGACCATTATCTCATTTATTCCTCAGAACAACCTTGTGAGAGAGACAGGTTCAGAGGAACACAGACAGAGGGCTGAAATGGACCTCTGAGATCATCTAGTACAATACTCTTTTTTTATAAATTAGGAAAATAAGAGTGAAATAAATTGCCCAATGTCACATAGGTAGTAAGGTAGTAAATAGAAGAGCCAGGCTTTGAACCCAAGTTCCCTAACTCCAAACCTAGCAGTGATCTTTCTACCACACTAAGCTGTGTGTTATTATGCACATTTTACCTATCACAAAAATAAGACCAATATGACTAAGTGACTTGCCAACAAGCACACTGTGAGGCAATGACAGGGTGAGGACAAGCATTTTCAAATCATTGTTTTCCTACAATACCACCCTGACTCTGTGAGGTATGACTGTGTTTTGCTTCTACTATAGGCAAAAAGAGAAGGGGTGAGGTGACTGAAGGGTCATAAAAATTACTTACTGTTACATGTTATCTGCATAATGTTCATCCTAATTTCTCAGAATCTTGGATTTTGGAAGGCACCTCAGATTCCATCTGGTTCAATTACACCTGAACAGATATCCATCTGAAATCCCCTCAACATGTCATAGCAATTCCAATTGAAGAATCCTTATGAATAATGCTTCAGTACTTTCACAGAGAACCCATATAATTTGCATACTTTTAAATTTTTAGAAAATATTTTCCTTACACTGATTGATAATTTACTTTTCCACAATTTATATACCTCTGCTTCCAGCTATCAAACCATGCAGGAAAAATCCAATCCCTTTTTCACACAGTAGCCTTTGAGGTCCATCAACCTGTACTCACACCCAGTTCTCATATGTTCTCATTGTTCTCATATGAAAACAAAAGGGAAGAATATTTTGGGTGGTCGGTGGGAACTTAGTGGTTATGTAATCTCACATCTAGTTTCTTTTCAAGGTTTTTCTTTACATTTGTTCTACTAAGCCTGACTTTTCTACAATGTAGCATTTTTGTTTTTGTTTTCCCTTCTCTGTAAGAATTAAGGGATAAGTATAGAAATGGGAACTTGACCTATGATTTGATTAGTATAAGAAACTCACAAGTGAAGAAACTCCCTCTAGCCGTGCAGTTAGGGAGCTTCTCAGTAACTTAGTCATGAGTTACCTAGAACATTGAGAGATTTGGTCATTTGCACATGGTCCTACAGCCTGAATGTGTCACAACCCAGCTGTCTATTCACTACACCATGAAGCTTCTCATAACAATAGTTTAGAGAGCCTAGAATGCCAAATCAAATAAAGAAAATTATTAAGTACCTCAAATGCTTTTTGGAAAAGATACAATATATATCTTAAATAAACATAGAAGATGAATTACTTCAAAAATTTAAGCTAATAACATGGCTCAGGGTTCACTCTGAGTTAATATTTTATTGCAGTAAATTGTGCTGAGAGTCTCCTAGGCTCCCAATAAAGTAAATGGGCTGCAATGTAAAACTAAGGAGATTTTTTTAAGTTAGTGGGAGGAGACCAAGCACAGAAAGTTATTGCTTTTGTTCAGTTGTGTCAGACTCTCTGTGATACAATTTGGGGTTTTCTTGGCAAAGATATTTGGAGTGGTTTGTCATTTCCTTCTCCAGTTCATTTTACATATGAGGAAACTGAACTAAACAGAGTTAAGTGACTTGCCCAGCATCGTACAACTAGTGTCTAAGGTGGGATATAAACTCAGGTCCTCCTGACTCCAGGGCCAGTGCTCTATCTATTGTGCCACCTATCTGTGGAAAATTTGATTTTTACAAGCTGTACAATCATACCTAGAGTGACTAATATTATTTTCAGATGAGAAAGCCTACAATTTTGACTCAGAAAAAAATCTCCAAGTTCATTTCTATTTCTTCATCTACGGCCATAAACTATCCATGATGGATAAGATTGTATATGGATTTTAGACTTTTAACACTCCCAGAGTTAGAGGTTCTTCAACTTGCATTGGTAATCCATTCTGCTTTTTAACTGCCTGTAACATATAATTTCTTTTTTAGATATATAAAGTAAAATTACACATGAATAATTATGAGATCACACCACACACACGTACACATACACATACATACACACACAGTATAATCCATAAGAAAATTTTAATGACTATCCATAGAATAATAGAGTTAGAAGGGTCTCTAGAGGCCAACTTATTTCACAGATGAGGCAGATCAGGTCCTGGGAGCTTAAGCAATAAAGCTCATTAATATCAGAGGCAAGATTTGAATCCAAATCCTGTGAGCTTAGAACCATTGTACTATACTGCTTCCTATTCTATGATCTATAGTAAATGTTAAATTTTATAGCTAATAGGCTAATTTCAATTTTCTTCCTCTATTTTGTGAACTCTTCAGGTGATATCTTTACTACATCTGTTCACTATGATGTTCATATAAAACCTAAAGAGTTTAGTAAACTATGGAAGGAAAAGCCATTTAAATTAGAATGTTTACTTGTCTCTCTTGCTATTTAGGAAAGTAGTGATAAATATAGTATGCTATATAGAGCACCCCTTTGCTTTGATTGGTTCTTTGACAACATAAGTTGTTTGTCCCCAGCATGGCGGACTCAGCAAGAGGCCAGAATATCGAGCTTCCACATTTTTTATAGTTTGGATTTTCAAAATGTGTCTAATGTTATATATCATGAATTTCTGTCACATCAGACATATGTACCTCAAATATTAATGACAAGTGCCTTGCCAAGTCAACTATACCACAGTAGTGATACAATTCTTATCACTACCCCAAACCCCAGTTTTTAATAATAATAAAAAATCTCACTTTTAATAAAACATGTAGGTCCTAAAGGTAGTGTGGAAGTGAATGAGGAAATTATATCATATGGCTCTGATGGCAACTGGGGAACTTTATTTCCTTCTAGCTGACAATATGTCTCTCAGAACAGTGGCTATTTACTTCATCAGAATTTCAAAGAACACTTACCACCATGTTAATGCCATGTTATACCTAACATGCTTCTGGATGAGTCTGTGTTATTAAACACCCCTTTCCCCATCACTACCCCATATAATCATTAGTGTTATTTAAGGTTTTACCATTTTAATTTTTATGCAAATCAGTAGGATGATATGAGTAAGTATTGTTTAATGCACAGAAAAATGGTCATGGTGTCAAAATGCCTGGGTATTCCAGTTCCAACTTTATGATGTACTAGTCTGTAGCCAGAATGGCCTTTGTTTTCTTTGAATGACTCAGCTTACCTCATTAAGCCTCTGGACACTGTGGCTTGCTCTTCCGGGGCAGGAAGCCCAAAGAGCATTCCAGGAAGCAGACAACTTCCTGTGTGATGAGTCATGGGGCTGGCTGAGGGGAGGTGTTAACGGCTACGCTAGGGGGAGGGGCCAAGTCAAGAACCAATCGGCCCTGGTCGTTCAGGCGGTGCTTGATGATGTCAAAAACTCTATAAGAGGGGAGAGGACAGCTTGAAGATCCTCTTTTCCTTTTCCGGTTGGAGCCAGAGACAGTTACAGCGACAGTTACAGCGACAGTTACAGCGACAGTTACAGCGACAGTTACAGCTACAGTTACAGCCACAGACACAGCTGAAGCAGGAGCTGCCAGTAGCAGAGCTGACCTACGGGAGGAAGCTGAACAAAGACTTCAGTCCAGTGGGTAATCTTATTACCATAGAGGGGGAAACATGATTTTGCTTTACGCAATCATGCTTCTCTGTAGCCTCCTGGTTACTCTTTCAAGGCGTACTTATTGGGCCTGGAAGCTTTTGATCAATATATCAAAATGGGGTTGCTGGTTCATGGGTTGGTTACTGTGGAGCCTAAATAAATGTTTTGATTCTTCTGCCTTCTACTTTGAGAGTTTCTTATATCCGGCGGTTCCGAACCTTTCAGACATGTTTATGATCCTCTTTGAGATTATAAACTCTGCCCTCCTATACATTTGGCGACCAGGATGGGATCGCTAGGTATAAGATCTCTATTTAGAAGCAGAACAATTCCAGAGGAAGAGATGAATATCCCAGGATGGGAGGATCCATTTTATTCCTCCCTAGCAAAAGAATTGGCTAAAAAAGCTGGACCCTGTGAAAACTGGGAACCAAGGCTACGGAGAGGAGATCCTAGGGATTTGGAAAAGTGTTTACGAGAAGTTGGGATTCAGTCAGGGGCATCACTATCTAGGCAAAGCTGGATAGTGTTATCAGCCTACCGGCTAGTATACGAAAGATTGAGATTAAGTGAAAGACATGGGGGCACTCCTACCCCACAGGAAGAAGGGGAATCTCAGATAGCAGGAGACCAAACTGACTCAAATGAGAACTTTTCTATTAATGTGGCTAAGAGCAACAGGAGACCAAAAAAGCCCAGAGTGCATTTCAACCCAGCCCAGAAAGAGCCTGACTGCCTGCTTCGTCCTAGCCATGGTGGCAGAGGAAGTGAGTGGGGAGAGAATGAGACAATGTTAGGGGCTGAGGCACAAAACACTACTGGGGTTCAGGATGTGCCTCACACAGAGCATAGGAGATGGTTAAATGATCAGACAAGGGCTCGACCCATACAAAGGAGGAAGACAGAAACCCGAGGTGAAGATTCAGTTACAAGGGAAATTCAGGAAGATTTCTCACCGCAAGAGGTCACAGATATTTTGAGTAGATTCAGCCAAAGAATAGGAGAACCATTGATATCTTGGATGGTAAGACTCAGTGATCAAGGGGCCAGTGGAATATCAGTGGATAGGACAGACTGCATGAGATTCATAGGTATCAGCCATGATCCTCTAGTTCAACAAGCTTTTAGGGAACATCATCAGCAAGGAGATGGTGATAGCAGGACTACTCTGTTGGCATTAGCCGCTGTGGGATGCAATAAGAGATATGCTACTGATTCTATGTGGCCCACTGAGCACAGACCCTGGTATTCACTTAGAGATTGTATCATGAGACTAAAGGAGGAGGTAATGAAGACTGCCATTATGATAGGAACTGCAGACAAATATTACAATGATCCAATGGAACTGCCTCATAGGAATTTAATAATTAGGACAGCTCCCCCTGCTTATAAACAACTAATTTTGAATTTATTACTTGGAGAAGTAGGGAGCCGTCTTACAACAGTGATAAATAAGATTTTACAGTTACATGACTTAGGTGACTGGGGAAGGGATAGATCTCCTCGAGAGAGAAGGGTGAATAACCAGCAAACTTGGCGCCAAAGGAGAGTAACAAGGAAAGAAATGTTTACTGCTTTATTGGGAGCAGGGGTAGGTTTTGAAATGATAGATGGAATTCCAACCAATGAATTATATAGAATGTACAGAGATAAAGGCCTTGATAACAGGAGAGATAGGGAAATCAGAACTGCTCCTGCAAATGCTACAGATGTTGAACCTTCATACCCAAGTGAATCACATGAAAGGGAATACTAGGGAACAGGCCAGGCCCCAGCCCAAATTAAGGAAATACACAGGCTGGATTGCAGACCTCACATTAACTTGACCATATATTGGAAAAATGGGTCAAGTACGGTAACTGAGGCATTAATAGATACTGGGGCCGAGGCCACCCTTATTTATGGAAATCCAGACAAGTTCAGCCATGGAACTCCTATTACCATTACAGGACTAGGAGGGACTGAAATATCAGCCAGGCAAGTTAAATTAATGATGAAAATTGGACAGTTGCCCAAGAAAGAATATAGTGTGGTTATTGTGCCTATTCCCGAATACATCATTGGAATAGACATATTGAAGGGTATGACCTTAAATTTACCCGAAGGGAAATACCAATTTGCTGTGAGGAAAATGGGCATTAATGCAGTCTTAGTGGGGAAAATCAAGATGGATCCAATCACTTTGCCCGAACCTTCTAAAATAATTACTTTGAGGCAATATCGTGTGCCAGGTGGGCAAGATGAAATTGCTAACACTATAAGAGAATGTGTTGAGGCAGGAGTGTTAGTCCCTACAACTACTCAATGGAACAACCCTGTCTGGCCAGTCCGAAAGTCAGATGGAACATGGAGGATGACAGTAGATTATAGACAGCTGAACAAAGTGACTCCTCCCTTGTATGCTGCTGTCCCAGACACGGTTACTTTAATAGAGAGAATACAAAAACGTGAAGGGACTTGGTATGCAGTTATTGATTTGGCCAATGCCTTCTTTACAATCCCAATAGACCCCAAGCAATGGAATCAGTTTGCTTTTACTTGGCAAGGCCGACAGTATACATTTACACGCCTGCCGCAAGGATATATTCATAGCCCAACTATTTGCCACAGGATTGTAGCTGAACATTTGGATGAATTAAAGTTACCTGGTGTACAGCTTACACATTACATAGATGACATCATGATACAGGGAAAGAATATAAAGGAGGTGGAGGAGAGTTTAGCATTATTAATTGACCATATGAAAAGCAAAGGATGGGAAATCAACCCTGCAAAGGTTCAAGGGCCAGCTCAAACTGTAAAATTCTTGGGGATACAGTGGAATAGAGGACTGCGAGAAATTCTCCCACAAGCTCGACAAAAAATCCAGGATTTTCCCACCCCTACCAATAAGAAAGAGGCCCAAAAGTTCATAGGGCTGTTTGGTTATTGGAGACACCACATCCCACATTTGGGACAGATTTTAAAACCCTTGTATAAAGTCACCAGAAAGAAATATGAATTTGACTGGGGACTTGAACAAAGTAGAGCTTTTGAGGAAGCAAAGGCTGCTATTCAATTAGCTCTAGACTTATGGCCTATGCAAAATGGGCCAGTGGAGTTACAAGTGACTGTACAAGATGACTATGCAAATTGGAGTCTGTGGCAAAAACAACAAAGCTGAAGTGTACCTTTAGGCTTTTGGTCAAGGAAACTGCCCTCATCTGGAGTGCAATATACACCTTTTGAGAAGCAGCTGTTAGCTGCATATTGGGCTTTAGTAGAAACTGAGCAACTAACTCTGGGTCATGAAGTGGTATTAAGGCCTGGAATTCCAATTATGACTTGGGTAATGAGTACCCCAGCTTCTCACAGAATTGGACATGCACAAGAGGCAAGCATAATCAAATGGAAGTGGTATATTCAGAATAGGTCCAGAGCAGGCAAAAATGGAGTTTCTGCTCTACATGAATCTGTGGCGAACATTGATACTGAGAGCAATGAAAAGCCCCTTGAATCTAAGCAACAGATGGTACCATCCTTAGTGAAATGGAATAATGGATATGACGGACTAAATGAAGAACAGAAGAAACATGCTTGGTTTACTGATGGGACAGCAAAATATTTAGGACAGAAGAGACATTGGAAAGCAGTAGCCTATAACCCCTGTACAAGGAGAACTCTGGAAAGTTCTGGGATAGGTGGAAGTAGCCAATATGCTGAACTGATGGCAGTGCATCAGGCCATCAGAGCAGAGAAAGGAGGATAGTGTCATATATTTACTGACTTGTGGGCGGTAGCTAATGGATTAGCTACGTGGATGCCTATATGGAGGAATCAGAATTGGGAGATTCATGGCAAACAAGTTTGGGGTAAAGAGTTATGGGAAAATATATGGGACATGTCTTTGGTTACAGATCTGTCAGTTTTTCATGTTGATGCTCATGCAACCCTGACCACACCAGAACGTGAGTACAATGCACATGCGGATCGACTAGCAAAGATTGCTACTGAATGTATTGTCCCTACTCCGACTCCAACTGATGACCCAGCCTTAGCAAGATGGGTCCACCAGACTGCTGGCCATTTAGGGGTCCAGGCCACCCATCGATGGGCACAGGATCGAGGTATCAGTATTTCTCATGCGTTGTTAAAACAAATAACAGAGGAGTGTTGTATATGCCAATTAGAAAAAGAACGAACTCTTCCTAGGATAGTTACTGGAGAAATAGCAAGGGGAAAAGTTCCAGCCCAAATTTGCCAGATAGATTATATTGGCCCACTACCCCAGGATAAAGGATGTAAATATGTATGTACGTGTGTTGACACCTATTCAGGTGTACTAGTGGCTTGTCCTTATAAAGACGCAACTCAGAAAAACACCTGTAAAACTTTAGATACTGTAAGTTTATATTATGGAACCCCAATGCAGATTCAAAGTGACAATGGGTCACATTTCAAGGGCAAAGAAGTGAAAAGATATTGTGTGTTGAATAATATAGAATGGATATATCATATTCCATATTACCCACAAGCATCTGGGCTAATTGAAAGAATGAATGGATTGTTGAAAGAACAGCTGAGAAAATTAAGCTCAAATAATTCATATCGACATTGGAAGGATAATTTGTCTATTGCCTTACGTAATTTGAATAATAGGCCCTTAGGGGGAAGTACACCTCTAGCCAGAATGATGACCCCAAATCTGCAGATCAGAGAACAGCAAACATGTGAGATCCAAAACATTGAATTTTGGACTGTGAGGGAAGATGTCCCACTACCAAGTCCAGGAACACCTGGTTCAGCAGGATATGATTTACATTGTATAGAGAATTTTAGGTTAAATAGGAAAGAGATAAGAAAAACCCCTACTGGAGTATGTATGAGAATCCCCAAGAATCATCTTGGACGGATATTACCTAAACCAGGATTAGCGGCTCAAGGAATACATGTATTGGCTGGAGTGATAGATTCTAATTATCAAAAAGAAATTGTTGTGACACTCCAGAATATGGGTAAAAAACCTGTACAATTTTGTAGAAATGATAGGATGGTTCAAGTCATTATTATCCCCTGTGAAAAAATACCCTTTGTGAAAACTGACCCTCCTCCCAAAATAACTATTAGAGGGGCAAAAGGGTCTTGCTCCATTGATAGAATAAAGTCAGGAGCTAAGGTATGGGTAAAACGGAAGCCAGATGATATTCCAAAGGCTGCAGAAGTTATAGCCCATGGGAAGGACAACACTGTAACAGTTGTCTATTCAGGGGAAAATAATTACCAAATCGTACCCCTGAACCATATATTTTACCGTGAATAGGTTATAATAATAGATTCACAGACTCCACAGGTATGGCTGATGCTGGTAAATGCCATAAGCCACTCAGAGGAAAGGTAACTTTGTGTGATTAACGGATGAAAACTTGTACATTTGGGGAAAGGCTGGGAGGACAATCCTAGTCTCTGTCTCATTTCCCACCTGAGTTTGGCTTTGATGTTGGATCTTTGCATAACTGAAATCTCAACCAAACTTGAGATGATTTTATTTGAAGAATTATAGTCCATACTTGTCTATTCTTTTGTCCTTTGTTTTGGCTAACCTTGTTGCTAGTTTTGTTTCCTTCAGGCTTAAGCACCCTGCACTTTCCGGTGACTGCCTAAGCATGTAGCATTCTTGGAATTCCTGCCAGCTCGTTAAAGAAATGACCTCTGGAATGGGACTTTTTGGGGGCAGGGCCATCTCTACATCCAATTTCAGCATGAAGAAGCTATGGAAAATGAGACCTTCACCCCTCACCCCAAGATTTTGAGCCCCAATCGTTCAAGGGGGGTGGAAATGATGATAGTGTTCTGTTTACTTATTTTGTGTTATCCTTGCTGTGTTGTTTTATTGTTATGATATTATTGATCCTATGTAATGGATACAAGGATTTAGGGGTGGACATTTGAATTATTAATAATTATTTTGGGGATGATTATTGAAGAGATTATCTTGCTGGGACCTAGGGGTGGATCACATTTGAATCGTAAACCAATATTTAGGAATGTCACCAAATGATATGTTTTGCTTTATAATGAATGATATGTTTTAGTTTCCTTTGTAATTGGATCACAATGTATGTTCTAGGATACATGGCTGATTAGATTATGTATCCTATAACAAGGGGTGGAGTGTAGCCAGAATGGCCTTTGTTTTCTTTGAATGACTCAGCTTACCTCATTGAGCCTCTGGACACTGTGGCTTGCTCTTCCGGGGCAGGAAGCCCAAAGAGCATTCCAGGAAGCAGACAACTTCCTGTGTGATGAGTCATGGGGCTGGCTGAGGGGAGGTGTTAACGGCTACGCTAGGGGGAGGGGCCAAGTCAAGAACCAATCGGCCCTGGTCGTTCAGGCGGTGCTTGATGATGTCAAAAACTCTATAAGAGGGGAGAGGACAGCTTGAAGATCCTCTTTTCCTTTTCCGGTTGGAGCCAGAGACAGTTACAGCGACAGTTACAGCGACAGTTACAGCGACAGTTACAGCGACAGTTACAGCTACAGTTACAGCCACAGACACAGCTGAAGCAGGAGCTGCCAGTAGCAGAGCTGACCTACGGGAGGAAGCTGAACAAAGACTTCAGTCCAGTGGGTAATCTTATTACCATAGAGGGGGAAACATGATTTTGCTTTACGCAATCATGCTTCTCTGTAGCCTCCTGGTTACTCTTTCAAGGCGTACTTATTGGGCCTGGAAGCTTTTGATCAATATATCAAAATGGGGTTGCTGGTTCATGGGTTGGTTACTGTGGAGCCTAAATAAATGTTTTGATTCTTCTGCCTTCTACTTTGAGAGTTTCTTATATCCGGCGGTTCCGAACCTTTCAGACATGTTTATGATCCTCTTTGAGATTATAAACTCTGCCCTCCTATTACATAGTCCTCTCACATTGGCCAAATCATTTAACCTTTCTGAATCTCAATTTCCCTCTGCAAAATGGGAATGATACCTGAACAACCTTCTTCACAGGTTTGTTGCCAGGCAAACACTTTGCAGATATTAAAATGCTATGAAAATGTGAGTTATTTTAAAAACCAAAACCCAGTCCTTCTAGATATTAGTAAGAATGCAAAGGTGTATGTTGTATACCAAAAGTAATGACACAAATATAGTTCTGAACAAAAAAACTACTTGAAATATATCATTGCCATAAATTCAAGCTTACATTAGCAGAATAGTTCTGAACTATCTTAAATACGTAGCTGATGTTATGATGATTTTTCCCACAAAAATAGCAAAGTCAGTAAATTTAAAATGTCTAAATTTTGCCAAAATGTACTCTATAAAATGCTAAAAACCTGATTTTGAAGGCCAGCAACTAATTTTACTACATGTAGAGATTTAAGGACTCTGACAATGGCAATCACCACTTAATCCCTTTATAAAATTGGTGTGTGTGGGGAGAATAAGAAGCACAGAAAAAAGAAAATATGTTACTCTTGTAGCATATGCTTTTAAATTTATTTTTTCTTTGTATTATGTAATTATTTTCATTACTAATAGTTAGTTACTAAATTATTGGTTTTATTTTAAATTAAAAGTTTTTCCCATTCATTTATATTTGCTAAGAACCTACAATATGCAAGGAACTATGTTAGCATTTGTGGAAGCCATAAAGACAAACCTCCTTCAAGAAACTTGCAATTTGTAAGGGAGAATAAGTACAGGAGTACCTATAGTGCAAAATAAAATGCTTAAGTGCCATAAGATGACTCACATTTGGTTGAAGGGATAACTCAACATATGTATATTATTTATTATGAATAAAAGATGAGAATTCAATTTAGAGATAAAAGCAGTAAAGTGTACATAAATAACTGCCAATCTAGGTTTTTTCCCCCAAACCTTTGACCCTATAGCCTCAAAATGCATTTTCTAAGCAGGTTTTGCTATTAGAATTGTTTTGCATTTAGTGGATGCAAGGTAGTAAGGATCAATCTATTTCATGTGTTTTCAGATGGTAGTTTATTTTTTCAAAAATCTCACTATTTGCTTTGAGCCTTTTTAAAAAAATATGTTAACTCATTTCCCAAAAGTAATAGTCAGCTTTATGGCTGTAATTATTGTCTTTGCTATTTGTCTTTATTTATTTGTCATGTCTTTATTGTGCTAATGAGACTGGATGTTGAAGAAAAGTTTTTGCTTGATTTTTAACACAACACTTCAAGGACTTATGTTTTCATCACTAAGGGTACCACCAGTGCAGATTATATCTTCTCTACTAGGGTGGTATTAGTAGATTATATTCATCATTTGCTGTACGTGATAAAAATTACCACTGGAGCCTCAACTTCTGGTGATGAGGTTCTGCTACAGGCAGAATATTGGACCTATAGCCAGGAAGATTACAGTGGAAATCCTCTGTCAGGAATTTATAAGCTGTGTGACATTGGACAAGTTATTTAAACTTCTGAATCAATTTTCTTATCTGTAAAGTGGAGATAATAACAACACCTAGCTCCCAGGGTTGTTGTGAGTATAAAATGAAATAATATTTGTCAAGTGCTTTGCCAAGCTTAAAGTGCTATATAAAAGCTGGCTACTGGATGCTTGCTCCAAGGTTTTCCAGTTTAGTAGTATTTGTTCGACCTTGTTCTTCACTGGCATAGAGTTTGAGAAATATATCAGTTCAATAGCAGAGTAAAGTCTTGGGAGTAGTAGACTTTCAGTAAAGAATTTTCTAAATCCTAATATATTCTCTAACTTTTCATATATATAATGTATATGTAGAAAGATATTATAATAGATTATATATTTCATATGTAGTGATTATATTATATACATACAAATGAGAGAGAGATGAGAAGAGAGGAGGGGAGAGAGAAAGAGAGAGACAGAGACGTAGACACAGAGAGAGACAGAGATAGATAGAGATAGAGAGAGACATACAGAGACACAGAGAGATAGAGCGACAGAGAGACAGAGGTTGAAACTGTATAAAATCCAGAAAAGAATATTTGAAATGGCTTTGAAACTGCTTGGTTTTTACATCATTTATTAAGAGCAACATAGTAAGAATGAACACAGATCAACCTCATAGTATTGCTAAATTCATTTTGCCTTCTGTGGTTTTTGGGGCATCAAGAATTCTTAGCATATTTCTGAATGTCTTTAGTAGTACATTTCTGCTTAAAGTAAGTCCATTTGTATTATGTTGTTGGATATAATTATGTACTTCATGTCTAAAATGATTATTCTTGAAACAATACAGCATTTCAAATTATAGGTATGGATGCTTGGATAGACCCACGGAGTATTATGGAATACTTAAGCTTTCAAATAACTCACAGGCAATTTTTCCTAATGAATGTGGACATCTGTTTTTAGATAATCCTGATTTGGTTTAAAATCATAAAACTAGTAAAACTCTTAGAAATATTTTTAAAATGTAACTAAGGGCTATATTTCTCAGACAGAAAATAATCAGAATTTGTACTACTCCACTATGTAAAAGCAGGAAGTTCTTTCAGTAGAAGTCAAAGACCTTTTGTCAGATGCTTACCATTCTAAGTCAGTGTGAGGAGGATCATTCATTGGCAGATTCATATCTTAAGAGAGGATCAAGTATAAGAATGTGCTGTCCTTTGCATATAAAAATGTTATTGAGCCATAATTAGTAGGACATATCCTCTGAGTTTATTTTGTAGTAATGGTGAAAGATTTGTGCTACTTCTTTCACTCTCTTGGTCCAAATCCCTTGTGACTAAGAGACAAATCACCAATACTAAAGAATCAGTGTATAGTATTAGAAGGAAACTGTTAAATGTCCGACATGATAATCACATCAATGACCCTGATTTTATTAGCATAGCACTTTTACCTCCTAAAGGACTAAAACCAAGTCTTGATCAGCACCTAGCACCCCCATTTTGCAAATAGTAGACATTTAATAAATGATTTTTGAATGAATAATCTGACTAATCTGGTCACAACATCTATCACAGTAGGAAAAATTAGGATGTACTCATTTGTCCTTGTTGCTTGTTATCTCTGAAATAAAATTTCATTAAACTATTTGTTTCTAACTTTGATCCAAATTAAATCTAAGGATAGTGTCAAATTTAGAAAGCTAATTTTTTATTACTAGAGAGAACTTAAATATTGCACCTTATATCCATTTTTAAATGTTTATATAGGCATCACTCACTGGATGAATCAATATAAAATCAACTAAAAAAGATATTGTTGTAAGTACCTAGACTAGAAAGCAGAGTAAGTATAAAACACCTATTTTTCAGACATGATTTATTTCCAGACAGTCATCTAATCAAATCAGTCCATCTCTCCACATCTCCATATGTATGTTCAGATATACAAATGCATATTCCTCTATTTGAGTCCTACTGCAATCATAAGACTATAGATTTTGAACTATAAGGGACTTCAGAGGATACCAAGTCCAACACCCTTGAGGAAACTGAAGTCCAAGGATGATAAGTGACTTAACTTCATATCACATAGGGAGTAAGCATCAGAAGCAAGACTTGAACCCAGGTCCTATAGTTCCAGAGCCCACACTCTTTCTACTATAGCATACTGTACTCTTTTCCCCTCATTATGGTATGTTGATGATAAGGGATTCTTTAGAAGGAACTGCCAGCAAAGCAGTAGCTCAGGCTAGATCCTACCAGAGTGGAATGGTTTTGAGTATAGCCTCAGGGACAGATGTATTTCTGTTGTCTAGGGACCAGGCTAATTAATTTTTGGAGAGGCTCTTCACTAGGTTGGCTACAGGGTAATAAAACTTATAGTTACAACTCTTGATAATCATTTACTAAATTGAGAAGGGCCAGGATCTAAATCAATGAAAGAATAAAAATAAAATCATAGAATACACACACACATACACACACACACACACACAAACATGTATTAATTGTCCCACATGATAATCACATCTATGACCTTGATTTTATTAGCATAGCACTTTTATCTCCTAAAGGACTAAAACAAAGTCTTGATTAGCATCTAGCATCCCATCTTGTAAATAGTAGACATTTAATAAATTTTTGAATCATTTTGAAAAATGGCTTTTGAAACACACAAACACATATGTGCATATATAGACAAAACACATATGCATATAGAATGTATTTACATGTTTACATAAACACATATCAGCCAGATGCTACAGAACCATAAAGTTATAGATTTAATGACAGAAGGCTATCACTTCACATATGAGAACGCTGAGATTATAACACCTTAGGACTTTTACCTTCTAAAGGACAAAAACCAAGTCTCAATCAGCATCTAGCATCCAATTTTGAAAATTGTGGGCAGGTAGGTGGTGCAACAGATAGAGTGCTGGGTGTGGAGTCAGGAAGACTTGAGTTCAAATCCAACTTCAGACATTTACTAGCTGTGTGACCTTGGATACTTAACCCTGTTAACCTCAGTTTCCTCGTCGGTAAAAAGAGCTAGAAGTAGGAAATGACAAACCACTCCAGCATCCTTGCCAAGAAAATTGCAAAAGGGATTATAAAGAGTCAGACAAGACTGAAAAATGACTAAATATCATCAACAACAAAGGCATTTAAGAGTTATTGCTGAATGAATAAACTGACCAACCTGGTTTATATCTCTGACACTAGGATCCTGTGTTTATGATACAAGAAAAAAAGAAATTGGATATACTCATTCATCTTCATTGGCTTATTATTTTTGAAATTAATATATTTGAGATAATTATAATTGAGGTTAAGAACATGGAAGTTAAATGACTTGCCCCATGTTAAATAGTTCATCTCAGAAGAAGGGCTTTTGACTCCAGAGGATATGCTCTTTTCCATTGTGCAACAATACTAAGACTAAAGCAGAGAAATTGCACAACACTTCAAAAATCCCACTGTATTTACTATGGTAATTTAGCATCAATATTTTCGTGATAATGCCTCATGGCTACTAATCATGGGAAATCAAGATCCTAGAATAATTAACACTGCAAATAACCTAAAGGGCAATGGGATGATTCATAGAAAGTTTAGGTAGGCTGCAGAATATTTACAATGATGATTTGCTCTTGAGAAGTCACTTAAAAGACATTATTAGTGATATATATGACTAGAAAAGGAGGTCATACAATGTAATGAGGGGAAACAACAGATGGAGAGTGCTGTCCTGGTATCCTTGAGATATTTAAAAAATGAGAAATGGGCCTCCAGGACTCTGGGTGAATCATTTATAAAATATTTATGGATAGAATAGATAAGAATCCCCATAGAATAAAAAGGCATGGAAAGATTGGGACTTTTTTTCAGCACAGAGTTTACCTACACTGCTGAAAGCAGGGATTCATCAAAGTAAGTACAATTATTGTTTAGAGTATTAAGGAATTTAGAATAATCCAGGTACTTCTCCACAGCAATTTATAAAATAAAATTAGATTTCTTATAAATTAACAAGTTCACTTTGATGCTATTTTACCTTAATTTTCTTATTTCTGCCATATTTATTACAGTAGAATGGAAGCTTCTTGAAGTCAAGGACAGTCTTGCTTTTAGGAATATATAGTAGCCTATACTAGCACCTTATGTGGTTACTAAATGCTTGTTCGTTGATTGATTTTGAAATTAAAAGTAAATTTATTGTATCTTTCTCACAATAAAATTTTGAAATATGTATAGGTGATTTTTAAAAAATCTTCTCTCTGGGTGATATGAATACCTTTCAAAATTGGTTATATTGCTGGGATTGAGAAAGTACATCTTTTGCAGACAAATCCAAATATGATCATAGCAGCCTGGATCCATATAGCATATTAATCATGAAGGGTATTAGAGTATTTGGTAAGGTTACCAATAGTGGTGGTAGTAACTAATGGAGAGAAATAAATAGGGACCATATATTGGAAATGGTAGTAGAGTCTGAAAGAAAGAATGGATCTCTACTTAGGGAAATTTTGAAAGAGGATATATTTTTAAGATAGAATTGAATGAATAAGAGAAAATTTTTTGAGATAATGTCATTCTACTCCCGACCCCCCTCCGAGCCATTTTGTTTGGGGAAGGTACAAAAGAAAGAAGCCTGCCATTTTCAGCTCTATAACCTTACCAAAAAAAATTTTTTATGACTTTTACTTTAGCAGGGTAGTATTCTTGCTTCCTTGACATAGTAAAGATTCCTGCATAAATGAGAACAATTTTTGTCACTCCAGAAAATAAAGGAACTTTAAGGAAAAAAAAAACCTTAATCTTGTTGTACCAGAAGCTTTTATTGAAATCTAAATGGATAATGGCTGAGTCTCTCAGAAGCAAAAGCTATATAGATTAGAGAGCTAGAAGGGAAGCTTAAAGTTCTATTTATTGCACTCTGCTGATTGAAATCTGTAGCTGAAATGGAGAGATTGAAGTGGCAGGACAAGTTAGTATATATTGCTATAAACTTCAGGAGGGAAAGGAAACTATTTTCCTTCAGTTAATCCTTACTTTGAATTTTTATGCATTCATTCTCTATCTTTTTGCAACAATTTATGTTTCACATGAGAAAAAAAGATCTGATAAACACATCCTAGACATTATAATGTTAAAAAAACAGTTCTAATGGATACTCATAACTTGTGCTGATTTTAATAATAGTTTTAATCTATAACAAATGAGTCCCCCCACCCCCCTTAAATAATATAAAACAACCACTATTCTCTTTTTAGGCCAAAGGGTTGATGTTTACAGAGACACCAGTTTCTGTAAATATGCATTCTAATATTTATCCTCCTTCTTAAGCTGGGTATAATTTTCCCCACTGATAATTTGGTGAATTCTGTATGTGTTCCTGTGAAGGATATAGCTAGCTATTAAAAAAAAAAAACTATTCCTAACATGATTTTTCATACTAGACAATTTTGTCTTCCAACAACAGTAAATTCCATTCAGAATACTTATTTTTCAACTTTAATTATAGTGGCAAAACAAAGCTTCTCCTATGCCCAACCCCCATTCAGCCCCATGACAGTTATTTACATATGAATAGAAAAAGGTAGTAAATAGCAGCAGTTGAACACACTGACTTTTAAATGATTTTTATCACACTAATTGAAAGACTTAACAGAGATATAAGCAGTACCATGTAAAATACCATAATGAGTGCATATCAAAGAATCATAGACTCATGCCATGTAATATTAGACCAGGGAGAGATCATTCAGGTCATCTAAGCCAACACCTTCATTTTACATATGAGGAAATAGAAATGCAGATAGATTAAGTAACTTGTCCAAGGTTATGCAGCAGGGTAGTCTGGGAAACCAGAAGTACAATGCAGTTATTCAGAGTCCATTCAGTGCTCTGTCATTCTATTAAGGGAAACAATCTCTCTCTCTCTCCCTCTCTCTCCCTTCTCCTCCCTCCCCCGGGTGTGTATATGTATACATATATATGCACGCACACATGTGTGTATATTTATGTGTATATATACATATGTAGGCATGTGTATATATGTGTATTATATATATATGTAATTTTAAAATTGTAGTTCAGTCATTTTTAGTCATGTTAAACTCTTTGTGAACCCATTTGGGGTTTTCTTGGCAAAGATACTGAAATGGTTTGCCATTTCTTTCTCCAGCTCATTTTACAGATGAGGAAACTGAGGCAAATAGGATCAAGGGACTTGCTGAGGGTCACACAGCCAGTATCTGGAGGTAAGAAAGTAAGTCTTCCTGACTGCAGGCCCAGTATTCTATACACTGAATCACCTAGCTGCTCATATATATATACATATAGTGTATATACATATATAATTTTACATGTTGCTTTCCAAACATTATTGTGCTTCCTTCTAAATTCCTTCAGTTCTCTTTGAGTTAAATTTGTTTCTTCTATGCCTCATATTTACCATCTAATTCTTTACTTACAAGCTTATATTTCATTTCAAAAAATTTATTGCTTCATTCCTTCTAGGCATTCATGAGGTCATTGTGGGAAATCCATTCTTTTCTTTGAGTCTCTGCTTGCAATTGTTATGGAGTTAGAATTGCAATAATTATTGATACTGGTTGGGTTCTTTGATTTATTTAATTCTTCAGCTTTTGTTACTGAATTGGAAGTTTGTGCCAGGGCCTGGAACCTCCCCTTGCTATACTTTGGGGTAGGATGGTCTGCCCTGCTTAGTCTCACCTTGGGCTCTCCCTTGTTCTATTCTCTGTGCTCTTGTTCTGTTTTCTACTTCCTGTGTCTTGGATACCCTGAATCATGGAGGTTAAAAGAGTGGGACCTTCACAGCCCATGCTGTCATAGCTGGACAGTGTTAAGAATCTCAGAGGCCCTAGTCCTAGGAAATCTTTGTCTCAGAGCTAAGGCATCACTTTGGTGCCATTCTCATCCCTGCCTATTGTTATTCCTTGCAGTTCCTAATATCCCCACCCTAGGCTTTTCTGAACACCCTGGATATTTCTCAGAAAATCCCTCTGCTCTTGTTGCCTCTGGACATAAAGACTCGACACCTATATTGACCTAGTCTCTGGTCATGATGGTATTCACCTTACTGGAGGGGTCAAATTTCCTATTGCCCCTGGAATTCTGGATGTCTTTTCTGGCAGTTAAGGGGTAGATTATATCACTTGCTGCAGTTTCCCATTGAGTATTATTATTATTATTCAGCCCATTATGAACTTCAAACTATTGCTGGAGTAGGTATATGGTAGCTAGCTGGCCTTCCTTTTATTCAGGCAGCCATCATGGTTAGAAGTCAAGAAGAATACAGTATATAATATATAAAATTACACAAGCACTAGCGATTGGTTGGAAATCAAAAAGGGTTCTCATAGAAATTGGTGCTTGAACTGTGCTTTGAAGAAAGGTAAGGATTCCAAGAGGTAAAGATGAAGAGAGAGTCCATTCCTATATCAGTTTGGTCAGAAGTTTGGAGACAGAAGATTTTGACAGCTATGCGGAGGAGGAGTTAGAAAGGGGAAAGATATTTGGCAGACAGACCAATTAAGAAGCTGTTGCAATAGTTCAGGTGAGAAGTAATTGGGGTCTCATCTAGGTAGGAACAATGTGAATAATGATAAAAGCAAAAATGTGAGGTATATTATGGAATTAGAAATAGCAAAATGTGACTATTGATTGGATATGTGGGGTCAGTAAGGTAAGAAGTCATGGATAATTCAAGGGCTATGAACTTGGGAGACTGGAAAGACAGTGGTTTCCAAGAAGTAAATAAGGGATTTGAAAATGCATAGGTTTGAGGAAGAGATGACCTCTGTTTTTGGCCTATAGAGTTTGAAATCTATCAGGAACATTCAGTTTGAAATGTTTAATAATGATAATAATGTGGGTAATGCTAGGCTACAGCTCAGGAGAGAGACTGGTGCTAGATATATAGATCTGGCAGTTATGTGCATGGAGATTATTAAAATCCCAGAGAAGCTGATGAGGTTACCAAGATAGACAATACATAGAGAAATGAGGGCCTAGAATCTTTGGGTACAAAACAGGTAGGTTTTGGAAGATGAGAAATTATTAATACAAGGAGAGTTAGACAAGTTACTTAACTTCCTTAAGCCTCAATTTCCACGTTTATGCAATGGAAATCACATTGCTGTCCAGGGTTGCAATAATCAATCAAGAAACATTAATAATATGTGTTTCAGGTATTGTTTTGAGTGATGGGGATATAAGAACAAAAGTGAAATTGTATCTGCCCTCAGTAAACTTACAGTCTAACAGGTGAGAGAATGTGTACACATATAAATAAATACAAAACCTATGCAAGATGTACAAGGTAATTTTAGGAGCAATTGTACTAGCAATTGTTAGGTAAAAGGGTGGATTAGGAAAGGCTTCAAAAGAAGGTGGCAATTGAGTGGATTCTTGAAGGAGACTTGAGAGATAAAAGTAAGGAGGGAATGCATTCCAGGCAAAGGGGAAAAATAAAACAAAGACCAAAACATGAAATAGTGGCTCCTATGTGTATGGAACATCGAGTTGTCCCCCATGGATGGACCACAGAAGGCATGGAAAGAAGGATGTATAAGAATTGAAAGATAAAAAGCAATCAGGACATTAAGATATTTTAATGCTAAGCAGTAGAGTTTATATTTGATCCTACAGGTAATAAGGAACCATTGTGGTTTATTTGGTTGTAGTGTATAGCTTATTGATTAGTTGTAAAGCTCAATATAAATGTGACCTAATATAATTCTATAACTAATAAAAATGAGCACTATCGGTGTTGCCTGACCTAAGAAATTGAAGACAATTCTAATTTTAAAACATCAGCAATTTATTTTTCCCTGCTTGAAATCTGATATTAATTTTTATTCAAACAAAAATTCACTGTAGAGATTAATGGTGGTTTCTTAATAGTCTGTCTTCAAAAATAAAACTTAGCAAAAAGTGAACTTGACCTGTATCCACAACAAAAAGCTTTCATTATCTGAAATGTATGTATCACTGAAGAATAACTGCATGTTAGTTACCCCACAGGTTTATCCCATATTTCTCCAAAATTTATTCACCAAATATCTTTACCACCTAATTTTACAAGACAAAGTTTTAAGTTTTGGGAAATATAAAAAAGTGCTCCTTACTTTAAGAAGCTTATAATCTAGTTGGATAGATAGAACTTGCATGGACATTATAAGTATACACGAAAGAGGTTCAGACAATATGTACGAAGTTCATAGAATAGAGAGGAGGTAGCACTTCTAGTTACAAGAATGTGAGGTTTCATGAAAGAGATGGCATTTAAGCTGAGCATTGAAGAATGTATAGAATTTTAAAATGCAAAAAGCTAAGAGCTACCCCATTTTGGATCTTTCTAAGAATTTCAGTGAGAGCAAATCAGAAAATTTCTTCATTTGCCCACACAATTGAGACCGCTCTCTTCTGCCTTTTTATCAGAAAACTCTGGCAAACACTATTTGATTCATTATATAATACAGATTATTCTATTAATTCTGGATGTTTCCTTAAAACTTGAACACTAAATGGAATGCTGGCTTCTTTGTTTCTTTTTGCCAATGATGCGGTTCATTCATTTATTCAACAGTTAGGTGAGAAGGTTATCAGTGTCTCTGAGAGGAAAGGTTTAATAGGATGATCTCAATTATGAAATAAATTTGTCAATCTCCAGATAGTAGAGAAATGAATGGCAAAAATGCAGAACCACTGGGTATGGTCTACTTATTCAATAAGTTTATATTATTAAGTGTTTATCTTCTAATAGTTAACACAGAAATTGGTTTAAGTAACTTGGTAATAAAACAAATCAAATTTTTTTGTTTTCAAATGTATTATATTACCTTCAAATAAAAACATCTTTCTAGCAATGTAACCTTGTACAAATCAAGTCCCTTTAGCTGTCTCAGTTTCTATTTTTGTACATGGGTTAGTTGGCATAAATGATGTCAAGAATTATTGCTCTCACAATGTGTGGTTTCCTTTGTCACAACATATACTAAAATATGCCAGGCACAACTTAACTCAATATTAGGCAAAGATCTGATTGTTATCCAAAATATGGGTAGTTCTGAGAAAAGTATTTTTATGAATGATAAAATGGTCCAGAGGTGATAATGGAAAACTATATATCATCCAAATATTAAACAACCAGAGAAATAACATGGAAGAAAATTTGTTTCCTCTGGATCATCTTAAAATTTCCCTAGGTTAGCATCTGAATCAATTAAAGAGGCACTGGGTACCACAGAAAAATAATTCTATTAAGAAGTGTGAGAACTGAGTGAAAGTGTTCACCAGCTATATAACTTTGGGCAAGATAATTAACTCTTTAACCTTCTCCTCTGTCATCTATAAAATAGGGAAAATAATATCTTAGTGTCAGGAACCCAGGAGGCATGGGACCATATGATAGTCTAAGGGCCTTTCACTTTATGATTCTATAACTATAGGTGTTTTATAGAAACAGAGAGGAAAACATATGCTTTCCAAGCTTACACAAAATATATATTTTTTAGGAATAAAACTAAAATAGATATTGCTCATGTTGAGCTATGATGCAATAATCAGAAGCTCACTTGATCCCTTTAACCTAGTACAATGATAATCTATCTTGTCTTCTGGATGGTAGGAATATAATGACATAAAAACTAAACAGAATTCTTTAATAATTTCTATTACCAATCTAACATTAGCAAATTGAAATTCAGAGATTTAGGTTTTCCTCAAGTGATAGAACTTTAGAACTCACTGAATTGGTCAAATATAAAGAGTTGCTCTCATCTTCTGAAATAGATTTATTCCTTCAAACAATTTTAAATAAAAATTTCTGTACACTAAACAGTAGTCAAAATGCTCTCAGAAGATCATTATTGAATGGGATACTATGAAATATATCTCTGAAATGGTGACTCACTTACGTAGTTGAAAAAATTTAGACTTTCACACATTATTTGCTTAAAGCCTACCTACCCATTTGATACAACGCTTGTCACTCAACCAGCATCTATTAAGAACCTACTATGTTACTGGAATAACTAAGATTTAAAAAGTACTTTCCTTAAATAAACCTTATAAATAAATGCCTCATTTTCAATGAAGAAAGTGAGAGTCAGAGAGGTTAAATATCTCCTAAAATTAAGTTTCTCCTACACCACCCTACCCCCCCAGTCTAATGGGGTGTAACAAGTTTTAAAACTCAAGTATAACCATTGGTTGACTTTAGAACAGGATTCATAATACCTTTTTGCACTGGACCTGTGATTGTATAGATATAGGGATCTTTGAGTGAGAACATTCCCTCTGCCAATGCATACTGGCACTGCCACTGCAATGCGTAGTCTCAGAGATTTGCCAGAGACACTAAGAGGTTAAGTGACTTATCCAGGTTCACACAGCCAGTATGTGTCAGAGACAAGATTTGAACCAGGGTTTATTCTTGATTTCAAATCAGCTTTCTAGTCATTATATCATGCTGTTTTTTCTATATATGCCTTTGCATGTAGTTTTTAAAAATATGCTTCAAGAACTTAAATTTCTTCCCAAGACCTAGAATCTTTGCCTGACTTCACCATGAAATAACTTTATGATCTCACTAAACTTCAGTTTCATTATGTGTAAAATGAGACAGTTGTACTAGATGATGGTTTCCAAGTCTCTTTCACCTCTATAAGTACTATGCATCCATAGCAGTTAGGAAAATAGTCAATTTCTTCTTCACTTGGAATAACTTCACTTTGTTGAGTAGGCATCTTCATAGGGAAGGTCAGAGTTTTGTGGGATGACAACCTTTAGACAATTATTTATAGGATAGGGCTGAGGCAAAACAAAATTGAGAAAAAAAGGGAGGTGCCCTTTAAGGTCTAGACAGAATGAAGTGCCCCATAAAATGTTTGGAAGATTTTTTGTTAATTCCAGATTAAATATGAAAAGAAGATGTTTTACTCTTAAGTAATTTTTAGACCGATTATCCACATGTGTAAATCACAAACAAGCCTAAGTTCCTATACATATACTTTTTAGAATTACTTGGAGCCTTATTCATATTTGCCTCACATCAGGCCCTTTCTCCAGGATAGCATATATCTGAAGCTATACAAAAGAATTTATTGAATTGTTTGTTTCTTGCCATTTGTTTCTTTGCTTCTGAGTTATTATCATAGGACCTTTCTTTGGATATAATCTTTAGCAGCCTAATATACTCTAGGTGTTGTTATTTGGGAAAATTTTCAACAATTATGTAAGTCAGAACATATTATATTATGCAATGTCTAACAATGGTGAAGGAAGAAATACTTTTTGAAAAAAGTAACCTGGCACAATTTTTAACAAGGATTTTGCAAACTAATAACATTTTCCTGTGAAATTTTTTCTAAAGCTTCTTGGAAGGATTTTATCTTAGTGATAGGCGAGGCCCAACAAATCGACACCAGCTTTAAAGCTTGGAGAGTCACGTAATATTGAAAGGGTCTAAAATGAAGTACCCCATAAAATGTTTGGATGATAACTTCTATTTCCCAAGATTGATTCAGAGTTTTTTGAGCTATAATCCAAGGTCCTAAAACTGAACCCTTATAGAAGAAACATTCTGAATCTATGTGATGAGACAGATATCCCTTCCAACATGAAATTGAAGAGTTGAAAGAAGTAAAATATGGACCTTGGGGATAACAAGTTTAATGTAGTTTCTGAATTTTAATGAGAATAACTTGATAATAGCAAAAGGCCTTCAGAAGCACTGGTTACCTCTTAGAAATAATTTTTATGAGTATTCATTTGTCCTTATTTAAAGGAAGAAATTCTTATACAGAAAATATCTCTGAAATACTTAATTTTAAACACTAGGATGTCAAGCTGAATGTAAATTTGAGGTAAAGAAACAGTGAGGTACTTGGCCACCTAGGAACTGGAATATTTCTCTGATCAGGATGACATGACCCAAATTGCTTTTGATTACTAGCTTCTGACCCAATCGAGAATTGCTAAGATCAAATTACATAGCTGCTCTACTTTGCTTCTACTTTTTTTCACCACTTTCTTGAGGCTCCCATTGCTCCTTAATTTTAGAATTCATCACCTTTTTTTCCTTTAATGTGACCTATTAAGCATAAGAGCTGCTAAGAATTTTACTTATCTCTTAGGAACATCTGAGCAGATTTCTTCCTCCTACATTTTAGAATAACCACAATCATTTATTATGCATTATATCACTCTGAAGATACTAACAGATATTAGGTAGAAAGGAGATAGTCATGGGTTATTATTTGTATACTTTTCAAATACCCAAAGGCTCTACTTTCTTATTGGAGTGAAAATTATTGAACATAAACATGGAGATAATTAAAATTGTTATTAAAATGACATCAGCAAAAAGATATTTGAGATTAATTCACTTGAACTCAAGTTAAATGGATTATTATGTGCATAATAGTGTTTTGTATTTTGGAGGCAAATTCAAAATCAGCAGATGACACTGTTCTACTTATTTTGAGCTTACAGTTTGGTTGGAGAAATAAATATTTGCACAAGAAAGCATTCAATTATAAAACACAAAGGTATATGATTCAATGAGAAAATAAGAAAGGTATCTGGGAGTATGCCTAAAGGATACATTCCCCCTCCCCTTTTAAAATTTCTGTGTTGAATTTCAGCTAAGGAGGTATATCTAGGTAATATTCATATTAGAGGAGAATGTAGAATATTCCCTTGAAAGTATCATAAAAATGTACTGTTAGATGATAATCTTATTAGCAAATAATAATGATCTACCCTGGGCATACTACATCTAGGATATTGTGTTCAGTGACTAATTTTAGGGGGGTTAGGGCACATGCAGAAGAGGGTAACTGGGATGATGAAAGGACTTGAAAAAAATTCATAAGAGGATCAGTTTGAAGGACCTGAGGATATTTATGCTGGAGACATGCAGAAATGTTATGTATTGGGGGGGAAAGGGTATAATTATCATCTTCAAATATTTGAAGGTTTATAAACTAAAGGATAGATTACACGTGCTGTGTTTGCCCAAAGAGGGCAGACCTAGAATCAGAAGATGGAAGATTGGTCTCAAAAAAGGAAGAAGTTCCTAGTAGAATCACAAAACTTAGGAGTTGGAAGGAGTCTCAGTGCCTTGCTTGGCTGCCCTACACCTGAACAAAAATCTCTTCTACAACATTCAGCAAACAACAACACCAAATATCTATTAAGCAGTTACCTATGTGATGGACACTTTGCTAAATATTGGTGTTAAAATAAACACAAAACAAAACAAAACCCAAAAGGGAAAAGCAGTCTCTGCTCTTGAGAAGCTCACAGTCTAATGGGGGAGAAAAAGTGCAAAAAAGTTATGCACAAACAAGTTATGTACAGAATGAATTGAAAGCAATCACAGAAAGAAGATACTAAAATTAAAGAGGATTGGGAAAGGCTTCTGATAGAAGGTGAGCTTTTAGCTGGAACTTGAAGAAAATAAGGAGATGGAAAAGAGGAAGGAGAGAATTCCAATATGATAAGTGTCCCTTCAACCTTTGCTTGAAGACACTGGTGAGGAGCAATACAGTAACTCCCTGAAGCAGCCTATTCCATTTTGATTCAGTCATATCTGACTCTTCATGGTGAGGTTTTCTTGACAAAGATACTGGAGTGGTTTGCCATTTCTTTCTCCAGGTCATTACAGATGAGGAAACTGAAGCAACAGGGTTAAAAGGCTTGCCCAGATAGTTGTAAATATTAGGATTTTTTTTCTTTTCATCTACTCTAGATCTGTTTCTGTTTCTCTGCATTATTCATAGAATCCCTCACTTCCTTTGAGATGAGATTCAAATACCATGTGCTATACTTTTTTCTTGATCTTTCCTCCCCCCAACCACTAGTGACTTTCCTTCCTTAATTCCCTTCTATTTATTCTGTATTTACTTATATATGTACATATCATCTCCCCTTATGGAATAATATACTATTTGAGGGTAGAAACTGATTCTTTTTTTTGGTCTCTATACCCAGAACCTAACATAGCTCCTGGTACATATTAAATACTTTAAAAATGCTTGGTAATTCATTGATTCCTCTGTAGCCACAGAACAAAATTAACATCTCTTTTTAATGAAGCCCTTCAAAATAGCCTTGAAAATATTATTGTGTTCTGAAAATAGAATGGGTCACCTAAGAAAGAAGTGAGTCTTCTAATATTAAAACTGTTTATCCAGGGGCTAGAGGACAACCAGTTGGAAATATCACAGAAGGGATCTATGTTCCAGATAAAAGCTGGACTAGATGACACCAAATTCTATGATTTGATTAATAGATCATTGATTTTGTTAACTTCATGAAGTGATACCTGAAATAAATGTAGGAAATAGCAAAAGTATTATCTGAATAATTCAAGCCAATCCACAACTTAGATAACATACTTAAGAGAAACCCTGGCAATATTTTTCTCACTTAAATCTCCTTCATGGTAGACATAAAATTTTAAGGTAGACAAACACTGGGGTGGGGAACCTGCAGCCTCAAGCCCACAAAAGACCTTCCTGGTTCTCAAGAGTGGCCCTTTGACGGAATTCACACTACACAGAACAAATCTGTGAAGTGTGAATTGGGTCAAAGGGCTGCACTTGAGGACATAAAGGGCCACGTGTGGCCTTGAGGCCACAGGTTCTTCACCCCTTGACAAACATCTACTTTGTATTTATGGTTTGTTTCTTTTTTGATCCAGAACTGTGATTTCATTGGCATAGGTCTTCACTTTCTGACAACTTACCTCTAACTTATAAATTTAAATGGTTGCCAAGGGAATTGAAAGGTTAAATCATTTACCCATAGTCTGACAGCCAGTATACATCAGAAGCAGAACTTCATCTCAAGGTAGCCTGACTCCAAAGCTATCTCTCTAACCACTTTGCCACACTGTTTCTCTCGTTATAGATGGCATCTTTTGATTTCAAAGCTTTAATTGTTAAAGAAGCAATTTCTCAATTTTTCACAGAAATAGATTTCACTACAATTGTAACTTTTTAGTAGTTATAAGAGTGAATGTTTACAAGTTATAAACTCAGTAATTTATAAGATGTTGCTCTTTAAAGGTTATACTGAACAAGTTGATCAGCTGGATTATTGATTAGGAAAAAAAGTCCATTTATCCCCTCATGTTGTAAGTGTATGTGGAATATAAAATTACATTCTAAGTTTAAAATAAATATTTGAGAATAACATAGTTCATAATATGGGCAGGTAGGTGGTACAGTGAATAGTGTCAGGCCTGGAGTCAGGAAGACATCTTCATAAGTTCAAATCTGGCCTCCGACACTTACTAACTGAGTGACCCTGGGAAAGTCACTTAACCCTGTTTGCCTCAGTTTCCTCATCAACAAAATGAGCCAGAGAAGGAATGACATACCCCTTCAGTATCTTTGCCATGAAAACCCCAAATGGGGTCACAAAGAGTCAGAAATGATTAAACAACAACAACATAGCTCATAATATCACCAAGGATATATTTAAGTAGAGGCTAGATGACTACTTATAGGAAATAATATGAAAGTAATTCTTGTTTTAGTAAAGATTATATCATATGACCTCTAAGGTCCCTTCCAAGTCTAAGGTTGTATGGTTCTATGATTTAACACCAAAGCACTATGGGATATTGTAACAATGCTGCTTGCAGCTACTGCGAGGTGTAAGGCCAATAACACCAGCACACAGGAGGGTTGCTAGCACAGGTTCTTTGATCTGCTTTTCTAAGGAAAGCAACTTTAAGTGGTTAACAATTAATTAAATTAATTAAATGGTTAATAATTAATTAAACACACATATATCATCCACTTAGTTCAGGAGAAAAAACACCCTGAATTTCAGAGCAAACATGAACAGAAATTACAAACAGAGAAATTACAAAGAGAGCAAATAACACAAATCAACAGACAGGCTTCTAGTTGTATAACCAAAGATATACATACATAGTTACCAGAGAGAAAAGCACCAACATCTAGATTTTCAAAGCTGGGGGGCTCCTTAATGCCTACCCAGAGTCTCCACACTAACACTGGTCCAATGAGTAAGCCCCAGACAAAATGTTAACTTCAGAGTGTATACACACTTCTTCAGGGTCAGAGAGCTTCACACCTCTTGAGAGCTTCCCATCTCTCCAGGGCTTCACACCTCTCATGACCTAATTAGCAAAAGGGTGTGGGCCTTCCTACAAACAAAAGCAAAACTCACTCAGAGGCACTTGATTGCCTTAGTGCTGAGAAGGACTCCAAAAGAAAAAAGAGTAAAAAGTCCCACTTTGTTTGCCCTTACAGATATACAGAGATAAGAATAACATAGTCAGTGCCTTCAAGGAACTTAAAATCCAATGGGAGGATATGACATTGATACATATATGTATGATAAAAAGGAAGGATGTGCTAAGGAGAAGTAGGAATCAAGAGAATGTCCTCTAGGAAAATTTGGAGTGGGAGAAGAGAGAGAGAGAGACAGAGGCAGGTTGAAAGACAGAGGGAGAGAGAGAGGGAGAGAGACAGAGACAGACAGAGATGGAGAGAAACAGAGAAACAAAGAGATGTTTAACCTTACATCACCAAATGTGTTTTGAACATTTTGAGCTGACTTTCACTCAGTCTCAAACTCAACATGTCTAAAACTTCATCTTTCCTCCCAAAAGATCTTTTCCCAACTTCTCTACAACTGATAAAGTGATAGCCAGGCTCATAACTTCAGTGTCATTCTCCCCCTTGTTCAATTTCTTAGCCAATCTTGTTTCTAATATCACAACATTTCTAGCATATATAACCTTCTCTCCACTCATGCAGCCGCTACTCTAATTCAGGTCCTCAACACCTTGGATCATTTCAACAGCTTTCTAATTGATCCTCTTGCATTAACTCCAATCCATCTCAGCCGCCAAGGTAATTTTTCATAAGCATAATTCTGATCATGTCACACATATACTCAATAAATTCACACACACACACACACACACATACACACACACACACACACACACACATACAATTCCAGTGGCTCTCTAATACCTCCAAGATTGAAGACAAAATTTTCTAGCATTTAAAGTTCTTCACAATCTATCCCATTTCAACCTTTCCAATATGCTTACATTTTACTATCCTTCATGCACTCTATGATCCAGTAGTGCTGACCAACTTACTTTTCCTCATATAGTACACTCTTCATCTTTGTACTCCGTTTCTTTACAGAAACTGTCTCCATACCTGGAATGTTCTCCCTCCTCATTTCCACCTCTTAGCTTCATTGGCACTCTTCAAGTCTCAGTTAAAATCCCACCTTCTTCTGTAGGCCATTCCTCTATGAGATTACCTTCCATTTACTCTCTCTCTCTCTCTCTCTCTCTCTCTCTCTCTCTCTCTCTCTCTCTCTGTTTCTCTCTCTCTCTCTCTCTTCCTCTCCATACACATATATACATACATACATACATACACACACACACACACACACACACACATATCTGTATCTAGCTAGCTCTCTTATAAGTACCTAGTTCTTAACAGGCATCCCTCCATTAGAAAGTGAGTTCCTTGAGAGCTGGAACAGATTTGTGTTTCTTTTGTCTTCATCACTTTTAACAGGGCTGGGGAATATTGACAATGTTTAACAAATGACTGTTAACTTGATTTTTCCCAGTAGTTTCCTTTACACACCCTAGAGAAAAGACTCTTTTCTTACATAAGTCAATAAGGTTGTGCTATAATGGATAGAGCAATGCACTTGAAGCTAGGGAAACTTGAGTCCAAATTTCCTCTCATACACTTACTACTTGCATGAACCTATGGAATTTGCTTAATCTCTCACCTTCCATTTGCTCTTCTGTAAAAGGGAAATAAAATAACACCTTCTCTGGTGGTTGTTGTGAGGATAAAATGAGATAATATATGTAAACACTTATATAACATTAAAGTGTTATATAAATGTTAGCTCATTTTTAATATTTGGTGATGTCTTATCTGGAGATTTAAAGAGCAAAAAAACATGTATTTTGAAGAACAAAGGAAGACTGTTTTTAACATAATGATTAAAACTAAAAGACATCCTATTTCCTTATTCATTTTTGCCAGTTACATTCAGTAATTTATTCTAGTCTTTTTTACATGTTTCCAAAATGATCCAAACCACAACATTATGTAAGAACAAATTCATCCTCAAGGCTTACCAAAAAAACAAATACCTCACCCCCAACAATCACTACCTTCCTCCCCCTCCCCAAAATAAAAATGGTAATGCTGACATTAAATTTTAGAATCTAGAGTAATGACTCCTCTTCTCCAAATTGCAGTTTTGTCACACATGGGATCATCCTTCATCTTAATTGGTCCTCTGTGTCCACATATGAATTTATCGGAATCACATTAGTGAATCATATTTTGATTGCATAAAGTTCAGCTGAAAGAAAAGAAATAGCTCTATGCCAAAGAAACCATTTAGAAAAAAATCCTGGAGTTGAAAATTATGCTAAACATTACTTATAAGCAGAAATATAAAGGCTTTTTTGTGTTTTGTTTTTGTATTCTAACAGTATATCACATTCATACTACAAGAGAATACTACATTTCTCAGATTTCATACTCTCAGAGCTAGTATTCATTAAGAGATGTTAAAGATCACCACAGACATAAATGTAAAAAAGAAAAGCTAAGATATTAAAAATACTATGAGGAAAGGAATTTGAGATATGGAATAGAAACTAACATGCAAATAAAGAAATCAGAAATTCAAAGATTTCTCTTATTGACTGCCTTCAGTATAACTAAATAAGTTTGTGATTACTGTTATTTCTACAAAGTTATATAGTTCATAGAAAACTGTATGTAATAAGGAAATGTATAAAGGTAAAGGAAGATGCCTAGTCACAAGGAAAGAATGAGTGACAATAGATGAACAATCCAAGTACTTGACTGGTATCCTGACAACTCCCTGTGTTGAACTTATGGGAGGACGTGAACACAAGTCAACATGATTGGGAATGCATGGGTGTGTTGCAATCTGCATTATTGGACGAAATATTCAAATGAGTAAGATCATAGATCCATTTCAAAACTGGAGTGCATATCAATCAATCCATAAGCATTTACTAAGTGCCTATTATATGTCAGGTACTGTCTTAGATGTGGGGATACAAAAGCAAAGGCAAAAACATTTCTTTCTGTCAAGAAGCTTGTTGTTCTTCCTTTGTTTTTGAAGAGGTCTAATAACATCACTATGTTGGAGTAAAATAGTGGCTAATGGGTGATGTTTTAATTTGTGTGTAAACTGGATTTAAGTGAAAAGAGTTGTACAAAGTCATCAGCCCATTATGTATTCTCCAGAGTCATCAAAGACCATTGGAAGGCCTGTCAGCTATTCTCAATCTGATTTAGCTCATCTGCCAAGATGAGTTTAACGGGGTGTGTGTCTGCTGCACATGCTAGAGCTTCTTGGAGCCACAGATCAGAGTTGAAGGAGAGGTAGACACCAAAGGTATCCTGAAAAAAAGCCCTGAAAATGGCTCAGTCAAGTAGTCACACCAGAGGTACTAATTCTCCCAGAAAACATTCCTGTCAAGGAGTTTATATTATAACTAAGGGAGACATTTACATATAACAGTGTATAAAAAATAGATACAATGATTTAGGAAAGGAAGGCACTAGCAACTGGGGAGATAAGGAAGGTTTTATTGAGGTGTGACTCTGAGCCAAAGCTTTAAGGAAACTAGGGGTTCTAAGAGATTCAATTGGAGAGTTATATATGGAACAACAATAAGGCCACAAGAATAATCCACAGTATGCTTGGAGGAGAATAATGCATAATGAGTCTGGGAAGCCAAGTTAGGGCTAGGTTGTGTTAAATGCCAGAGTAGTTTGTATTTTATCCTGGAGATATTAGGGAGCCATTGAAGTTTACCCAGTAGGGAAGTTACATAGTTAGATTTGCAATTTGATAAAATCACTTTGCCATATGTGTGATAGATGGATTGATGGGAAAAAAGGAGAGACTTGAAGCCTGGACTGTAATTAGAAGACTAAGGCAATAATCCTGATAAGAGAGGATGAGGGTTTGAACTACAGTGGTGGCTTTGTGAATGTAATGAAGGGGATATATATATATATATATATATATATATATATATATGCATGCATGTATATATGTATGTATAGATACATGTGTGTATGTGTGTGTGCATGATGTTGTGAAGTTAACATGGCAAAATTTGGTAACTGATTGGATATGTGGGGTAAAAAAGTGGAGTCAAGAATGATATTGAAGATGTGGCCCTGGGTGATTGGAGTAATGGTGATGCTCTTTACAGAATTAAGAAGTTTAAAGAGTGTTGCTTTGGGGCAGAAAAATAACGAATTCATCTTTGGATATAGTAAGGTTGAGATTTTACAGGACACCGAGTTCAAAATGCCCAGTATATTACTCAACCAATATAGAGTAAGATATAAATTGAAGATATATGCAAGCTCTTGATAATTACACCAAATACTCAGAGAGGTTAAGTGGCTTTTCCATTGTAAATTAAAAAAAAAATAAAACAAAGCAATACACCAAGTGTTAGAGGTGGGATCAGAATCCAGGGTAGCTACATGGCACAGTGGATAGATTGCTCTACTGTAGACAAGAAGACTCATCTTATTGAGTTCAAATTTGGCCTTAGACACCAGCTGTGTGACTCTGGGCAAGTCACTTATCCCTGTTTGCCTCAGTTTCAACATTCATAAAATGAGCTAGAGAAGGAAATGGCAAAGCACTCTAGTATCTTTGCCAGGAAAAACCCTAATGGGTCACAAAGAGTTGAACATGACTGAAAAACAATGAACTGAATAAGTTTAGAATTATTTCCCTATAATTTGCTGTCTCTCTCCATTAACTAGATGGTGACTAGAAAAGAGTAGATTATTATAAGAATGGGATACATTAATGAATCAACCAATATTCATTAAGACTATGTTCTGATGCAAAAACAAAAAAAAAGTCTTTGCCTCAAAGAGCTTGTATTGTCTTAGAGAAAACAACATGCATAAATATAAGTAAATACTATATATATATACATACATATATATGTATATATATGTGAAGTAATTACAAGCATAATTTTGAGATGGTGTGAGGAGCTCTGGTAACAGAGGGATAAGGAAAGTCTTTACACTGGAAGTATTTCCTATGCTGAGCTGAGCTTTAAAGAACCTAAGGATCCTAAGAGGCAGAAGAAGTAAGGGAGAGAGTGTATTTCAGGTAAGGAAGACAATCTATAAAATGCCATGGGCACAGGAGATGAACTTTAGTTCAAAGGGAAAGCATTTAGGCCAGGAGAATTTTAACACAGAACTGGTGAGGGAGAATTATGTATAATAAATCTAGAAAGGTGGGCTGGAATCACATTGTGAATGTTTTGATGGGATCAGGTTGGGAAAGGAAGATGAGGAGGTGAGAGAGCTTCAAAGCATAGTGTGCTGAGAAGCTCTGATGTGGATAACAGACCTAAGGCAGCCTAAGAAAGTGGTGAGACACCAGACACCTATTTGAAAGTATGGGAAAAAGAAAAGCACCTTATAATTTTATAATCTTATGTTTCAACCTTTAATCATAGTATTTTGTTCTCATCAGAATATCAGGCCAAAAAAACAAGGTAATGTGAAAAATAAGGCTAAAGCACTATAAGGACATAGTTAGGGAATAATAAGGATATTTAAATGGATTCAAATACTGTATTTATTTTATGAATATGGGGTGGTAAACAAAACTAATTAAAGCAAGTAGAAAAATCTTCCTATTTAATTTGGTCCTTCATTAATTCTGCAGGAATTATTTTTATACTCCTGTAGAGTTAATTACAAATCAATTTTATATAATTAGATATTAATACCTCTGTTATGTTTTCTAATAACTCTTCATTTAACAGTGTCATAACTCAGTACAGATTCTTAATCATTTTCACAATAATAAATAAATCATATCTTAGATTCTAGTAAGCATATCGGCTACTTGTTTACAACTGAGAGATATGAGTGTAGGTTTGTTTCCTTTCCGATTTATTGCAGCATATTGAATGGTTAAATTAGTGATATCAAGGGTATTTTAATTTAGTCTACTGATTTATAATAATGAAACAAGATTATTCTCTCTTCTCTCAGCTAATTTCACTAATTGTGTGTATTTCAAATACATTAACTAAATAGGTCTCACACTATACTACACTTATGAATTTTATATTAGAGTAGACAGAATGTTTCAGTGGAAAGATCATTTGATTTCTAGTTATTAGATCTATATTCAAATCATGTGTTGGTTGGTTTAGATAATTTAACTTTACTAGGTTTCAATTTCCTTATATGTAAAATGAAGGTGTTTTGACTATATTACCTTGTTCTTGTTTAAAAAAAATCATAAGATCCTAACCCTCTTAATCTCTAACCCCTGAGAAGATTACTTCTTGAAAGCCTTGAAAAATGAAGTCATGGAGCATAAAGTGTTCAAGATCCAGAATTCTGGATTTAGGAGTATTAGGTTATCATCATCATTATTATTCATAATACCATTATTATTTCTTTTTGTCAAACACTAGAAAAGAGTATATTATTACAAGAATGAGATACATTAATGAATAAACTGATATTCATTAAGACTTACTATGTTCTGATGCAAGAACAAAAAAAGTCTTTGCTCTAAGAGCTTGTATTGTCTTAGAGGAAAATGACACGCATAAATATAAGTAAATGCACAATATACATAAAATAAATACAAACATAATTTTTGAGATGATGTGAGGAGCTTTTTCCACACATGACCCAGGAGCTACAGGAAAATAAATTATTGTGAAAAGTTTGTGGATTTATATTTTCATTCTCTTCCTAAAGAAAAGTATAACTTCTCTCTTGAAACATATCTCCGGTTAGTTTTATTCCCCATCCCCACCCTCCTCCCCTGCTCCACCTCCTATTCCCTTCTACCCCTGGGAAATAAAGTTTCTTGAGATGGATTTTAGACAAAAAAAAACTAGAGAGATATATTCAAATATAACCAACTGAGTAATGGAAAAAAAATACCCAAAGTACCTCTTATTTGAAAAGTTATCTGTCCTGTGATGAGGAATCACATAGAAGAAATAGAATAAAATAAGCCATCAGAGAAAGATAGTTGGCCATTGTAACAGGAATGAGATTTAATATCTCATTTATTAATGTCTCTATTAACACCTATGCAACAACATTTATTCTCAATACCTGAGAAGGGGAAAGTACTCTATTAAATTCCCTTTTTGAAAGAAATACACTCAGAATACATAAATAAGAGAGAGACAAAAGCAACTAGGCTATAGATCAATATAACTCATTAATATGGAGGCAAAATAAATATAATCATAGAAAATAGACTGTAGCAATATTTTCCTAAAAGATATTCATTCTGACATAGTTGGATTTATACTGGGGATGCCAGGAATGGTTCAGCTATATTACAATAATTAGCATAATGAATCATATGAAAAACAAACAAAAAAGCAAAAAACCACATGATTATAGCAATGCATGCAAAAAAACCTCTTCAAAATACAGTACTTATAAGACTAAAAACCTAAAAAGCCACAGTCATAGGAAGGCCATTTTAATGTGAAAAGTATATACCTATAAACAAAGGTCAACAAACATCTACTTACTGCAGCCACTTAGTTACTATGTGCCAGCCACTATGCTAAGTGGTACAGATACCAAGAAAGCCAAAATGACAATTCCTTCTCTCAAGGATATCACAATAGAATAATGAGGCAAACATCATTCAAACAACTGTGTGCCAACAAGTAAATACAGTATAAATTGGAGATATTCTCAGTAAGAAGGTACTAGCATTATATGGAGGATTGGGAAAAGCTTTTTGCAGATGATGACATTTTAACTGAGACTGGAGGGAAGCCAGGGAGAAGACAAAGCAGAGATGCAGAGGGAGAATTCCAGGCACAAGGGACAGCCAATGAAAATACACAGTAAGGAGATGGAGCATCTTAAATGAAGAACAGCAAGAAGGCCAGTGCCACTGGATTGCATAGTAGGTGAGAGGAGCAAGGTATAAAAAAATTGGAAAGGTAGGAAAGAGCTGGGTTGTGAATGGCTTTAAAAGCTTATGTTTGATCCTGTAAGTAAGAGAGAGCTACTAGATTATATTAAAGGGAGGGAGGATGACAGGGTCAAATCAGTGTTTTAGGAAGATCAGTCTGAGATTTAACTAGAGCAAGAATGGGAAACCTGCAGCCTCAAGGCCACATGTGGCCCTCTAGGTACTCAAGTGCAGCCCTTTGACTGAATCCAAACTTCACAGAACAAATCTCCTTAATAACAGGATTTGTTCTGTAAAATTTGGACTCAGTCAAAAGGCTGCACCCAAGGACCTAGAAGGCCACAAGTGGCCTCTAGGCCACAGGTTCCCCACCCCTGAACTATTGGATCACCTTGAATAGAGAGAGACATGAGGCAGGAAGACAACCAAGTAGGTATGCAACAGTCAAGGAATGAGGTGATGAGGGCCTGCACCAGGGTGGTTGGAATATCATAGGAGAGAAGGGACCATATGTGAGAGATATTAAACAAAAAAAGAAACAAAAAAATCAGGCTTTGCACATAGTGGTTAAATTTAATAATTCAATTCAGAAACAATAAGTTCTGTAAGCCATAGGAGAAAGACCTTCAAATACAAAGAAAAGAACATTTCAATAACTCAAGACTATTCTGAACCCAGTAGAAAAAAAGAGAAAGGAATGGAATAATAATGTGCTTTGAAGTGGATCTCAGGATGCAGCTCAGCGTGACCTATTCTGCAAATCTGAGCTTAACCATACAAGAAAAAAGTGGACGTTCTGTAATAATGAAGAGCTTGAAACATTTTTAGAAAGAAAACCAGAACTGAAGAGATTATTTGCTTTTCAAACACTCCAAATAACAGAATTGCAGAATGAGTGAATAGAGTCAGCAATAGCAACAGAGGGACAACAGAAGAACCAGTAAGAGACTTCTTTCTAAACGTAAACAAGGAGACAGAGGTAGAGGCAGAAATGTGGTGGAAGTAATAGTGAAGAGGCAGAGAGAGGGTATTATGTAAAGAATTTGGTGATATCCTACTGAATGTTTCTTTTGTGGGATTACATTTTGACATAGGAGGATACCTGAAAAGGGGAAATTGGGGAAGGGAACTAGATAGGAGTGAGTGAAATACTTGCTAGGTCAAATCAAGTGCTAGCTTTGAGGTGAAGGTGACTTCTGTGGTCTCAGAAATAGAAGAGCAGGTAAAGAGAAGGTTGGTAAGGAGGAGGGGGAAAAGATTGAAAAGGTGAGTGAATACACTCAAAGGAAGTCAAAGACAGAAATAAAGGTATCATTTGAACCAATATATTCATTTGCAACACTTCATGTGATAGCAAAGAACCAGGAAAAGACATGGATGACCATGGATTAAAGAATTTTTGCACAAATCATGGGATACGAAAGCAATGCCATCATTGTTCTAGTGGGAAAGACTAATAATAGAAGAGATTCAGGGAAATTTGGAAAGAACTGATGCTGAGCAAAGTAAGCAAGACTAGAAACTATAACAATGTAGATAAAATGAACAATAAAATACCAGATTTTATTAAATTTAATGTCTGGACATTTGAAGCCTATAATGTCTATAATTGGCCCTGGAGAAAAGACACCTTCTTTTCACTGGAGAGATGGGAGACTTTTGCTCTAGGATTTTATATACATTGTCAGAAATGTTGTTGTTACAAGGGAAAGCTCACTTGGGATTATAAATGTGTTTGAGTGAATATGTGAATACAGAAATTGTGCTAATATGTTTTAAATATGTTTAAAAAGTAACCAAAAATTAGCCAAACTTGAAAAAATAAATATCAAAGGATAAGCAATGATAGCTCACATGCTTTATTTGGCATTCATGCAATGGCAGATTTATGGGATGATATGGACAAGAGTTAAATTATTTGAGTCAGGTAAAACATCAAGAAAAAGACAGCTTGTTATCACAAAATAAAGAAAACTGTTCCATATAGCAAGATCACAATTTAATTCAATGCAGTATACACATGCAACATAAATTATATTCAAAAGTTGGTCTACATATGTTTAACAGAAACCTAAATTTTAAAATGTTAATATGTGCACATGAAAGATATTCAAGGTCAATGCTTTTTTATTTCATTTAAGTATTTTTATAAAAATGTATCACAGATTTGTTACATCAAAGATGTACATTGTTTTGGACTTTATCATTTTTTTTATTTTTAGATTTCTTCATTTCCAGTGATGGTCTGAGTTTACTATCTTGAGAATAGGTTGTGCAATAATAACAATATAAAACAAGGAAAAATAACATCAGAGAGATATCATGGCATAGTGAATATAGAAAGTTGAACCTGAACCCAGGACCACTTGTGTTCAAGTGCTACCACTGACAATTACTTTGTCATCCTGGCTAAGTCTTTTAACCTCTTAATGTTCTAGACAATTCTCTAAGAATATGAATTGCAGATAAGAGGCTGACTTTCATTGGTACACAAAGTTACTCATTCAGGTGTTCTCAAAACCAATGAAATTATAGGTCCAGGCCACATCCTCAATGATAATAACTAATATTTATATAAGGCCTTAAAGTTTACAAAAGGGCTTTCCAAAATTAACTATTCTGATTCTCACAACAACCTTGCACAATAGATGCTCATGGACAATTAAGTAGCCTGCAGTAGGGAAAATAATAAATGTCTGGGGAAGTTGAGTGGAATGATCATATTTTACATATTATAAAGCCCAGAAAGATATTTCGTTCTTTTTGTAGACCTGAGACCATACCTCGTAAGGCTAACACATTTAGTTACTCAACAAATTACATAAGTATGAACCATTCTTCACATCCAGTTAATGAGTTAGGTGCTAGGACAACAAATCCTTAGAGGCTAAATCCACAGTTGGAAAGAAAGAGATTAACAATTTGAATCTAAATCTTATTATAAAGTACTTCATTAGCATTAGAAGGGTGTTTGGATACTGAGCAGACTAAACGAGGACCTGAAAGTATCATGAGCAAGAAAATGATTCTCTGACTAAATCAGGATGACAATAATGCAGCCCCGATTTCTTTACATTCTCCCCTTCATTCTGGGCCTAGCACTGCTGTGATGCTACGTACATGTTAAAGCTGATTAGTGACTATATTCAGCCTGAATCCTGTAGCCATTAGCCAGTGAAACCACAGTCGGAGGAATAATACCTGTCAAAATTTCTGTAGGTGCTTCAGTCCCTAACTCTTCAGCAACTATAGCTTCTAAACCAGAAAAGAAAGTCCTCACCACTAAAATCCTGAGCACTGTCAAATGTTTCAACATCAAAAACAGATGTGATTTTAACACCATAAACGACATTAAAGAAGAATAATTATCAGTTTCTTTGTTGCATCTTAAAGATCATGGGACCGCTGCTTTGCTTTAGAATATGAGTTCCTTGAGATCACAGAGACTCCACCTTCTACCTTAGAGTAGGCACACTCTCCCCATTAGAATATATGCTCTATGAGAGGCAGGACATTCTCTATTTTTCTATTTCTATCTCTAACACATATTATCACAGTGCTTTGCATGTAGAAATGCTTAATAAGTTTTAAATTAATTCATTCAATTACTACTTTAATATTGGATTATTAGAGTGGTTTAATCAGTTGTCTTAAGTATGGAATCTATTCTTGATCAAGAAGCATTACAGAAGAGTGCAGAGGAAATAGCACTGGATTATAATCAGAGGAAATGAATTCAAATCTCAGCTCTGGCATCTAGTGCCTATGTGATCTAACCAGGTTGCTTTACTTATCTAAACCTTGATTTCCCCAATCTGTAAAATGAGAGTTTTGGACCAGATCACCTCCAAGGCACGCTTCCTGGCACATGATAAATGCTTTATAAATTCTCGTTCACTTGACAACTTTTAACTCTGAACCAATGTTTTTGTGATTTTTTTTAGTTCCAAAATACTTGCAAGGCCTATAAAATATATGTAGTTAGTTTTAAGATTGTTCTGCTCTGCGGATTTTCTTTGGCTGCTTCTACCTCTGAAGAGATTAAGGAAGGATTGCGAAAGCCTGAGGTCTCAGGTAAGGGCCTAACCATGCTTTGATCCATTCTCAGACAACACACAAATGTCTGGGCAGACTAAAACCTTAGATAAAGACCTAGTGCCACACTGAGGTCAATAAGCCTCAGACACTGTACTTGATGCTAGAAAGATGGGAAATTCAGGAAAAGGCCTAATCCTCTCCTAACTAAGGCTTCAATCTCCCAACTAAACTAAACAGTGAAAGGAATGGGGATTCTGAAACAAAACTGAGTGACTATTTTACATGTGTACTATCTTCCATGTTTCATCTACTGCCATTTTGGCACGTAACTATTGATCTGGTGTTACGTTTTAGCTTGGTCCAAATCCTGAGGTATGAAAACTCTGATATTGAATTCCCTATGATTACCACCACCCCTAAATTTCTGGAGTTGAGAGGAAACACAATGCCTGTGCTACTCTCCATTATCACATGACCCTGGCTAACAAATTTGGCTAACAAGATTTGTACCCCACTGTTAGACAGATAATACATGGGAGGCATTGGAGGTTTGGACTCCAACCTCTAACAGGTTCACTCTTGATCTGGTCAGACAGGAAAGAAAGCTTCAAAGCAGTTAATAATAAGCTTTATTCCAGCCTAGTTTTCTCTAACATAGTATTGCTGATAATGCAAGCACCACAAAGCCCTACAGTATTCCTTAATTACCCTTCTAGCAGGGGCTGGTGAGAAAGAGGGGCAACTACCCCTATGTTTTGATGGGGCCAATCAAGACAAGCAAAACTTGTGCATCCCCTAAATCCTCTCAAGCCTCGATGGGGGCCGGTTAAGGCAAACACAGATTGCCCCCTCCCAAGCTTTGATGGGGACCAGTCGAGGCACACAGCGTTCCAGCTTGTGCATTCAACCATAAAGTTTCCCCAACTCGCTGACCAATGGATGCCTGTTTTAAAGGGCTTCAGAACAAAGAAGGCATATTGCCAACAATAGCCTCACAAGTTTACATCACCTCAACCCTATATCTCACTGTGCAGTCACAGTGAATGTTTACAGTTTCAGCACACATGTTTATATTATTTATCCTTATATAATGCTGTGAAAGTATGCTGGAGATGTTTTGAACCACAAGCTTGGGAACTCATATCTAATACCTGGTAAACAGAGAATGTTATGGCCGTGGATCCTGGGAAACTGCACCCTAAGAAATAATAACAAAAATGCACTTTACTTACACTAAAAGTCACCTTACTGACACCTCCTTCTCCTAAAATCCAGTAATGCAGAAATATTGTCTCCTGAGGAAAACTCCTCTTTCTAGTGTTCTGTAAGTATACCATCATATCATTTGCAAAACAGTGATAATTTTGTTTTCATTTTGTCAATTTTCTAAATTTCTTTTTCTTGTATTATCATAGCTAATGTTTCCAATATATTAATTAGTAGTCGTAATAGGCATTTTTTGCTTTACTCCATGATCTTACTGGAAAGACTTCTATCTTCTCTCCACTATATGTAATGTTTGCTCTTGGATTTAGTTAACCTATTAATCAACTGAAATTACTCTTATCAGTGATCTCTCTACCGTTTATTCCGATGATGTTTTCTTAGTTCTCTTTCTCCCTGAATTCTTTTCCACTTCTACCACTGATTACTGACTTCTAAATGTTCCTTTCTCCATTGGATTTAGAGATATTCTTCTTAGTGGCAGAGGCAGCTGGTAACCCAGTGGATACAACACTGGACCTGGAATAAGGAAGAACTCAGTTAAAATCTGACCTCAGATATTTATTATCTGTGTGACCCTGTGAAAGTCATTTTGTCAGTCTTCTGGACCATAAAATGGGAATCATAAAAATGGCATCTACCTCACAGGGTTGTTGTGAGGATAAAATGAGATTATATTTGTCAAAACCACTTAACACAGTGCCTGACACAAAATATATACTATCCCTGCTTCTTAAACTTTTCCCACTTGGGACCTTTTTTCCTGTTTTTGGCAGCATTTGTGGCCAGAGGGCATACACAATGAAAAGTATGCACGCTTTTTGTTCAGAACCAAAGCTGCAATGAAGTTGCAGGATGCAACAACAGAAAGCACTGCTAGAATCACCTTGGATTTATTATGCATTTGGTTTATAATTAATTTTAGGTTGTTGCACATTCAGAAACCTTTATTGCCAAATTTTTAGCAATCCCACATGAAGTCGTGACCCCCATTTAAGAAGCACTGCACTATATAAATGCTTATTTCAATTTCCTTCCCTTCTCCCCTGTTCTTATTTGGTTCTTTCTATATTTTACCACTTCTCAGTTTCCCTTGTTAGATTACCATAGTTTCCTCATCCTTATCCTGTCTCCCCTAAATAGTATAGAAGGTTCCCATCTTTTCTCATTCCACACTTTCTTTCTTGGAGACCTCATCAGTTTCCATAGATTCAAGTATTATTTCTATGTAGATGAACCACAAATTTATATAAACATATCTATTCTCTCTAGAATTCTAGTCACATATTGTCAATTCTCTGCTGTATATGTTCTCTTGGATATTTTGTAAACATCTACAACTCAACATTTCCAAAACAAAATTCATTATCTTCTCTACAAAACTACCTTTTCTAGAATCTGTTCTATTTTTTTCTTAGTGTACCACTATCACCCAATCACCTAGGGTCATCAGAATCATTCTTAACTCTTCACTTTCCCTCATGACTCATATCTAATTAAGTGCTAGGATTTGTTGTTTTATTCACAAGATTTTGTTGTTTCCATTTTCAAAACATCTCTTGCATTTTCCCTCATTCTCTCCAATAGAACAACTAATGCCATAGTTAATCTCCTTAGTGACTTTGGTCTCAACTACTTCAAGAGCTCCCTAACTGGTATCCCTATTTCTCATTCAACCCCCTATCCAAACCACTCTTCCCATAGCTGGCAAAATAATTTTTCTAAGGGTCAGATTATGTCATTACTCTGCTTAAGAAACTTAGGTGGCTATCTATTGCCTCTAGGATAAAATACAAAATACCTGGCCTCGCATTTGACTTCCTCCACATTCTGGCTCCCACCTATGTTTATAGCCTATTTCCCTTTGTGAACATACTGGACTACTCTCCCTTCCCTGAAGTGGACACTTTTATCTCCTTCCTCCTAGTATCTATGCAAGTCCTCCCCCCACACCTGGAATGAATATCCTCCTCATTTCTTCTCAGGATTTTTACCATCCTTTGAGACTCAAATTCAGATCTTACCTTTTGTTGTCAAACCCTCCCACAATGCCCCAAAGCATAACGCTTTCTCTTATTCCTTCAATTATACTTAATTGTGTGCATATTATATCTTTCCTCCAGAATGTAAACTATGAAAATAGAGACAGATTTCCTTATGCTCTTATATCTCAAGGGCTTAACACAGTGGCTTTCACATATTAACTGCTTAGTGAATGATCACTTAATCCAATTGCTATAAGCCTGTCTCTCCATAAGTGTAGGTAACATACAAACTAAAATACCTGTAGGGGATCTGTTTGAACGTTTGATCAAGAATGAGACATTCCCTAACAAATATCCATTTTGAAGAAATAAAGATGATATAACGATAAGAAGACATGAAAGACACTATTGTCCTATATAAACATCTAGGTGCTACAGGAGCCTGAAACTTTATAATGAATGAAAAAGAGCAATTGCTAAGAATACTTACTACTTGCCAGGCATTAGACTCATAAAACATCATATATATATATATATATATATATATATATATATATATATATACACACATATATATGCATATATACACACATATACACACACATATATATATACACACATATATATGAATTCTCTTCTTGCATATCTCATTGTTACATGGAATTGATCCTAGTGATCAGTACTTAGAGCTTTTCCAATTTATATGATCTGCCAGAGATTTTGCTCTATTCATGTAGACTTAAAACTCAGATTGCAAAATGAGATGGGAGGACTTAGCTATATCTTACAACCTTAGTTGACTACACATTGCCATATAGTGTGTTTATTTTTTAACTGTTTCACATAGATGCATTTTATCTTCCCAAACCAATTACAACATCCCTGAGTTTAGATGCTATACTTTAAGCTTTTAACTTTTCAACTCATATTATCTAACTCAGTTCTGGGTATATTTAGACACTTAAAACATGCCAATTTCTTGTTATAAGCCTTCCAATCACCTCTTTAGAGAAATAAAAATATATCTTTTTGATAATTCCATAAATTGATAAAATTCCTTCCATTAATAGTAGATATTAATCATAGAAGCTCCAATATTCATTCATACAAAAACATAAATGTGACTGATAAACTTTTCAATAAATCCGTAAGGGTTTATTTTGTTTATTAAGTGTTTACTATGTTCACTGAAGATACAATATCTCTGCCTGTTAATAGCTTATATTCTACTGGATTTTCCTTCAATGTACTTAAGAAAAAAAAGAAAATCTTAATTCCAGCTTTTTAGAATTCCAATGACTTTTTATGAATGCTAACATAATCAAATTATCTTCCACAACTGGTTACTTCCATACAATTTAAATCCTGAAATTAGGGGTTATAACATATACTTGGGCTGCAACAATTTTTACTTATGGAAATTACAGATAATCTTGCAGGACTTATAAAAAAAGAAAAAAAGTCAAACCTGAACACCTAAAAATGTTGCAAATGAAAGATGAATTGCTGAGTGAAAAACCCCAAACATAACAAATGAATGACTATTCTCCCAAACAAAAATTGCAGGTTCTTTAAAGCTACATCTCATCAGAGATAGAAGTTCACAAGTAACTTTGGTCTCTTCTGTAGAAACTAAGAATGCTTCTACTACTGTAAAGCAATTTGCCTAGAAAACCAATGAAAAAAGTAATTTCTTACTATGTAACAGTTATATAAAAATGTTGTATACTATAAAAACATCTAGGTGGGATTGGAGACCAAAATTTGATAATTATAATGAATGGAAAAGAATATTTATAAAGTATACTTAGTACTTGCCAGACATAGAATTTTGTAGCCTGAAGGGACCTAAAATATCATTTTACACAAATCTCTCATTTTAGATTAATCCATAGATATTCACTGACTTCTTCAACTTCACCCAGTTAGCTTGAGTCACAGGCTAGCCCAGAATCCATGTGTCCTGCCTTGGGTACAGTGATCTTTTCACACCGTGCTACCACTTATTTTCAAAAACATCCTAAAATTGCTAATTCTATCCAAACAACAAATTTGAGAGTCTTCTTTAATATAGACTGACCTTGAGAAAGTCTGTATGGAGAAATATCTTTAGCTCTGAGCATCATATTTTAAGAAGGGCACTGAAAAGCTAGTAAGTACACAAAGTTTGGAAACCACAATGGTAAACAATCTTGAATTCATGTGATATGAAGATTGGCTGAAGGAATTGTAAAAGTGAGGAGGAGATTGAGAGATGAGATAAGTCTTCAAGTATTAATATTTGAAGTGTTGAAAGATGGGAAGAAGGATTAAATTTGTTCTTTTGGGTTTAGGATGGCAGAACACAGAGTCATGGGAGGCACACATAAAGAGGTAAATTTAGGCATGATATCAGGAAAAACTTCTTAACAATTAGAGTTTTCCAAAATTCAAATGGTGGTTGGTTCCTTGTTGGACTAGATGGTTGCTAAGGTCTCTTCCATCTCTCATATTCAATATTCTTGTAAAGTCAAACCTGGTGAATAAATGCATATGGAGCAAAAACTAAAGAGAAATAGTTGACCTCCTCTCTATCCCTTCTCTACCTCCAAGAAAGGGAAAGTATCAGTATTAAATTATCTATATGGATAGGGTCAGGGACAAAACTCCTGATTTCTTGATATAAGGAATGCCTAGTTGAGGAATGTACCTCTACAAATGTAGTTCATCACCTTCTCTGAAACTTCCAGTTGTAGAAAGTTGTCAAAATCATTAAAAGTTTAGATGACTTACCAAGGATCACAGATGTCAGAGGAAGGACTTAAACCCAGGTCTTCATAACTTCAAGGCCAGTATTCAATCCATTACAGCACACTGCCTCTCTTACAAAGTACCTATGTGAGTGCTAAATCCTCCTGAACATATGGTATAACTAGGGATAGATGAAATCCCCTCTTCACTCTGAAGCCTAAGGCTCTGCTACTGAAAAATAAAAATGAACTTTTCCATAGTAATGTATGCTAAAATATGTATTTTTTGACATTAGATTTTTCAGTGCTTGGAAAGAATTGACCTGATTTGCATAATATGCTTGTATTGAGATTCAACTTCAAATTCTGAAGGGGGGTAAAGGCAGAGACTAATGTGTTTTAAACCCAAAATATAAATGCCCATGTCAAAATGAGCTCCATCCCACATGACTTTTTCCTTATTAACCAATGATTGTGGTCACAAGTGTTAGGGGGAAAATGTTTAAATGGAGGAATATATAAAACTAGCTCTTGACCTTTGGGAACATCAGTAGATCTCTTGCTTTTTAATGCTAGATTTTCTTTGTAATAGAGGAAAATTTTTTAAATGGCAAAAATATAAAATGGGTTTACAACCTTTATTGTCATAATTAAAACATTTATATTCCCCAATCCACTATTTTTTAACATAAGGATAATCCCCATTAACAATAATCTGTCATCATTACATATAATTTAGCCAGTATTAGAAAATTATTCTGAGCAAAAATATATTTCAATGTTAGTCTAATTGATATGATTTACAATGAAATGTATTGGAATATAACTAATATATGGTATTCAATTGCTAATACTGGTAATTTCTAGGGGAGGGTAATACCTAGGCTTTAGAAACTTCTAGGAGTCAATACTTACATAAAGATAAAATAATTTACAACTGATTTAAGGGTTAGACATTAATCATGCTCCCATTCTGCTTCAAGTTGTCTTTAAAAATAATTTTCATCTGAATCTCAAAAAAAAGTTAAAATATAACCTTCACTATCTCTCCACATCTATATTGTAAAGTACTAACCAAAAAACAGTGCTCACAACTGAGAGGAATTTTTTTTAAACTGAGCATGTATATGTTTTATATATTGTCCAGGGAAGGAATTGATCCCTCAAATGTCTCATTGTCTCTATAACTATCTTGATCTCTAGGTCTAATATACAGGGCTAAACTACATTCTATGGGCAAATAGAGCACAATTTTCCCATTGTTGTTAGATGTGCTCACTTTCTAATATGGTTTACACATCTCTTATTAATCATTTGAAACTGATGGAGTCCATGCACTGTTGGTATTATTGCTACAACATATATTATGAATGTTAAAAGGTATTTTCTGCTCATTTAATTATTTTGCACAATGTGTTATTTTAATATTCTCCATGATATGAATATATATGAGGTTTCTGTTTTAATTTGCAGGTAGAATATATTATAGAAGAGTCCATGACTATCCTAAAAAGGTCTTCTAGATATATTTTATTAAAGTTGATTTTTGAAGATTCATGTAAAGCAAGGCACAATAGAATTACAAGAATATGAAAATAGAGATAATAGAAAAATAAATATTTTATCAATAGATGAAGAAAAGGCCTTCATCGAAAAATTGCCAGGTTAACATGGCAAAGCATAGCAATAAATAGGCCTTTCCTTATTGTGATAAAAAATCTACCTAATACTAAGAGTTAATATTATTTGTAATGAAGAAACACTAGAAAGCTTCCCAGTAATGTAAAGGGCAAAGCAAGTCACTTATCACTCTTTATGGCTCTAGAAATGCTAGCTATACTAATAAGTTAAGAAAAAAGGTATTAAGAGACTGACTACATGGAAGCAAAGAAAAAACAAAATCATTTCCAATTGCAATTGATGTCATGTTTTACTTAGAAAATTCAAAATGCAATGAATAGCCACGACACATAGGGAACTGATACACATAAGACCAAGAACAATTTCCCAAGAGATAAACAGCTGCTGAATCAATGACATATTTAGCAGTACTAATTGCTCAGTTTTTCTAGTAAAACAACATATCTTCTTATACTGCTCCATTAAAATTGTCTAATGTTGATCTTCATTCTTAGTCCATTGAATGAATTTTATATATCTGTATGCTTGTTGTAACAACAATGCTACTTGTAGCTGCTGGTGGGGTGTAGGACCAATAACACCAGCACATAGGTTCTTCAATCTGCTTTTCTAAAGGAAAGCAACTTTAAAGGGGTCAACAATCTTACTTTAGTCAAACATATATATATATATATGTGTGTGTGTGTGTGTGTGTGTGTGTGTGTGTGTGTATGTACACAAACAGAAATTACAATCAGAAATTATATAAAAGAGTTTTTTTCTCTTTTGTAGCACTTAGGTTATCAAATGCCTTTCATGAGTCTGGCCTTTGTTTCTTTGATTAAACTTGGAGTCTTTGATGACCTGCTTACAGCAAGGGAAAACCTAGTTCACATAGGTTTGAGTCTCCTGGTTGTGACACTCTTTGACTCTGAACTGTGTATATAAACTCAGAGGTTGGTGTTTTACCTTTGGGGTTCTCACTCACTGGAAGAGAGCTGTGTGATTTGACTAGACAAGACTCTGGGTAGTCATTGTTAAGGAGCCCCCCGGATTGAAAACCCAGGTGTTGGTGCTTCCCTGGTGACTATGTACTAAGATGTTGGACAGAAAGCTAAAAGCCTGTCTACTGGTTTGTGTTATTTAATCGGTTGATATTTTCTGTTTGTAATTTCTGTTTGTGTTTGCTCAAAGTTCAGGGTGCTGACTTTCCCCCTGAACTAAGTGAATGATATAGGTATGTTTAATTAAACTGAGATTGTAAACCCCTTAAAGTTGCTTTCCTTACAAAAGCAGATCAAAGAACCCATGCTAATAGCCTTCTTGTGTGCTGTTGTTGTTTGTCTTTCACCCCCACAACAGCTGCTAGCAACATTGCTGTTACAGGTAGACATGATTATTAACTCATTTTAAAGATAAAGATACTGAACCTTAGGGAGGATAAATGTTTTACTGAGAGTAATAAAGCTAATAAGTGTCTGAATCAAAATTTGAACCCAGGTTTTCTGATTCCAAATCCAGTACTCTTTCCATTATGCTTTATAGCATAAAATAATATGAATGATTAAAAAAATGAGTTCACAGATATCTAATAATCCTAAAACCTAAACCCTAACACTGTATATATCATATTGAATCACGTTTTAGGTTTCCATTTGTATGTCTTGATAAGCTGTCTACACAAAGCTGCACCCATGCTCAGTGGTCCTGGATTTTCTAATTGTCCTTTCTGAACCCTTATCTAGCCCATTTTATAGTTGTTTGGGATGGATTTGATGATAATCATGACCTATTATGAAAGATAAGACAAAAACCTGTTTCATTAATTCTAGTTAGATGTTTGAATTGCCGTGCAGCAAATTAGGATAGGAAAATTCCTTCATACTGAATATAACCAGAGCTTTGCACATTAAAATAAAAAATAATACAGTAGAAACCAAGCTAGGTGATTGTGTGTGACAGTGGAAAAAACATTGCTTCCAGAGACAGAAGCCTCTGCCACCTTCTACTTGTGTTGCCTTGAAGAAATCACTCAACCTTTCTAGTCCTCCATTTCTTCATCTATTAAATGAGGGGTTTGTATTAGACAACCCCAGAAGTCCCTTACAAGTCTAAATCTATGCTTACATGATAAAGTCCAACAGGAACAGTGAAATTCAGTAAAGATCAGAAAAAAGGTAAGAAATAGATAAGAAAAAAAGATCCTGGCCCACATTTCCACTCCTTTCTGTATCTGTTTAACTCATTTTGTCAATTTGTTATTAGTCTTCCCTTTTCTTTCCATTTAAATTAATATTAGAACTTAATTATTTTCTACTAAGGACTATATTTAGGCTCAAAAGAAGTAGGTTTGAATCCCAGGTCTTGTGGATGCAAACTCAATTTGTGGCCTTGAGTAAGCCTCTTGACCTTGGGCTTTAGTTTCCTCTTTGGTATCATGGGAATAAAATTGCTTATATTACTTATGTCACAGAGTTCCAGGGAGGTAATGATTTATGGCTATAAAATATTACAGAAATGTGAGCTATTATTGTTCATCCCATTATTTATTTTTATAGTGTGTTCATATGCAACTTAGTACTTCAATTGTGGAATCATAGAAGTTTAGAACTATATGTGACTTTTGAGATTACCTAGTCCAAGGAAGAGGGAGGGAAGGGAATAAGAAAGATAAATGTGACATCAAGGTTTTGTCAAATCTCTTGATTCCCAGGCCAGAGTTTTCCACCCCTCCTTCTATGACAAGCAACCTCTTTGTGCTAAAAATTGTCTTGTTTTTAAATTGTTTAATGACTTATCTAACTAAATCAACTCCTTGTAAACAAGAATTAAGGCTTATTTATTTTGTATATTCATTTATTTCTTCTCCCTTTTCAATCCTTTACAATTCATATATGCCAATGTTTATTTTATTTTCATAAAACATCCTTAAAGGTCTTTTATAACAATAAAAAGTCAAATAACCGGCAATAAATATTACACACATAGGAGTACAACTCATATTACTCAAACCAAAAGTGACCTTTAGGAATTCATATTATCTGGAGTTCTGTTACACAGAATCTTCACTTTGCTTGTTTCCACATTTCAAAGTTTAACACGCTTCACTCCCAAGCAATTATTCCTTAACCTGTCACATCACAATTCAGTGAATTTTCACTGGATTCTCATGACACCTTATTCAAAGCCCTGTTATTTTTCATCAGGTAAGATAGAAATCATAATCTACTCATCCAGCATCTCCCAAACCATTCAAAAGAACACCAAAACTGCATGTATCATGAAGAGGGGATTGGTGAAACAAGTTTAGTGCTAGATAGATTTTCTTTTTAAGGCATTAGATATGAAATTGATGCAGAGATAAAAATAACTTGTTGAATACATGTGGCAATTTTAATTATTAAAATGGTTTTAGTTTCCTCAATTTTTCTCCAAAAATTTCTTGTTCTCTTTCTGCATATCAGAATCACCAGGTCAACAGTTGTCAATATATTTCAAGTGCTTATTTTATTGTGACCAAATTAACTTAAGAAATATCATCCTGGTATATTTAGTATGTGATATATTCATGTAAATTTTGGGGGTCTGTATTATCCACATTATAAATTTAATACAATTGTAAGATGTCAACTCAATATCATCTTGTTGCTAGAATTTGAATCCTGCATTAAGGATTTACTAGCTGTGATACCCTGGGCAAATCACTTAGCCTCCTTCAGCCTCAATCTCCTTAACTGTAAAATTGGGATCATAATAGCACCTGATAGCATGGTTATGAGGATTGAATGAGAATTTATGTAAATATATTTGAAAATCTTAAAGTTCTGTGGAAATGTTAGCTATTATTCTTACTCCCATCTGAGAAACTAAATCTCCATAATTTTTGATAACATGCATTCTTTAAATGTAAATACAAAAAAGAAAGATGTGAGTTAATCTGTATAAGGCTGCTACATCAACTATTTTTCATTGAATTGGCTAGGTGATCAAGGAATCAGCCTTCCCTTACCACAAAGAACTTGGGTAGGTGGGGATCACTGCTGCTGGGGAGAGAAGAGTTGCTGCTCTAGCAGCCACGCCACCCTTCCTGACATTACTCATGTATTGAAGACCCAGTTACACTCAGGTACCGAATTTGAAGGTCTTCTTAATGTTAACTAGGCATCATATGTGAAGGCAGTGACTCTCTTCTCTAGAACCATTTCCTACCGCTATTATCACTTGAGAACACAACATTTTTTCACTTTCTCTCACCACCAATGATCCAACAAGTTGAGGAGCCTAACCTCAGCCACAGAGTTGACCCATGACTCACACTGTGCTACGGTGAACTAGCTTTAAGGTGCTTGGGACTAGAGGCTTCCTTAAGCACAACAAATATTCCAATTGCCATTGGGGCCCTGCTCCATCTTGCTCTAACAACAGTATCTCTCAAGGACTAGTGAAAGGCTTCTGTAGCCTAATACATCCCAGAATTACATACCAGAATACATGCTCAGAGTTAGTGACCTCTTTCATTATACAGTGTCCATAAATGCCATTAACATCAACCATCCTATACTTTATTCTAATTAAATGATCACAGGATCATGGATTAGAGCTGGAAGGGACCTTAGAGACCATCAAATCTATCTCATTTTATAGGTGGAAAAATGCATTAAGTGTGGACTTAGAGTCAATAAAAACTGAGTTCAAATCATGCTTGACACCTAGCTTTGTGACTCTGGGCAAGTCACTAAACCTCAGCCTCAGTGTCCTTGTCTATAAAAAGAGAATATAAGTAGAACTTACCTCACAAGTTTGTTCTGAGGATCAAATGAGATAATATATGCTCATCAATTTGTAAACTTAAATGTGTTATATAAATACTAGCTATTGTTATCATAATAATTATTATTATCATTATATATCATTCTAGACAGGGGAAAATAACTGAGGCATTGAAAGGTTAAGTGATTTGTTCAGTCTAGAAGTTACTAAGTGTCTGAGGGTGGGATCCAGTGCCCTATTCACTATGTCACACTGCCTTTGACTACCCAAACAATTGGTACTTCATTTGTCTTATGGCTAGTTAATGTCTACTGAGGAGAAAAGAGTTTACCCTTGTTTTTCTTCTCATATTTTTCTTCTGATCTGTGTCAGTTCCAACTCCCATAAGGGTAGAGTACACTCATTCTCTCCTCAGCTCTGACTCAAAACCCTTGTTTTTCTTCATGACAGCACAGTTGGCACTTCCTTCCTTCTCTTCCCAGTCCATCCTACCTCCCAGACTTGAAGTGCACTTTCCATCCTCAAATTATAATGTACTGACTTATCTGTTTCTCTACAGAATCCTACCTTTTCCTTATAGACTAAAATTTCTATAGGAGCAGCAATGGCTTTATTTTTGTCTTTCTGTCTTCGCCACTGTGCCATGTACATGTCAGTAGCTTAATAAATGCCCAAGAATGAACTGAGGATTTCCACTGAGTGAGCTAATTGTTTTACTAATGACCAGTTACATTTGACACTGTATAGAAACAGCAATAATCTCTAAATTTAATGGTATTAACAATTTTATCAGCAAATATTTATCAATCACCTACTCTCCACACAAATCTACACATAATTTCCCATAAACAAACAAGATTTTGAAGATAGAAGAACAAAATAGTGGACGTAGTGATATATTTTTATTTTCTTCACTTCATAGTAGGTTGTAACACATCTACCTCTTACAATGCTTGCCAATTATCACACAGTGTTCTTCCATTTCCAAAGAACAATGAAAATGATCCACACATCTAGCTGAAAAAGTACAAAATGTCCTCAGATCAAGTCACTTGTTGAATAAAATTTGAAGCAGTGAACCAAATACACCATAAAACTCTTATCAAACATGAATTTCCTGTAGGCAGTCTTCTTTCTGCTGACTCCTTCTATTCGTATACATTTTTTTTTAAATTTTGATCCATTATGTTTGCTCATGTATTGAACACGAATTCATCAAATATCACAAAAGGCAATCATGCATTCACTGTTTTCATCTTCTTGTCCAAAAAACTCGGGCCCCAATGGCTTCCTGATCAGCTGTTTGTGATCCTGTGAGAACTAATCTGCAGGCTCATTTATTTTCTATTGCCCTGGATTTATGCTGTTTCCAGTGTCATTTCTCATGATAGATGGTCTCCAACACATATGCCACATACTCTTCTTCCCCTTTCTTTAGAGAGTGTCTTTTGTAATGTGGTTCCACAGGAAAGTTTTACACATTGTCTTTTACATATAGAAAGAGGAATATTAAGATTTTAATTTTTAGAGAATGTGATGATGTGTAATGATAGTTTCCTCAGACAAAAGTTTTTTTATGCCAGTGAAACATCAGATCTCACCTCTGTCCCAATCTTTATATTTCCATTGTAATCTAGCTCATCATAAACTGCTCTGTGTATTTTGTTATGAGCTATTCATGTAATCTGTCTATCACTGAGAGCAAGACTGTAGAGATAACTATTTGTGCTCTTACTTTATAACCATGGGTTATTGTACAGCTGCAGCAGAAACCAATCCATGCTGCTTTATAACTTTTGATCTGTTCTCCACTAATATTGTCATTTTGTCAGGATTGGTGACAAGGGGCATGCATTGCACTTATTTAAGTTGTTTCAACATGCCCTATCTGATAGACATTGTTCATCTAATATCCATTTCTTTTTATGATGGTTCATCTAATGGCATTGTACATTTTTATTTATGTTCTGGAACAGAACTTGTAAACAAGAAACATTATAAGCAAATAGTAAATCAAAGAGGTTTTCATCATCAATCAAAATGGCTTTTTTTTTTAAAAAAATAGCAAATATTGGAACAACTCTCACAAGGAAACAATGGATTGTCTGAAATTGTGTTCCTTTGGCAAACTCCTTTATTAATGTTTATTGGTTACAGATACATGAGTGCCTTGATTTCTATTCTGCATTAGATGAGTATGCCCTAGCACTTCTCAGATATGCTATATTTACTCTAGTAATGTTCCATGCATTCAATATTTTCATTAATTTTATAATTTTAAACACTTTCATTAGTCCACAAATGCAAAATGATGTTTCATATTCTTTATATTTTTCTTAAAATTATCAAACTGTACACATGTATAAGATTGAATTGCCAGGATAAAAGTCTACCTGTTTCTATTCCTAATTTTATTTTATCATCATGTTGTAAGGAAGTCAATTTATGTCTCAAAGTTAAGCTTTAAATTTAATATGGCAGGAAAATTGCAAATGTTGTCAGACTTGGTTTCCCTAATGTGTTTTCTTTTCAGAAGAGATAGTTCCTAAGGGGAAAAAATATCTGGAAATAACTATAACAAATTTAAAGGCATAAATATTCCACTAATTAGATGAATTTGTGATTTTATTTATTTGGAAGTTCAATCCAACAATACAAATGACAAGCCATCTATTTTCTCCAATAACTTCACCATGTGGGATCTACCCAGCACTCTAGCTAGCTATCCACTATCACTGCTTACCCTTGACATATAACCAACACCTGTTGTTTCAACATAATTCCGTAGCCCATGGGAAACCATCAGAGCAGAGAGGTGACAAGATCACATCTGTGGCTTAGAAAGATCCTTGTTGTTGTCTGTCCTTCATTCTCAAAGAGGATTATGATGTCAGGGAGGTGATGCCATGACGTGCAAGTGAGTTGGATTTAAGTGAGGGAGGGCTGTGCAAAGTCACCAGCCTCACTTTCTCTTCACCTGGGTCCAGTGTCAAGATATAGATCAGGATGACTGGAGATGGCTCCGGATACAGCCTTTACAAGCTAAAGTTTCAAGTCTTAATGAATAGTCTATAGTTTGGGTTATCTTTTGAATTAATTATCCATTTAATTGGTTCATTCTTAATTGTAACTATACTTTTCCTCCTTTTGACTTAAAATCTAAGGCTATTGATATAACTGAACAATGCTTTTTAACATTAAAATGTACCTTTCAGAAAACTACTTCCCATCATTAAGATTAGAACAATGGGCATGTGAGGGAAAAAATGATGGTGACGAGAGATTCATTCCTAAAGTAAAGTACTGTAACCAACCACTGTAGTAGTGAATGGTTGGAAGTGATGAATGTAAGCTCTTTTTTAAAATAAGAAACTAGTGAAACTGTGGAGGAATTATTTTGCTTAGGGAAGGCTTAGAATCATGGGAGCAACAGAATGTGGAGAACCACAATGTGGTCGAAAAAAGAACTTTTATTGCAGTAAAGTTGAAAGAAGGGACCTCACATTTTGGAAGCCCTAGCAAATTTCTTCATGAAGCATTCTCCTATATAGGAATCTCTCATTATCACGGGCTCCATCATGCTAGAGGCTTGTACAAACCAAGGAGGACAACCCTTTTTACTCAAATCACCCTGAGGTGACTCTCAGCCTAATATCTAATTTGGTGTAGTAGATTAAGCGCCTAGCTTGGAGTCAGGAAAAACTGAGTTCAAATCTGGCCTTAGATATTTACTAGCTGTGTGACCCTGGGCAAGTCAGTTAACCCTATCTGACCCTGTTTCCTCATCTCTAAATTCAGTGGGAGAAGGAAATGGTAAACCACTCCAGCATCTTTGCAAGGAAATCCCAAATGGGGTGACAAGGAGTCAGATACACCTGAAAAATGACTAAACAACAACCTTTTGAGAGTCATGTTATGATATTCCTTCATATTGAGCTTGCATTAAATAAAGTAAAATTCCTAGATCTTTTTTCAGTTGGATTGTTGTATAGATAAGCTCCCTAATCTTGTACTTTTGAAGTTGATTTTACTTAAAATATTAGATAACTAACTTTATTAGATTTCATCTTAAAAGATTTAACCAAATGTTCAAAACTATTGAGATGTCTGTCACCCAGAGTGCTAGGTATCCTTCCTAATTCTGTATCATCTGCAAATTTGATAAATATACCACCTATGCCCTTATCTAAGTGTGCTCTACAAGATATCACCCTTTAATATGATGTCAATCTATTAATCTCCTCAAATCCTCAAAACTGTACTTTTGTTTGGCCTACATAATCCACAAAAAAAGAACATGAAAAACTCTGACAAATGACTGATACAATGTAGGCAAACAACATCTGATTATTAACCTAGTCAAAACAAAGCAAGAAAAAGGAAATGAAGTTAGTCTTGAATAAATGACATTTGATGAACTCGTGTTGACTCCTTACAACCACTACTTCCCATTCTAAATGTCCAGTAAACATTCCTTTAATAGCACATTCTATAAGTTTCTCCCCCCCAGGAATTAAAGTCAAATTCAATGACCATTATTGCGGGATCTATTCTTGTCCTATTTCTGAAAATTGGGACTACTAGTGGAATATCTCTCTCATGCTCTTTTCAAAAGCTGCTAAGTACTCTTTTTCCATCTCTCTACTCAGGCTGGTTTCCAACTCCCTATTAGCCATTTTCAGTTTGTACTTTCTAGTCTATTGATTATTTTCCTTGGCAGGAAAAACTGAAACAAAGTAAGAATTAAGCATCTCAGTTTTCTCTCTACCATCCATTATTCTCATCAGCCCTGAAGAGTACATCTATCCCTTCTTCAATCTTGCTATTTCCTCAATGTAGCTAAAAACAAAACAACCCTGTTTATTGTAATTATCTTTCTTTTTCTAGCTTCAAAGCCTTCTAAACTTTAATGCTTCTAACACTATTCTTAGAGAAACATGCCTCACTTTCATTTTTGTCTTCCATTACATGTTCTTGCATCAATATTAGGAGTGTGTGTGTGTGTGTGTGTGTGTGTGTGTGTGTGTGTGTAAATCTTTTTAAACTCTAAGATGGTTGGTAAGTCCCTGGACTTGTCTTTATGTAACTTCCCTTTTCTTCTTCATTGGACACATTTTACTTTGTATATTCAGAATATCATTCATGAGAGCTTCCCAGTCCTGGTAGATTGATTTAATAATAAATTTTTGTTGACAGGAGCCTGACTATCTGTTCTCTGAAGCATTTGTAAGTGTACTCTTCCAAGATTAAGGATGTATGCCAAACTATGCCTGGCTTTCCTCTCTCATAAATTCTAAATTGATGCAACTAATTCCCTACAAAGTTCTCATCATTTCTACTTCAGCACTTGGTTCCTTCTTATTTGTGAGAATCAGTTCTAGGAAACCAAATACCTGTTTAAATTGTTTTTTTAAAAATTTTCTTATCTATATAGACGTTGTCACCCCAGCACAATAGAATAAAAGCTTCTTGAAGGTGGGGACTGCTCTGTTTTCATTTTTGAATATCTGATGCCTGCCACAGTGCCTGGGACATAGTAGGATGTACTGTCCAATAATAAACAAAATGATTATTATTATGAATGAATAAATTCTATTATCTTCCTTTAAAAAATCAGGGCATTTGGCCATCTCCAGTTCTTCAGTACCTCTTCTGTTTTGCCTGAACTTTCAAAGATCATTGACAGTGATTCAGCAATCACATCAACCATTTCTTTTTATTACCAGAGAATTTCATCTAAGCGAGGTGCCTTATCATTAAGGCAAACCAGGAAATTATTAGCTGTTCTGGTTTTGGCAAAGAGTGCTCTAGCAGATGTCCAGATAATTTTAGTCCCCAATCCTTCCTACATCTGGTCTTCATGGCAGGCTTATGATCTGTTGCCCAAACTCCTCAGCAATTTCCTCTTTCTATCCAGGATGACTATATTAGACTCTAATGAAGATAACCATTCTGTTTCTAACTCCAAATTTACCCAAATATTAGCAAAACATCCTTTCTTTCTTTGGCTGTTAGATTTCCTCACTTGAACATGTATTATTAATATGCAATGCTATTCTATTTCCCCTCTGCCTTCTTTTACCTATATTGATGAATTTGAATAAAGTATACCATTAGAGTACCCAGTCAAGTGCCCAACAAGATATCACACTGAGGTCCAATTTTCTTCTTCATTTTAGGATCTTTATTACAAAGTTTTTTATTTAAATGGAGCCCTTTTCTTGGAACAGATTTCCATTCTTATAGCTGAGTTACTGGGGAGAAATGAAATGTCTCCTCAAGCAAAGGTATGTATAATCCAAAGTTTCCCAAAATCCAGTTTGCGAATACTATGTCTAGTATTTAATTTAGCCATTTAGCAACTGAAGCAGTTGATCAAATTATGGTTTGCATTGTGCTGTCTACTTCATGTAATGTCAGTGTGGACTTGAACTAAACAATACCATGAGGTGATTATACAAATGATATATGCCATATATAAATCATCCTTTATTTTTAACGTTGTTTATTTTGTTTGCTTTTGAGGTTTATTTGTAGATGGCAACTGATTTTGCAAAGGAATGTAAAATTTGAGGGCATTACAAGGAAGGAAGGAAGGAAAGAAGGAAGGAAGGAAGGAAGGAAGGAAGGAAGGAAGGAAGGAAGGAAGGAAGGAAGGAAGGAGAGAGGTACGTAGGTAGGGAGGGAGGGAGGAAAGGCAAAGGGAGGAGGAAAGGATGAAAGAGAGGAAGAAAGGAAGGAAGAGAGGGAGGGAAGGAGAAGGAAAGAATGGAAGGAAGGATGGAAGGAAGGGAGGGGGAGGAAGGGAGGAAGAATGAATGGAAATATACAGCAGACAGGCAGGAAGACATTTCTAAGAGTCTGTAAGTTCCATGTTTTAAATAATATGCCTATATACATGCAACTTCTTTCCCAAAGTCCTTTGATATGAAACTATCTTTATATTGGTAGAGATGAATGCCCTGTGTGAGGGGTGGGGCAGGGTTGGTAAGAGTTGGAAAACTCCAGAATCCTTCAGTGCTCTCTGGGATTCTTCAAATTGCATGTCTTCTTTGGGATTCTAAAAACTTAAGTCACTTCAGGCACTTCTGCCTTGTAGCTTCGAGAGGGAAGATGAAAAAGGCCAATGCTGTTTCAGGTTGGCCTGTTTCAGCTCCTCTAGCTGTGAATTTGAATTTGACATAAATAATCCCATAGGATGATTACTTATGATGTTGGCACAATCATGCTGATGATTTTAAATGGTATTACTTATTTTGTCAAATAAAACATAATTGTTGTACAAGGAAGAACCCTGTTTTTTTTTTTTAGTCATGGGGAAAAATGCCATCCTTACCTCAGCACAAGTCAAGTCTCTCTTATAGGAGTTACCATGAAGTTTTGGGGTTTATCTTAATTGAAAAAAGGCATTGCAAAAAATTATCTGAAGCCACATGGATTTTGATTTTTGGGTGATTTCCATGGAGAAACCTGGGTGGCCAGTAAGAGACAAAAAAAACTTAGCTATAGAATTGTCTTACCCAGAGCTCTTATGCATTATCTGGTGTTCCAAAAATGTTAAGGTTCAAGTCATATGTCCTGCATATGATTTAAATATTTCTCACTTGAAATACCTTGTCAAAATATTTCTTTATACAGTAGTTTTTCATAGTGCTGCCTACTGAATCTACATTAATGTGGATTTGAAGTAAAGAATGATTAACTTTTATAGCAGGATAATCAACTGTATTATTCTAATGCTGATATTTAGATGCATTTAGTGTCAATTTGCTAATGACAAGTATGTCTCTGATGATCTGGTAAAGATGTGAGGATTTAATTGTTTTATGGTAAAGGTGTGGCCTTTGATTTGAAAAGTATCATGTTTTTATAGAGATCCAGGGTCAAGCTACAAGATAGCAGGCGTAATACAGGGCTGAATAGCACTGGATTTAGACCATGATGGGACTTCCATGGAGAAATTAGATATCCAGGAAGACAGAAATAAATAGTTTATATATATATACACACACATACACACATACACACATAGAAACATACATATATACATTGTGTGTATGTACACACATCCTATAGACAAATGCGTTTCTTGTTCTTCAGAGATCAATCCACCACTGAAGTAGTTACCATGGAGACTTGGTGTCTACCTGTAGGCACACAGGTATTATCTAGAATTGCCTAATCTCTTGAGGCTCTTGACATTGAAAGGATTTCCAATGAGTAAGCTGAGTGACCAGGAAATCAAAAAAAGGAAGGGCTCAATAATTTTCTAAACACAGGCATCCAGACACTCCCCCAAAGTTCCTTAAGTTCAAGGTTTAAGTAATATATATTTTATTTAAATTAGATATTAGTCATTGACTCCATCAAGTGTTTTTTTTTTAAATTTTCCTGACTATTGCATGCCACTTCAATGTGGATTTGAATCAAATGCTAACAAGGTATAACAATCTATTTTTTTAAATGTTGATTTTTTCCTAATACATGTAATATCTATTTGCAGATTTCAACTATACTCCTCACTGATCTGGTGAGTGCAGAATTGTTTGTCAATGAGAGGAATATAGTTATTGTCTCTGCGCCTATCTATCCTTCCTTATGTAAGTTAATATGGTGATAATGTCTATCTTCAGAGCACTCAGGCATTACTCAGAGTCCCCCAGATTCCAAGTTCTAAATAATACATATTGCATGTTATTTAGACATTTAGCCACTGAAGCAGTCTATCAAGTGATATTTTATGTTTTCTCCTGTATGCAAAGCTAGTGGATTTGAAGATTACAGTACCATAGAATAATTACCTGCAATGTCCTGTTTATTTTAACTTTATTTTCCTCTATTATTTCTGATGTCCATTTCCATGTCTAGTAGATCTCAACATTGTTGGGCATGAGGAGGAATGTAGACTTTTCCTCTTCAGAAATCACACTTTCTATAGTGAAGTAAATGTGGAGATTTAGTAACTTCCTACATTAGCAGGCATGACCAGGAGTTGCCTAAATTCACCAAATTTTTTGTCTTAAAGAGATTTCCCTTGACAAGCCTGAATGATCAGAGAGAAAGGGGAAGGAAGAATCTACTATAGATAGACAAGCATCAGTTTCCCAAGTTCCAGATTTCTGATAATGTCTTTACTGTAGACATGTATTAAATGAAGCAGTCTGTCCAGTCATGATTTATATTGTTCTATCTACAGCATCCCATATTAATATGGATTTGAGATTAATGAAAACATCCAATGATTTCTAGGGATTATGGAATAATGTGCCTTGTTTTAATTTCCAATTTTTATTTTGATTAGTGCCATAGCAATTAGAAGATTCCAAGCATAGATCAACTGATTTGGAAAGGTAGTGCCAAGTTTTTGATCACATGGACACAAAATTTTTGGCTACATGGAGCTCCAGAGATATTCCAGCTTGAGCCTCAATTGTATCCGGGATAAAAAGTGTGTACCACCATTCCCAGCTGCATGCAATGTTAATGTTAATGTACATTTAAAATAAACTATGTCATGTGATTATTATTTGTGAAGTTGGTATAATCATCCTTCCCTTTGGTGTTTGTCATTATTTGGGGTACAAAGTGGCACAGCATAATTATTGGTGATGTTGCCACAACCATCCTGTTTATTTTAAGCATTTAATATTTTGGGGGTCTTTACTGGTCTTTCGTGCTTGTGATACCTATTGTTCTCCAAAGGTGGCAACTTAGTCCTTGCTACTCCAACCCATGGAGTTGCTAAAAGGAGACTATATGTTTCAAACAATTTTCTTGAGTTCCCTTGGATTCTGATTGTGAAAGGACTTCCACAGACCATCCTGGATTGCCCGGCAGACAAAGGAGTTAGACAGTGAAGTGAATATTCACACAGTAGGAAGGCAGTACACAGAGTTCCCCAAGAACCAATTTTCAAATAAAACTTCCTGAATGTAATCTAGACATTTAGCCAATGCAGCAGTCTTTCAAGTGACATTTTGTTTTTGCTGTCTATGACATGAAATGGGTAATGTGGATTTGAGATAAACAATAACATCCATGGGGCAGCTAGGTGGCATGGTGGATAGAGAACATGGCCTAAAGTCAGAAAGACTCATCTTCCTGAGTTCTAATGAGGCTTCAGCCACTTACCAGCTATATGACCCTGGACGAGTCACTTAACCCTGTTTGTCTCAGTTTTCTTACCTGTAAAAATGGGCTGGAGAAGGAAATGGCAAACGTCTCCAGTATCTTTGCCAAGAAAAACCCAAATGTGGTTATGAAGAGTCAGACACAACTGAAAAACAATAGGGTGTAATAGCTATCTGTGATGTTGCAATAATTGGATCCTAATAATTTAAAAACCTTCAATAGGTAATTCCCTCAGTCATGATAGAATGACTGGGTTTAGAGAATGATTTTAAATTTTAAGTGTCTATTGGTGCTGCTGATTAATGTTTTAAATATATGTTTTGATGAGATTACATGCATGAGTAAGTGGTACTGGTTTAATGGGTGTTATTTGTCTAGTTATATGGTCATTGTTGGTACAAGGTTGCAGTTATTGTAATTGCTTTCCCATCATTCTATGCGTGTCATTTTATATTGCCACTAATTTGCATACCTGCTTTACTGTTTCACTTGTTATGCATTTCTTACATTGTGTGATTCCTGTATAATATTGTATTTCTATTCTATAATTCAGCACTATTGCCTTACTGAATACTATGAGTTTGGATCAATTTCTTTTATAGATAGAGATGGACTTTAATGCAATATATGGTGATATTTTGAATGTAGAAGTTAAGAGATCTTTTGATATTAGTAGTCCTGAGTATAAAAAAATAAGGATGCTAAAAATCATTGAAAAGAGGTATAAAATGACTTGAAGGATTGGAAAATAATTCATAGCAGCCTTAGAACCAATGATATCATTTAGACGGGGTTTTGTGAATTACTATACCTTTTTGATAATTCAAATATTCCTCATATCTTTTTGGTAAGAAATAGCACCTGGAGGGTAATCTTGAGACTATTTCCCACTCCCATCTACCAAACACAAAAAGAAATTCCTTTTAAGGAAAATCAGATGCTTTATTGAACTCAGAAGCTTGCTAGTTAGTAGGAGAAGAAAATCTGCAGTTTATTTAAGTCAGAAAAAGTACCTTGTATCAGAGAAATATTATAGGTCCACCATATAAGTGTTTGTAAGAAAGTAACCATGCCCCCCCTAGGAAACAAACATGGGAAGTTTAGATCTATAGAATCACTGCAGCATGTGCAAGGACTTTGGAAAAGAGGGGGAGATTGATACGTTAGAGGAAGTGATTTTAGAATTGGAACAGGGCCTAAAAGCTACATGTTCTAGAATACCTTTCAGTTTTATGAAAGGGCAAGAACTTATATGGAATTCGAATGTTTACCCACATCTAGGATGTATCAGAGTAAGCATAAAGTTTCCTAATTAAATTGTAGATTTCGGGAGTGCACAGTAAGGACTAAGTTGCCACCTCTGGAGAACAATAAGTATCACAAGCACGGATCACGGCTCTGGTAGGTCCATATTCAAAAGCTATCACTGGAAGGAAAGCATTGATTGAGCCAATTCTAGCCTAGTTAAAGTACAAAGAGGATATTGTAAATGCCAAATTGGGGTGCCCTAGCACCTGAAGAATGGAAGGATTAGTTGAAGCATACAGTCAACAGTAAGATAGTTGTTTTCTCATTGTATGAGTGGGATGTGGAATGAACTCACAGTATTACCAACAGAATCCACCTCGCAGAGTCCTGATCATTCCTGGAATGATCAGGAAGATTCCTTTATTTGTGATGAAACACTTCAGAAACCATTTGTGAGAGTTACTAGTCAGTAGTAACATCACTGAGTCCAGAAGCCTGTTCTCATCATCTAAAATAGTCTCATGGAAGAAGAATAAGATGTGAATATGTGTCCACTAGACTCTGAATAAAAGAACTAAAGGCAATTAGTACATCATGCCAAGAGTTCAAGATATGCTGGACTATCTAGTGGACAGTCATTTGCTCCCAGTATTAAGAGTTACACAGTATATACCCACAGATTCCTTTAATGGAGAAAAACAGAATGATCTGTAAAGCTGGATTTTTGCCAATTTGACCACATAGCTCAAGCTGTTTGGGGATATCAAGAAGAAGACTAGTCAAACAGACAGAGAACCAAATAAAGGAGACATCAAAGAATCTAATCAGAGACTACAAAAGTCCTCATTTGTATAATATTAATGTCACTGTATAAATTGTCCTTGTTCTGCTTTTATAAAATTGACAAACAGAATGAGCAGAATGGGAAGAACAATTTATACCTTGACAATTACACTACACAAACAAATCACTTTGGAAATAAGAACTATGATCAATGCAATGACCACTCATGATTCCAGAGATCTAATAATGAAAAATGTTATTCATTACAGAGAGGTGATGGATTTAGAGTGCAGAGTAAGACATATATATTTTTGTATACAGCCATTCAAGGAATTTGTTTTCCTTGGTGTGCATACATCACTGGATTTTTTTCTCTTTCTTTAGTGTGGTTAGGCGCAGAAAATAGATTTTTTTCTCTTTAAAAAATAAGTGTGGAGTGGGTGATACAGATGTAATATGATGCATGAGTTTTTAAATAGTTCACTTTAACACTGATTTTCTTAAATTCTTAATTTTATTGCAAGACACCTCTCATAAAGTAAGAGTAATCTATACATTTATATAATGTAAAAACAAATAAAACTAAAACAAATATAGCTTTTAAAAACAATCTAACCAGAAAGTAGTCACCGGCATGAATTATCTGTGAATAATGATATTGTTAGATAGTTGTTTGTTTGTTTGTTTGTTTTTGTCCTTGGAAGGATACAGGAAGAATCAGAGGAGACTTGGCTAAAGGCAGATGATCTGAAGCTATCAATCAATAAGCTCCAGTTTTAGAATTTATGCCAAGTCATATACTATCTCAAAGCTACAAGCAATTCTCAGAGGAGATTGACATGTTCCTGAATTGCCCATTTCCAAAAATTCAAGAGCTGAGGTTTTTGTTTTGCTTTTCTTCATTCTGCTTTAGAATTTAGTAACTTACTATTTAGGAAATGGCAGAAATTAGAGTTGTGAAATAGCGCTATACCAGATTGTTACTCATCATATATAAGGCACCAAAAAAGCAGTTGGTACTATGTAGAACATTATAGCACAGCCATGAATGCACCACATCATGACTATAGAATTTTAATTGAAAGAACCGCAGAGCTAATAAGAAACTGATTTTATTGGTCCAATATCATAGCAGTTGTTACTAAGAAGTTTTTGACATACTTGATGTGTTGAAGATAAGCTTTGATGACTCATGCTGCCTATTTAGAAAAACATAAGCATGAACAAACTTTTCAAATATTCTTTATTGACCTGTGTCCCTAGAAGGAGATTGTGAGAACATAATCCATATCTTAGTGGTGAGTTATTATTTCACCATGTATGCCCAAGCATGCCCAAGCAGGACCAACAAAGCTTTCATGGCTCATAAGGTCTTGTGTGAGAAATATTTCTCAGTGTTTGGATTCCCTGTAAAGATACCATTCTGATCAAGGCAGAGATTTTGAGAATGAGCTCCTCAAAGGAGTGCTAGTTTTGGTAGGTGTCAAAAATACTAGAATTACATTTAAACATACTGCAGGAAACTCAGGCTGAGCATTTCAAATGCCCATTGATGAACACATTAGAAACACTAAGACCTGAACACAAACATCAGTAAAATCAATACATGGCATTTCTAGTACACATGCATAACTCTATCAGGAATGTTGTAATAGATTTTATACCTCACTTGCTGAATTTGTATGAGCACCACATCTAATCCATTGATTTTTGTACTGCAGTCTTAGAAGATACAAATGCCAACAAGCTGTTCTTCTCTTGGTTGAGAGAGAATTTAAAAGAAGCTTCGAAAGTAACGATGGCCTCCATTCAGAAGATCTCAGATGGAAAGAAATCTTGTTATGACATCTAAACTCATTACCCAGACTTTCAGCAAGGAGAGTTTTGTGGAGGAATCTTGGTGTTCACAGCCAAAATATACACAAGTTAGAAGAGCATAACAAAATACTTTGTACCAAGTTTTGGAGAGACCACGCATATTTCGTTTTTGCAAAATAGTGCCAGATGATAGCAGAGGTACAGTAAACAGAATTTGTTCCAACTACCTATTACTTATAGGAGAGTTAGGCAGATGCTGGTGAGTAGGAAAGAAATGATGGACAATTAGCTCAACAAACTTTGAATTTAACGAACCTCTCACTATTGGTACAATGTCTGTCTGAACTGTATAGTAGCTCAGAAAGTTAGGTTTCAAATGACGAAGACTGTTTATTGTAACCCAGTAGCATTGCTGTTAATGAATTTAACAATGCTGTTAAAGAATGTAGGTGATAGGGGTTGTGGAATGAATCCAGAGGCAGTAAATATGTCATCTAGAAATTCAACTATAGAAAAAAAATCCAGTGATAATTCATAGTCTGGAAATGTTGATAGCCTGAGACTTCTCAGTAAGCTTAGGGTTAGGACTACAGGACTACAGATAAGAAGATTATCAAGCTCAGGCCACACAATCAGCAACACTTGTATAGGGATGGCACATAGCAATTTATAAGAGAGCTGGATCAATTCGACCTATGACCAAACTAACTTATAATGTTACAGGAGAAAATGGAAATTGGTTGTACATATGTCCAGATGACAACACTGGTAAATGATATATATTCTTGCATAAAATTGAATGCATTGTTTAACATTGGCACATGTTAATAACTGCATTCTTCTGAGTTGTACCCCTGTTTTAGTATCACACAATATATGTTTGCTTGTGTAAGTTCAAGCCATATATGTACTGTGACTTAATTTTTCTCTTAGTTATATATGTATTGTTTTATTGTTCTAATTTGTATATGTACTACTGCTTTTGCATATTTGTTATTATTTTACCTATATTCATTTTGAATTAATTTTTTTGGTTTGATTGTTTATTTGTGTACAATCAACATGAATGCATTTATTATGATATTGAATGTACATATCTTTCAAATAACTCAGACATTTGGCCACTGAAGCCAACTATTAAGCATTAGGATGTTTACTTCAAGAAAAGTTTGTATGTATTTGAGGTACAGAGTACCTTGGAATTATATTTGATGCTGGGAAAAACATTCTGTAGGTTGTATTATTTTTTTGTTTGGTATTACCTTTATTTTAAAAATTTTTGCTAATATTTTTGAAGTCTATTTGCAAATAGACTTATCTGGTTTCTTAGAGGGAATAAAATTATTAGCAAAGGGCAAAAAAATGTAGTCCTTATCTGATCACAGATCATGTCTCACCTTGGCAAGTTAACATTGCCAATTCATGACTTTCCACAGACAGCCAGAAATCACAGAGATATCTAAATACCTATGGTTTTTGATCTTAAAAGGATGCCCATTGATAATCCTAGGTGACTATGGAAAGTGAACAGAGCCACAGAAACATACAACCACAGGTAAATAGGTAGACATTTCCCAAAGTCTCTCATGATTCAGTTTTAAAGTAATATGTGTTTATTACTTTATTTTTAAATTTTATTTTTATTTATTTATTATTATTACAAAATTATTCACGTTTGTGTGTATATAGGCCAAGTGCATAATTACATATATGTGTGATTTGTGTGTATACACATATATATGTTGTATGTATGTATGTCTGCATGTAATTTATATGTTTAGACATCAAAGTAGTCTGTCTATCAAGTAATGTTTTCTTTTCCATTGTGATGTAATGCAATATTTCATGCAATATTAATATATTTAAGATGAGCACGATTAAGATGAGCAGCAGGATTGTTATCTGTGAATTTGGGACTATCATCCATCTAATTATCATTGCTGATTATCCTATATATGCCTGAAGTAAACTTGGAGATTCATGGATGCCTCTGAAGATTTTGCAAAGGAGTAAAAAATTATCAACTATGTGGAGGAATATAATCATTGCTTTTGTATAAATCAACCCAGTCTAGAATAGTTACCATGGAACCTTGGTGTCTATCTAAAGATAAGCAAGCATCACCCAGAACTGCCTAAGTTCCCATGACTTTAAACATGAAGCACTTTCCAAGGACAAAGCTGGATGGCCAGGAAGATAAATAAAGGTGAGGAACATGGAAAAGTTTATAGAAGACCAAATAGGCACTAATCAGAGTTCCTTGAGTTCCAAATTTCAAATGACGGATCTTGCAAAGGGTTTAGAAAGTCAAGTAATGGTTTGCATGGTGCTATTTACCACATTCAGTGGTTCAGGTAGGCTTTATGTAAACATTAATATTACCTGGGATGAATACTTTTAATATTGAAATAGTCATCTTTATTATCTTAAATATGATTTTTAACCCTAGGTACTCTTATTTAAAGTAGCCATACTGTAGCTGATTTTGCAAGGAAGTGAAAAATTATGATGTCCTTGCCTCTGCACACATCAACCCAGCCCTAATGCCCTGCAGGCAGGTAGGCATTAACAGAGATAGCTAGGTTAGCATAGATTTTTACCTTGAGGGTACAAAGATGAAGACTAGATGACCAGGTAGACAAATAACTGAAGGAGACATGAAAGTATCTACCCACCAGCAATCAAGCAAAACCCATAACTAACCAAATATCAAATTTCTAGCAGTATATCCTGAATTTAGTAGAAATATTAAAGCACTGAAGCAGGCTGTCAAGTAAAGCTCTGCATTGTGCTTTCTACTACATATTTTTACTGCAATATTAATTTGAATTTGAAATAAAGAGGAATATGAGATCATCCTTATTTAAAGTGTGAACCTTTTTTCTGTACTTGTGATACCTATCTAATGATGTTGACTCAGTTTATTTAGCAAGGGATTTATGAAATTGTTAGACATTGGGGCGGTAGTCCTTTCTTCTGCATAGATTAACCCAGCCCTAGGATTACCCAAAGTGTCATAACTTCTGAGAGATTTGAATATTTGAAGGATAGAATAGCCTGGAATACATAAAAAGAGAGGCATGGAAGAATGTCCCCAAAGATCATAAATACATTCTCTCGGGTACTCCAAGCTTCAAATATCAATTAATACATTTTCATGTGACTTATACATTTAGCCACTGAAATAGTCTTTCAGTTGATGTTTTGCATCATGCTAGCTACTGTATGCTACCTTAACATTAATTTGAGGTAAACAGCAGTGGCTGAAGTAATTATTTGTGATATTGGTATAATCATCCTTGTTATTTTAAATGCTATTCTTACTTATGAAACCTATTTAAAGATATCACATATGCCTCAGCCTATTTTCCATAGGAGAACAAAATTATTGGCCTGGGGGAGGAATGTAATCGTTTGTTCTGCACAGATCAACATACTCCTAGAATAGTTACCATGGAGACCTGGTGTTTACCCATAGGAAGGCAGGCAGGATTTTCATAAGGTCCTATAATATTTTATCTTTGAAAGCATTTCCATAAAAGAAGATTGGGAGGAGACAGGGAGACCAAAAAAATTTAAAAAAAAGTTACATAGAAGAGTCTATTCATAGAGCAAGAATGCATTATGCAGAGTTTCCCAAGTTGCCCAAGTAATATATCCTGCCTGAGTCATAGATATTTAAAAACTGAAAGATTCTGTCAATTGAAATTTTCATGATGTTGTCTACTGCATGAAATAATTAATATGGATATAAATGATTTCCTGTGAAGCCAAGATAATCTTTATTATTTTAAAATGTTGATACTTATTTTGATGTGAGTTATGCCTTTTTGTACATGTCAAATATACCTCAGTTGATTTCATAAAGGAGTGACAATTTGTTGGCCAGGTGGAGGGAAATTGTTCTTAATTAAGGACCTTCCACTAAAGTGACAACCACAAAAACTTGATTCCTACTACTGGGAAAGTGAACATTAACCAGTTGCTTAAAGAATTGACCTTGAAATCTATTTTTGGGGAGAAGATACAGTGGCCAAGGAATCAGACAAGAGGAGGAAACATGGAAATGTCTCCCCTATTAGGTAGAAATTACCCAGGGTTCCCCAAATTCCAAGTTTCAAGTAGTATATTATGCATGTGATTTAGATATTGTGCCACTAAAGCCATATTTAATGGTACATTTTTAATTGTGTTTTCTATTGCATGAAATATTAATGTGAATTTAGGTAAACAGTATCATGGAGTGATTAGCTCTAATGTTAACATAATCATCGTTGTTATTTTAAATATTTATTTTTTTCACTTTTAAGTCCTAACAACACTTCACAATGTTATGCATTCCTCAACTTCTTTTGTGAGGGAGTGAAAAACTACTGGGCTACCCACAAGCATGCAGATATTAACCAGAGTTCACCTAATTCCATGTTTCAAGTAGAAAAAACTACATATGATTGATATATTGATCCATAGAAGCAGTCTTTCACAGAATGTTTTTCATTGTTGCCATTTTTTACTGCATGAAATATTAATGCAAATTTGAGGCAAACAGGAGCATGAAATAATCACCTGTCATATTAGGAAAATCAACCTTGTTATACTAAATATTGACCTGTTCTTTTTTAATGCTGTCAACACCTATTTGAAAATGTCACATATGCCTTATCTATAGTCCTCCACATGGATCAACACAATCCTATAGTGCTTATCATGAAGACTTCGTATCTACCTGCAGGCAAGCACGTATTAAGCTAAAAATTATAAATTCCCATGGCTTTGAGCTTTAAAAATACTTCAAAGGAGAAGGCTAGTTGGCTCTGGAGATAGACAAAGGCATATGTAAATATATACATATATATATATATACATATACATGCATATATACATATATATATGTGTGTGTACGTACACACACACACACACACACACACACACACACACACACACACACAAGCAAAGATGCTTTATCCAGAGATCCACCACTTCTTGAAGCAATACATTTTGCATGTGCTATAGATTTAGTCACTTAAAGAATCTGTCAAAAAATGTTTTTCATTGTGTTGTTTCCTGCATGCAGTGATTAATGTAGAGTTGATATAAGCAGTACCATAGCATGACTATCTGTGAGGTTGACATAATCATCTATGCTAGGTTAAATATTGATGTTTAATTTCAAATATCTGTGATGTTTATTTGAAGGTGTAAAGTTTAATTCATTAATTAATTAAAAGGGAATGAAAAAAATATTGGCCTGAGGGGTGAATGTAGTTCCTGATTTTGTACCAATCAACTCAGCCCTAGAGTATCTACCATGGAGACTTTGTGTGTACCTGCAAGCAGGCAGAGTTTACTCAGGGACTCAGAGTAGCTTTTGTCCAATGAAGGGGCTTCCTAGAAGAAGCCTGAGTATTCAGGTAGATAGAAAATAGAGACAGACATGGAAAAGTCTACCCAGAGGCAGGAAGGCATTTACCAGAGTTACCCATGTTACAGGTTCTGAGTAACATTTACTGCATTGTTCTTTCTATTGGATGCACCATTAATGTGAATTTGAGAGGAATGATTATCTTCAATGTTGGTAGATGAATCCTTACTGTTTAAAATATTTATTTTAAAAAAATCTTTGTGACATATGGAAAAATGTCACATAAACTTCAAGTTATTTTGCAAAGAAGTAAAAATTCATAGGCCATGGGGAGGTCAATAATCTTTGTTCATTCACTGATCCAATGAGTCCTAGATTAGTTTCGATGAAAATTTGATGTCTACCTTCAGTCAAGTAGGAAGGTGTTCCCCAGAGATTCCTAAACTTTGGTAGCTTGTGACATTTGAAGAAACTTCTAAGGAGAGACCTGGTTAACTAGAGGGAAAGGAGAATGAGAGGGGCAGGAAAGAGCATGAATGGATTGCCTACAATTCTACAAGGTCAAAATTTCAAGTAATATACCCTGCATTTGTTGTACACATTGACCAATTAAAAGAGTCTTTCAAGCACTGGTTTGTAATTTGTTTTCTACAGCATGCAATTTCTTAATGTAGATTCAATATAAACAGTTCTTTGGGATTAGTACTTGTGATTTTGAAATGTTCATTCTTGTTATTTTGACTGCTGATAATTATCTTGATTTTTGGTTGTGTGATGTTATTGCAGATGTCAAGTGTATCTCAGCTACTTTAGAGAGTGATAACTTGTTGCCCCAGGGGAGGAAGGGATTCCATGCCTCTGGACCATTCTACCTTCCCCAAGAGTAGTCACCATAGAGACTTGGTATCTACTTGCATAAAGGAAAGTAATACCTATAGATTCCTAAGATATTCTGGATTTTGACTTAGAAGGACGTTTCAATGAGAAGGTTGAATGCCTGGGCATACAAAAGAGGAAGACCTGGAAATGCCTACTCAAAGACAGGCTGGGATTTAATTAGAATTCCCTAAGTTCCAAATAATATAAACAAGATATCAGTACTGAACCACTGAAACAGTCTGTCAAGTAAAGGATTTCATTGTGATTTCTATTTCATGAAACAATGTGAATTTGAGGAAAACAGTATTTGTTGTTGTTATGTCATTTCAATCATGCCAGTTTCTCCATGACCCCATTTTTTAAGTAATAACTTTATTACAATGAGTAAAAACACATACAAACACTGGAAAAATCACTTAAATTTTTGGGGGAGGATTTCAGAAGTAGGAGGTTGGACAAAGAAACCAGAGGTAAGGACTTTTTCTAGGTATCACTGGAGGGAGACAGGTAAGCTATAGACTACCAGGGCAGCACCAATGAGGTATTTGAGTCTGAGAGCCTGGAGAGCCTGGATGATATAGGAGAGGAGGGGAACCCCTGAAACAGCCTCCAGCCAGCCCTGCAGCAGCGCTTCTGTGTAGCGGTCTATTTCTCTGTCTGTCATATCCCACAGGTTCCCCAAGAACAGGGGGCAGCCCACAATGATGTACATGAGAACAATGCCAGCCCCTTCCAGGTTCCCGTGTACAGCCAGGGCAGCACTGCCACACCCAAACAGCAACACCACTGCTCGGCAGTTGAGTCACTGGATTGCCTGCCCATCCAGGAAGGAGGCACCAGCCCCATGCCCTGCATAAATATACAGATCATGCTCTGTCAAGGCTGCCTGGACCTGTTCTTGGCTTGGGGCCTCGCCAACCAGCCTCACTGAAGAAGTGAGCTTGGAATTGCTCCTCTGTGTTTCCCAGATTGTTCTGTGGGTTCAAGGTGTGAAAGGTACCTTGTGGATTCACTCCCCCGTTCCACACTGATGAAGCCTGGGTCTCTCTGATTAGTGAGTAGCTGAGCAGGAATAGGAGTGAAGGCAGCCGAGTGACAGGCTGTGCCTGAAGACTGGGAATTTTCTCCCAGGGCAGCTGGGTAAAGATATTGGAGTGGTTTGCCAATTCCTTCTGCACCTCATTTTACAGATTAGGAAACTGAGGCAAATAGAGTTAAGTTACTTGTTTAGGGTCACACAGCTAGGTGAGTCTTCTTGATTCTAAGCCCAGTGCTCTACCCACTGAACCACTTAGCTGAGGTAAATGATAGTGTGGGATAATTAGGTAATTGTTGACACAATTACCCTTGTTGCTGTCAGTGTTGGTCTTTAAAATATATTTGTGACATTTATTTGAAGATGTCATGTATATTTCAATTTATTTAACAAAGGGGTAAAATTTTGTTGGCCATGAGGACTATAGGCTGTGCTTATCTAGAGTTAAACCCAGTCTTAGAGTAGTTACCATGGAGACTTGGTGTCTACCTGCAGGCAGGCAGGAAGGTATTACCCAAAGATTTCTAAGGTCCAGTAGCTTCCAAGAAGAAGACAGAGTGACCAAGGAGAAAGAAAATGAGAAAGTCATTGAAGAGTAAACTCACAGAGCAGGAATGTACTACCCAGAATTCCCCAAGTTTGATATTTCAAGTAATATATTCTGCATGCTGTTCATGTATTGTACCAAACAATATTTTCTCTTTTGCTATCTTCCACATGCAATGATTAATGCAGATTAGATTTTAACAGTGTCATGGGACCATTGCTTATGATATTGAAATAACCATTCCTATTATTTTGATTATTGACATTTATATTTTAATATGTGCGTTATACCTATATGAGAATGTCAAATGGATCTTCATATTTTTTCTTGAAATTAAAAACTTGTTGAGCAAGGCAAGGACTGTTTTCCTTGCATCTGAACAGTTCAACCCTTCCCAAAAATAGTTACCATGGAGACTTGGTGTCTACCTGCAGACAGGTAGGTAATACCCTTCCTAATATTTTCTTGATTCTGACCACTGAAAGACTTCTTAAGACGAAACCTAGGTGACTAGGAATACAAATGAGGGAGACCTGGAAATGCATAATCACAGACATTCAAGCAATCTGTCAAGTAAGGTTTTGCACTGTGATTTCTCTTTCATGAAATAATATAAATTTGAGGTAAACAGTAGCATAAGATGATTAGCTATGTTGCTCATACAATCATTCTTATAATTTTAAAGGTTAATCTTTTGTTTAATGCTTGTGACACCTATTTGAAGATATCATGTATATCTCAGTTTATTTTAAAAGGGTTTGGTAAAAAATTGTTGGCCAAGAAGAGGACTACGGACTTTGTTTATGTAGAGAGCAACCCAGTCCTAAAGTAGTTACCATAGAGACTTGGTGTTTCCTGCAGGCAGGCAGGAAGGTATATTACCCAGAGATGTATAAGGTTCAGTAGCTTTTGACCTTAGAAAAGACTTCCAAAGAGAAAGAAAATGAGGCCATTAAATTGTATACTCCAAAAATAGGAATGCATTACCCAGAGTTCCCCAAGTTTGATGTTTCGAGTAATATATCTTATATATTGTGTATGTGTTGTAGACATTGAACAATTAAACGAACATGAGAAACAATCTGCATCTGCCACTTCCAGAATCTTAACATGGATTAGATATTAACAGTACTATGGCTCGTTGAAATAACCATTGCTGTTATTTTGACTATAGATATTTATTTTAATATTTGTGTGTGCTATCTATTTGCAGATGTCAAATGGATCTCTATGCTTTTGCCAGAGATTGAAAACTTGTTGACCAAAGCAAGAACTATTTTCCTTGCTTCTGAACAGATCAACTCTTCCCAAGAGTAGTTACCACAGAGACCTAGTGTCTATCTGCAGACAGACAGGTAAAACCCAAATATTCCTAAGATCTTTTGAATTCTGAGCACTGAAGGACTTTTCAAGAAGAAGGTTGGGTGGCCAGGCATACAAATGAGAGAGACCTAGAAATGCCTACTCACAGGCAGGCATTTAAGTAGCATTCCCCAAGTTCCAAGTGATATACAACATATGATTTTGGAATTGAAACACTGAAGCAGTCTGTCAAGTAAAGTTTTGCATTTTGATTTTTGTTTCATGAAACAATATAAATTCAAAATAAATGGTAGCATGAGATAATTGAATATTTTGCTCATATAATCATCCTTGTGATTTTAAACATTGATTTTTTTGATGTTTGTGACACCTATTTGAAGATGTCATATATACCTCAGTTTATTTTAAAAGGGGGTTAAAATTGTTGCCCAAGAAGAAGACTATAGGCTGTGCTTATCTAGAGTTCAACTCAGTCTTAGAGTAGTTACCATGGAGACTTGGTGTCTACCTGAAGGCAGGCAGGAAGGTATTACCCAAAGATTTCTAAGGTTCAGTAGCTTTTGACCGTTGAAGAGGCTTTGAAGAAGAAGGAAGGGTTAGCAAGGAGAAAGAAAATGAGAAGGTCTTTGAAGAGGATACTACCAGAGCAAGAATGCATTACCCAGATTCATGTTTGATGTTTCAAGTAATATATCGTGCATGCTGGGCATATATTATAGACATTAAACAACTAAAACAATGTGCCAAATAATATTTTCTATTCTGCTATCTGCTGCACACAATGTCTTAATATGATTAGATATTAACCATGGTATGTTGAAATAATAATTCCTATTATTTTGACCATTGATATTTACTTTGATGTTATGTGTGATATCTATTTCCAGATGTGCTTTTGCAAGTCAAAACATTGCTGCCCAGAGAGAGGACTGTTTTCCTTGCTTCTGGACAGATCAACCCTACTCGAGACATCTGACATTTGGTGTCCACCTGCAGACTGGCAGGTAACAACCAAAGACTCCTAATATTTTCTGAATTTTGACCTTTGAAGAACTTTTTATGGAGAATGATGGGTGACAGGAGGACAGATTAAGGAAGGAAACATGGAAATATCTACCTACACCTCAGTTTCCCAAGTTCCAAGTTTCAAGGAACATACTCTACATTTGATTTAGATATTGGGCCCCTAAATCAGTTTTTCAATTCACATTTTGCATTTCACTTTCTTTTACATGTAAAATTAATGTGAATTAGAGATAAAGAGTAGAATGGAATGATTGCTCATGATTTTAATATAATTATCCTTATTATTTTAAGTATTTTTGAAAATGTTTATGACATTGTATTTGAATATGTTCCCTATACCTCAGCTTATTTAGCACAGGAGTTAAAAATGTAGGGCCTCAGGAACAATATTGCTTTCTTCTATGCAGATAAGTCTTGCTTGTTGAGACTCAAGCAAGTATTACACAAAGATTCCTAAGGCCTTTTGGCTTTTGAAAGGGGAACCAAAAAACGGTAGGGGAATGGATTAGTATAACCGCAGAGCAGGCAGGGATAATGCAGATTTCCCCAAGTTCCGAAAACACAGATCTTGAAAGTGACATATAGTAGCCACTGACTCTGTGAAGCAATGTTTTGCAACTGAATGTAATGGTTAATATGGATTTGATGTACACAATACTATATAAAGATTACCCGTGATTATATGATAATCATTTTGTTATTTTAAATGTTGACATTTATTTAACTGTATATGATATCTATCTGTAGATTTTAAGTATACCTCAGTTCATTTTGCAAATAATTGTCAGCCTGGAGAAGAATGGAGCCACTGATTATAGACAAACCATCTCAAATTTGAAGAAGAAGGAGATGGGATGTCTTCATGTGTTAATTTCAACTAGAGTTATCTAAGCTTCCCAGGTGTGTGATCTTAAAACTACTTTCAAGGAGATGGCTGGGTGCCAAGGCAGAAAGACAATGGAGAAGGGCATGGAGAAGTCTTCATAGAGGCAGAAGCCATTAATCCAGAATTCTTCAAATTTTGTATTTAAATATTTAGGTCTTGCATATTATTTAAACATTTAGCCACTATATCAGTCTTTTTGGTAGTGTTTTGCATTATGCAAAACTTAGCACAGTGCCTGGCATATAGTAACTTCTTAATAAATGTTTATAGATTGATTGTCTTCTACTATATAATATTAATATAAATATGAGAGTAGGTAAATTATAGTATCAAATGATTACTACTATAATGGAATAATACTCTTGTTGTTTTAAATGTTGTCTTTTTAAAAAATAAATACAAAGGAGAAACCTACAGCAAAATGTTATCTATACCTCAGCTACTTTTTTGCAAGGGAGTACAAAACTGTTGGCCTTGGGAAAAATAATACAGTTCTTTCTTCTTTATAGATCAAGCCAGTCCTGGAGTAGATACTTGTAGCCCTCATGCTTACCTGTAGGTAGGTAAGCATTCTAGTGCTTTTACCCAGAGACTCCTAAATTCCCATAGCTTTTGACCTTTGAAGGTACTTACAAGGAAAATTAGGGGTGGCAAGAAAGACAGAAAAAAGTGATAGGTTTAGAAGAATATACCCCCACAGTTTCCTAAGTTCTAAGATTATTGTACTATATCTTGGATGTAATTTAGCTATTGGACCACTGAAGCAGTCTGTCAAGCCAATTTTACATTGTGATTTATATTTCATGATACATTAAGGTGAATCTGAGTTAAACAGTAGTATGGGATAATTACCTAGGATGCTGATACAATCATCCAGTTATTTTAAATTTTGGTCTTTTTTAATGTTTTTTATATCAGTTTGAAGATATCACGTATAATTCACTTTATTTAACAAAGAGGTAAAAAGTTGTTGGCCAAGAAGAGAACTATAGACCTTTCTTGTGTAAAGGACAACATACTACTAAAGTAGTTGCCATGGAGACTTGGTACCTGCCTGCAGGTAGGTAGGAAGGTATTACCCAGAGATTCCCAAGGTCCAGTAGCTTTTGACCTTTGAAGAACCAAGTTGAAGACAGGGTGACCAAGGAGAAAGAAAGTAAGAAAGCCATTGAAGAATAAACTCCCAGAGCAGGAATGCATCACCCAGAATTCCCCAAGTTTTGTTTCAAGTAATATATCCTGCTTGCTGTGCATTTGTTGTAGACATTGAGTGACTAAAGAATGTGCCAAACAGTATTTTCTCTTTTGCTATCTGTTGCATGCAATGGTTAATGTAGATTGGATATTAATAATATCATGGGATCATTGCTTATGATGTGGAAATAATCATTCCTGTTTTTTTGACTGTTGACATTTATATTTCAATATTTGAGTGTGATATCTATTTGCAGATGTCAAATGGATCTCTATGCTTTTCAAGAGATTAAAAGCTTGTTGCCCAGAGAGAGGACACATCCTTGCTTCTGGGCAGATCAACCCTCCCCAAAGAGTAGTTACCTTGGAGACTTGGTGTTTACCTGCAGACAGGCACGTAATACCCAGAGATTCTTAAGATCTAGTGAATTTTGAGCTCTGAAAAACTTCTTGAAGAAAAGGCTGGATGGCCAGGCATTCAAAGGAAGAATACCTGGAAATGCCTACCCAAAGACAGGCAGGGATTCAGCTAGAATTCCCTGCGTTCTAAGTAATACACCCTCCATATGATGTCAGTATTGAGCCATTGAAGCAGTCTGTCAAGAAATGTTTTGCATTATGCTTTCTATTGAATATCATATTAATATGAATTTGAGATAAAGTTTAGCTTGAAATGTATAAACATCCTTGTTATTCTTGTTGTTTTAAGTGCTTTTTAATTTTCTGAACATTTTTGAAAATGTTTCTTTTATTTGTTTATTTTGCAAATGAATACAAAGTCATAGGCCATGGGGAGAAATGAAGTCCTTGCTTATGCACACATGAATCCAGGCCTTAAGTAGTTGCCATGGAGACTTGGTATCTACCTGTAGGCAAGAAAATATTACCAACAAATTTCCGATTTCCCTTGGCTTTGGACCTTTGAAAGAATTTCCAAAGAGAATTCTGGGTGACCAGTTCAATCAGAGACAAATACAGAGGCAGAGAGAGAGACAAACAAAAAGCAGTCATGGAAGAGTTTACTCTTAAAGGAACAATGCATTACTCAGAATTCCTCAAGTTCTCAATTCAAGTAATACATCCTGCTGATGTTGTAGATAGTTATCCAATGAAATACTTTGAAGAGGTATGTTTTGCATATGCTGTCTATTGTTTGTAACTGTTAATATGTATTTTATTGAAATAGTGTGATATCATTACTTTTGATGTTGAGAAAATCATTCTTGCTAACTCATTAACTTTTAACTTTTGATATTTATTTTTATGTTTGTGGTTGATGTCTGTAGATTTTAGCTAGACTTCAGCTGCTTAATGGAAGAGTATGAAAATGTGTTGATCAAAGGGAGGAAAGTAGTCCTTTTTTCTGGAAAGATATGCCCTCCCCTAGGATAGTTACCATGGAGACTTGGTGTCTACCTGTAGGCAGCAGGTATTATCTATAGTTTGACCTTCTAAGGCACTGGAGTCAAACTCAAATAGTAACAAGGGCCACTAATCTATACATAAGGATCCCCTTGGGGTACATTTTGACTTAGTTTTAAAATGCAGAATTATCTACATTTTAGAGCAGGGCTTCTTAAAGGTTTTCCATTTGTGACCCCCTACAGTGCTTCTTAAACTGTGGCTCACAATCTCATATGAGGTCGCGACCCACAGTTTAAGAAGCACTGTTTTAGAATACTTTCATTTATTTTGTAAAATATTTCACAATTACATTTTAATCTGGTTCAGGTCACACACTAGAGTGTTTACAGCAGGCTATGTGCCTGACATCTCTATTCTAAGGGTCTTAATAGTAGAAGATGGGTGGTCAGGTAAAGAGAAAAAGGAATGAAATATGGGAATGTCTACCCATTGGCAGGCAGGCATTATCTAAAGTTCACCAAGTTCCAAATTTCAAGTACTATGCCCAGGAAAGTAATTTTACACATGTTGAGCCACTGAAGCAGTCTGTCAAGCAAAGTTGTAAATTGTTCTTTCTATCACATGTAATATTACTATGAATTTGAGGTAAATTGTAACACAAAATATTACTTAGGATGTTGACATAATCGTCTTTGTTATTACAAATATTAAATTTTAATGTTATTGATATCTACTTAAAGATAATAAAAATACTATATGTAAGGAGGATTTTGTTATCCTTTTTAGAGTTCAGTTTCTTAGGATCTGTGGCCATGGCAATGTCTAGTTTCCAGGTGTTTGATTTAACTCCTAGAATAGCCCCAAGGATCCTAGATAGTAATTCCCAGAATCATAGTCACAAACAGTCCTACTGAGGCTGTGCCACAAGATAAGGGGTGACATGATATGATATTTACTACGCTTGTGCAGAATGATGATATTGCTAAAGTTAACCAGTGAGGCTATTGTTGGCAAGATGCCTTCTTTGTCCGTTGCCCTATAAAGCAAGTGGGCCCTGGTCAGTGAGAGGGAGAATCCACAGGATACCATGGTGGGGAAAACCACAGGGGATCCATAGGGAAATCTGTGTGTGCCTTGATCGGCCCCCATTGAGGCTTGAGGAGATTTAGGGAAGTGCACAAAATGTGCCTGTCTCGACTGACTCCATTGAGATGTAGGGGTAGTTGTCTCCTACTTCTTGCCAGCCCCTGTGAGAAGGGTGATTAGGGAATGCTGTAGGAGCTGGTTTCCCCATTATTAGCACCCTCCTGAGATGACTAGACTAGAATAAAGCTGATTATTTACCCCTCCAAAGGTGTCTGCCTGTCTGACCAGATCAAAAGTGAACCTATTAGAGGCTGGAGTCCAAGACCTCCAGTGTGTCCTGTGTGTTGTCTGTGAAACATATGCCTCAGCTTATTTTGGAAAGGATTAAAAAACTGACGGCCCTGTGGAAGAATATTGTCTTTGCTTCTTGGCAAACCAACCCAATCCTAGAATTGTTACCATCAAGACTTAGTGTCTACCTCCATGTAGGTAGGTATTACCTAATATTGCCTAAGCTCCTCCAATTTATGACCTCTAATTTAATTCTAAAAAGGTTTGGTGCCAGGTAAATAGATAAAAGAAAGGGTCATAGATGAATCCAGATATAGACATAAAAACAATAGGTAGAGGTCCCCAAGTTCTGTATGTCAAGTCATATATCCTTCATGTGATTTAGATATCAAACCACTGAAGCAGTCTTTCAATTTGTACTGTGGTTTCTACTAAATGAAATATTAACATGACTTTAGGTAAACGACAGCATCAAATCTGTGGTTACCTGTGGTATTGCAATAATGACCTTGTTATTTTAAACATTGATCTTTCTCTTTTCTATGCTTTGGACACCTATGACAAAACGTTTATACTTCAGCTTATTTTGAAAGGCAATATAAAATTGTTGGTCATGAAGAGAAATATGGTCCCTATCTCTGTACAGATCAACCCAGTCCTAGAGTAGTTAGCATGGAGACTTGGTGTTTACCTTCAGGCAGGCAAGTATTATCCAGAGATTCATGGTTGATTTTGAACTTTAATGGGACTGCCAAGGAAAATATCGTGTGGCTAGGCAGGTAAACAAAGGAAGGAGCCATAGAAATGCTTTCTTAATGGGCAGACATGGCTGCCTGTCCAGATTTCCCCAAGTTACAAATTTCAAGGAGTATAATAGTGGAGAGAGGGCTAGGAATAAAGATCGACCTGAATTCACAATTACTAGCTGTGTCACTCTTGGCAAGTATGTAACTGTTGTTTGTTTCAATTTCCTTAACTGTAAAATGGTGGGTGTAACAATAGAACAATATAGATTGGGGACTAGGTTTTAAAGGGCTCCATTAGATTGTAAGCTCCTTGAGGACAGAGAATCTCTTTTGCTTCTTTTTACATCATCAATGCTTAGCACAGTGCCCAACACTTAGTAGGTGCTAAATAAATGTTTATTGAATCGAATTGAATTTTCAAGCCAAACAGAACATTTCATATTTGTTCCTAGAGGCAACAGGAAGCCACTGGAGTTTTTGAATAGAAGATGACAAGACTGAACCTGCATTTTAGGGAAATCTCTTTAGTGGCTGAATGGAAAATGCTTTGGAGTGGGGAAAGACTCGAGGCAGCCATGTCCATGAGCACACTCTTGCACTAATCAAGGGGTGAAATGACAGCTTGTACTAGTTGGGGTGACTGCGTCAGAGAAGCAAAGGGAGTATATTCAAGAGATATTGCAAGGGGGAGACTAGCAGGCCTTGGTAACAGCTTGGATATTGTGGGTGAGAGATAATAAGGAATATTAGATGGTCCTCAAATTGTGACCATGAGGAACTGGGAGGATAGTATCCAGGAAGGTAGGGCAGGAGAGTTTAGGGAGAGTTCTCTTTTGGACACGAGCTTAAAATGCCTACTAGACATCCAGTTCTAGATGTCTGAAAGGCAGTTAAAGATGTGAGAGTGGAAGTGAACAGAGATTATGGCAGGAAAGGTAAAGTTAAGAATCGCCGGCATAGAAATGGCAATTAAATCCATAGGAGCTAATGAGATCACCAAGTAAAGTAGTATAAAGGGAGAAGAGAAAACAGTCCAGGACAACCCTGAGGGACACCCAGTGTCAGAGAGGCTAATCGGGAGGAGGAGCCAGCAAAGGAGACAGAGAAGGAGCAGTAAGATAGATAGGAGGAAAACCAGGTGTCCCCCCCCCAAAAAAAACAACAAAAACAGAGAATTACTAGAGTGTTTCAGAGGAGAAAGTAATCAATAGTGTCAAAGACTGCAAAGGTCAAGTAGAATGAGGATTAAGGAAAAGGCCATTGGATTCTGCAACTGAAAGATAAAGAGTAAATTTGGAGAGAGCAGTTTCCGAGGAATGAGGTTGGCAGGCAGTCTGTTAGAAGAGAAGTTAAGAAGAGAACGAGCAGAGAAAAAGTGGAGGCACCTATAATAGCCTGTTTGAGAAGGTTAGCTACAAAGGGCAGAAGAGAAGTAGGATGATAATTAACAGGGTTGGAAGGAGCAAGTGAAGGGTTTTTTTTCAGGATAAAAGAGACATGAGCATGTCTGTAGGAAGTAGGAAATGACTAGTAGAAAGGGAAATATTGAAAATAAGTGAAAGAGTGGGGAACACAAAGGGGGCAATCTGTTGGCAGAAACAGGATGGAATAGCATCTCTTGAACTACTAAAGGGGTTAAGCTTAGTAAGGAGTAAGGCTATTCAACAGGTGAAACAAGGATGTAGGAGGAGACAGTGGCAGAAAGCATTTGAGCAATGAGACAAGGAAGAGGAGTGAACAGAGAGTTCACTTGGCACATAGTAAACACTTAATAAATCTTTCCTTCTTTCCTTTCTTCCACCCTTCCACATGACTCAGATGCTGTACCACTGAATCTATCTTTCAAGTAGTGCTTTGAATTGTGGTTTCTACTGCATGAAACATTAATGCAAATTTGGGGTAAAGAATAGTATACAATGGTACTTGAGAGGAAGATACAATCATCCATGTCATTTTAAAAGCTGATTAAAAAAAGTGTTTGTGAAATTTATTTGAGGATGTCTCATATTCTTCAGCTTATTTTGCAAAGGAGAACAACATTATTTGCCATGGGGACAAAAATATATTCCTCGCCTATGTATAGAACAACCCGTTCTTAGAGAAGTTACAAAAGTGATGGGATATCTCCCAGCAAATACTCAGATATTACGCATTGTTGCCTAAGCTTTTGTGGCTTTTGAGCTTGAATCTGCTTCCAAAGAGAAAGTCTGGGGACCAGGCAGACCAAGAGTTGGGAGACATGGAAATGTCTACTGATAGGTAGGTAGGCATCACTGAAATTCAGAATTTCAAGTGACATCACATTCATTTAGTTTACATATCAAACTACTGAACAGCCTGTCAAGTGATGTTTGGTATTGGGTTATCTAGTGCATTCTATGTTAATGCATATTTAAGATAAACAGTACTATGGGATGATTAACTACATATCATCTTTCTTATTTTACCTCATGTGTGTGTGCATGTGTGTGTGTATGTGTGTGTGTGTGTGTGGTTTTGTTTGCTATGTATGAAGCCTATTTGTAGATGTCATGATGCTAATTTTAAGGGAATGAGTAACCATGGGCCATGAAGAAAAAATGTAGTCCTTGTCTGTAAAGAGATCAACCTAGCCTTAGAGAGGTTACCATGGACTAATTGTCTACCTGCTGGCAGGGTGGTATGAGAATTAATTATTGATCTTGTATTTTTTTATTATATTTCACTCTCTATCTGATGCTATTCTGTAACCATATTCTGTATTCTATGTAACAAATCTAAGCCTCTTTGTCTCTGAGTGAAGAAGCTCATTAGTTCAAAAGTTCACTTCTCCCCTCTCATAGTCATATACCAAAGTTTATTCTCTCAACTGATTACTTCTAGTTAAGGAAAAACTCTGAACTAAACTTTTGAAGTTCAATATTCTCATGAAATATTCTAAATGTAAGGGAACTGTTTTCTCAGCACTACTTGAAAATCACTTTGTGCCAAGGAAGCTTGTTATCCCTCATACCATCAGCTCCTGAGGAACTCCATGATATCTGTGTGCCACCCTTCAGGGCAGCCAAGATGACCTTGTCTCTTCTTAGCCTCATTCTTGCAAGTTAAAAAAGTGGTTTTTACCTCATTCCCAGGTGCCTATGGGTCTGCTGTTCCTTTCCACTATAAATGACATTGGGAAGTACCTGGATCCTATAAATCCATAAAAAGTATTCCTCTGAAACAGAAAAGGGTGATCCAGGTCCCATTTGTATATAAACCCCTTCCTTTAATGTAACCAATCATGTTCCCTCATCTCCATGATACTGCCAATCTCATAACCAGTGATATGATTTCTGTTCTGTGTCCTATGCTTATAAAAATGAGTCGCATCTTCAATTCTTTGTCTTTGGCATAAAAGTAGGCAATCCACTGACCCTTTTCTTGGCAGGTAATGTGGCTGTCAACAAAGTGATATCTTTCTCAGAGAAGTAGGCCTCAGTTTACCTTTGTTAAATTTTACTCACAACGGTGGCATTACTCAGGGATGGATATTCATGTTACTTTGTTTTGTTTTGTTTTTCTTTCCTTTATTGGACTTTCTGGAGAAGCCTGTGTGGCTAGGCAGACATAAAAAAGTGAGAGATGTGAATATGTCTGCCCACAAGCAATCAGGCATAAACAAGAGTTCTCAAATTTCCAAGTTTCGAGTAGCATATGCTTCATGTAATTTAGATATTTTCTCATTAAAGTAATATGTCAAGCAACGTTTTGCATTGTCCATTCGACTATATATGCAATTAATGTGAATTTAAATAATGATACCATGAAATGATTACTTGTGATTTAGGCATAATTAATCTTGTAATTTTAAGTGTTGATCCTTTTTTAATGTCTGTGACAAGATACATTCTATAGTTTACATTGCAAGAGAGTACAAAATTGTTGACCATGGAAATTATGATAGTCTTTTTCTCTGTACAGATCAACTCAGCCCTAGAGTAGTTATCATGGAGACTTGGTGTCTACCTGCAAGGAGGCAGGTATTATTACCCAGAGATGCTTAAAGTCCCATATCTTTTGACATGAAAGGGACTTCCAAGGAGAAGGCTGGTTGATCAAGCAAGCAGACAGAGAGAAGGATACCAAAATGTCTACCCACAGGCAGAAAGTCATAGCTAAGTGTTCCTTAAATTTCAAGTTTCAAGAAACATGTATTTCAATTAATTTAGTCATTTATCCACTGAAGCTGTTTGTCAAGTGCTGTTTTATGCTGCAGTCTCTACTACATGCAGTGAACAATGGGTACTTAATATAAACACAATCATGGGATGACTTGTCTAGATAAGGACTGGCTTTTTTTAAAGTCTTCATAGTTGATTTTTACCTTTGTGATGTCTATTTGCATGTATTAAGCATATATTCACTAACTTTTCAAAAGGAGGGGTTTTTTTGGCTGTGGAGAAGAATATAATTCTTACCTATGCACAGACCATCTCTCTTCTACAGTAGATATCACGCAGATTCGGTATCTACCTGCAGGTAGATAGGTATGACCCATAATTTTCTCATTTCCCATGGCTTTTAACTTAAAATTACCTTCATGAAGCAATACTTTAGGGGTTCATACCAAATCGAGAAAGAGATTAAGATTCTATGGGAATGAGAGCTTAAG